>NC_081558.1:139098901-139173845 GCF_022355385.1 Mustela nigripes | reverse complement strand
TAATTCAGAAACTGATTGGAACAATGGAGGAAAAATTCCAAGCAAATATCAGACTGACCATTGTGATATTACAGAATGAGGCGACTGACACCCTAACCATGTCTGACTCCATGACCATAATTGAGTCTTAGAACCAAGAAGGCAAATCCACAATTACTGAATGTTTCATGCCTGCTTTTTTCCAGCCATTCAGCTGGTCAAATTTCACAAATGAAATCATGTCAACTGTGAATATTAATATTGCAAATGAGGAAGATGTGGTGGTTTATGCTCCAGAATATTTAACCAAACTTAAGCTCATTCTTACCAAATATTCTGCCAGGTAGGTATGTCAGAGTGCCTATGTCCTCAAAATTTACATTTAGATCACTCTTTAGAAGCTTTGCAGCCTCATCTTTTCTGTTGCTGGGTGGTGGGTTTTTTTATACAGAGATCTTCAAAATTTAATGTCCTGGCAGTTCATAATGGATCGTGTAAGCAGCCTCAGCCGAACCTACAAGGAGTCCAGAAATGCTTTCCGCAAGGTGAAGAAAAAAATCTCTTTTCTTAAGACTTAAAGCATAAGGAGTACATGGTTATGAAGGCTTGCCATGTACGCTGCTAGAATGTGGCGAACTTTGCCAGGAGTCAACATGCCAAGTGTTGGCTGCTTTGCCCATATTTTGGCTATGTTGCCTAGCAAAGCCAGCTTTTATGGGCTTTGTCCTGCTCTGGCACCAAGATTCAATTTCTCTGGAAGGAGTTGCATTTGGTTATGGGAGCAGTTTGTGGGAGAATACTGGCTTGGTTTTTTGTTGTGTTGAAAGTAATTGCAAGGGTATATATTTCAGATAATTTGACTGTCAGGTGCTTATATACAGCACACTAGACATGCAGACAGATGGACTACATTGATGTAGACAATCCACTGATAGTGCGCCTACCTGGGGGCAACCGTAAGGCCTTTCATTAGGCTGTACCTTCACTATTTAAACAATAGTGAGGGGAGATGACAGGAGGGATAGAAGGAGACATTTTGGCAAATGTACTGGTTGGTGTTATGGAAAGGAAATAACTGCTTATTTGAAATTTTTAGCATTTACTCTTTGAAACAAAATGTGGGCAAATTTTTAAAATTAAAGAATGTTAAAATGGCATCTCGCGCAATTTCCCTTACTTCAGTTAATCCCCTCGTTAGTACTTAAATTTATATATGTACAGCTCTTCTAAGTACTGGAAGTTCAGCTAAAACATTAAAAAACAGGAATGTGTTTCCTTGTATACCAGATTTCTCCCCTGTTACATAAACTGAACATTACTTCATGTTTATGTTTATGCAGTCGGAACTATTATGTTTTTTTGTTTGGTTTTGAGGGGAGGGCATTTTGTTGTTGTTTTCTAAAGCTGTCTAGAAGGATATTCACCTGTAATAGCCGAAAGTTCTACTGGGACATGCTACCGAAAATATACCTTATTTTTGGATTATTTATAAGTAAACAGTCCAATTGGATTACATTTTGTCATGGGTGAGGACAACATGCCTTGTGAAGAGAAGCAATGAACATTTGCAAGAACTTAGGGGACATAAAGAAAAGAGTCCTGTGGAATGTGTGTTCACCTTTGCTGTGGCCATCTATTTGTGGTCAGATGTCATTTCCTTTCTCTTACCCATAGGCCCTTTATGGCACAACATCAGAAACAGCAACATGGAGACGTTGTGCAAACTATGTCAATGGGAATATGGAAAATGCTGTGGGAAGGCTGTATGTGGAAGCAGCATTTGCTGGAGAGAGTAAACATGTGGTAATGTTTTCAGCATGACACTCCTATCAGTTCGTGGCTTGCCTCAATGTGCAGTTACAATAGTTAAAAATTTGGCTCAAGTTTTACTGATTGGCAGAAAAATCTTGGAATCATGATTTATTGTTATTTTTTAGTGACTCCCCCTCACTCTCCCAAGGGTCTGGTTATGTTTCTAATCTTAATATTGTCTGATCCAAAACCAATTGTCCATTTTCTGGAAGCAGTGTATACCCGGTGCCCACTCATGTTCTGTTGATAGAGACATTTGTAAATTCTTCTATTAGCAAGATTGACCAAGAATCAGTGTTTTCTGAAAAATGTTGAAAGTAAGCCAGGGTTTATTTGAGATACTAAAAAAATATACTTCATTTTTCATTGTTACTGAAATGAAGAGGATGGAATTTAAAGTGAAAGAAACTTATTAAAATACTACTTCTTGCTTAATTGAACTACTAACAGTGATGACTGTTTTATGTGAATTCTTTTATGATCATGGAAACCATTACATTCTAAAGATGACTTTTTAATTAAGGTGTGTGTAAGACTCTGTTTAATCCTTAGTGTTGGTAGTAGCAAGAATCCTTGAAAAATATAATGATCCCCATATATCCATGTGTTTATGTCACAGTTTGTCTATAAATACATGTTATTGAGTTCTGTAAAGACAGCTTATAATCCTATTTTTTAAAATTTGTGTTACCAAAAAAAGTAATTCATGTCCTAAATTTGTCTTCTGTTTCTGTGGTTTAAGGTTGAGGATTTGATTACACAGATCCGTAAGGTTTTTATTCAGACTTTAGATGACCTCACTTGGATGGATGCTGAAACAAAAAAGAAAGCTGAGGAAAAGGTAAATTATTAATTAATTTTAAAAGGCAGCACTAACTATTAAACAATTTCTTTACATGAAAAGATGAACTTTTAAGGAAGTTCAGGGATTCCATAAAATGAAAGCAATCTCCTTCAAGATGTCATTTCCAGGAACAGTTTTCGTGGATAAAGATTTGTTTCTGTGATTTACACCTTTTATTATCTTGAGATAATAAAAACTCCTACTCTCCATATTCAATTCAAAATTTTGAAATATCCCCAATTTTCCTTTTTTTTTTTTTAAAAAGGACTCTTCAGAAAATAAGAAGGAATCTTGTATGAACAATAACTATCTGAAAAATACTATCAGTGATTCATACTATTTCTCTTTTTATACAACATATCCAAAAGGATTCTACCAAAGCCTAAAAATATCCTTCCAATTTTTAATCACAGATTTCCAGCTCAATTTTGAAAACATGCCTTATTTAGATTTTTATATGACCTAGTGAGAAAAATTCTAAATTTCTGTCAAGCAAAGGTAAGGTGATGTATTACTTGAGTATTACATGGTGCTCTACAGGTAGAGAGATATTGAGGGAGCCTTCGTGTAACTATTCCTCTCTACCCCCATTGTGTACCTGTATTGGGACTCCTAATATCTTGCATAAGAACAGAGGTGTCAGATGTTTAAGAAAGTCTTGGGTTTAAACTCACTATGATTATTTGTCTTGATAAGTATAAAACTAAGAGGAACATGTCCAGTGAAAACTGTATATGCTTTGGGAGTAGTATTCACATACAGTCTGATAATTCCACTCCAGTTGGGGTGGCAAGAACAGACCATTCTTCAAACTGATAAAGAAAGATTTTATGAACCTATTATAATATGAAAGCCAAGCTGTAGTCTAGTTGTTTTCCAGGATTAAATCATGTGAAGGGACTGCCATTTTCGGCTATCCCAAAGCTGTGGCTGGGTTAGGTCTGAAATTTATGCACTGCAATATACCTACCTATCCATCACTGACTGGGTCCTGACATTCAGGCTGGATTTACTCCTTTTGTGTTCTGGCTCTCTGTGACATGGTTCTGTTTGATGTGGCCAGCTGGATTGAGCTTGATCATCATTTCCCAAGGTGGTATTATAAGCCATTGGACCCATAAGTAGTTCCATAAAAAAAGAGTCCCTGTCTCAAAGAATTTAGGAAATTACTTCCTGTAGGAAGGCTTCCCTGCCCCCACCTTAGACTAGGTTACATGCTCCTAGGGTATGATTTTCAGGCACCGTATCTAATACTCATTACACGTTAGACTGCAGTAAAGAAGTCTGCTTAACATTTTTGTCACAGTATTTACCCAAAGTATTTGACAATAAATCCTTTTTATGTAGACCTGTTTCTATAGAGTTTGTGCCTCTTAGAACACTCATTGGGGAAGTGTCTTCTAGAAAGTAAAAAACCTTCAAGAGGAGGCTGTTTGTAATGGGCAGTGGTGTGGAAATCTACAAGAAATCGGACTTGGCCAAACTGACTTATTGACACATATCCTGTCTGATCTGCTGCGGAAATCCTGTGCTTATGAAACAGATTTGTAACATAATTAAATTATTTAAGAACAATATAATATGATAGAATCAAAAGTCAAATATCTTTGAGAAAAATGAGAGAAATAAAAAAATGGAAATAGAAATCATAATAGGAAACAAATAGCAATAATGAAATAACAAAAGTAAACAATTCTAAAATAATAAAAATAAAAGTTAGAAATGTAGTAAGCAAGTGGTCAGTGTGAGCTGGTATAACAAGGAAAATCCTGTTCTCTATTTATTTAAATAATGCCATTCACTTAACTGTGGGAAGGTAGGTACACTGGGTTTGGAGACCAAAAGAGAACATACAGACTCCAGGACTCAATATTCAGAAGGAATATTAGTACTAAAGCTGTAAACCCATATCTGTTTTCTGAGCTAAGTCAGTGAAGTGGAAAGAAAATTATAAGTTGCTAGAATGGAAGCTCTAAATATTAGCCCTCCTATAAAATTGAAGAAAAAAAGCCTTTCAGAGAAAAAGTTCATAGAAGTACAATACATGTGGAATGATGCCTTGTCAGTTTTCATTTTGGTTTTTTGGGAAAGCTGGAACCTATGAAAATAGGGTATTAGAAGCAAAATTTTGGAACTGTTTCTCGTTTATTTTGGACTCCAGTGAGAAACCATTTCAAAGATCTCTATCTAAGTGTTGTCAAATACTATTTTTGTAAGCAATATGGATCAAATTATTCGATCGCTAGTCATGGCAAATTATAATGTTTGCATTTGGAAGTTACACAATCACCCTTACATTCAATGTTTTCATTTTTCCTAGGCTCTAGCCATTAAAGAAAGAATTGGCTATCCCGATGACATTATTACAAATGAAAATAAACTGAACAGTGAATACGCTGAGGTAGGTCTCTATGAAGACTGTGCTGGTGATACCTAGGGTGGGTGGGAATGTCATTTCTAGCTGTGGGGTGCCAGAAGTGATGTAGAATGGCCTAAACCCGAAGGTCTCGTTATATAAAGCCTTTTACGCTGAAGACAAAACTGCATTTTAGTTTTAGCCTTTTGTTTCATCGGCCTGGTTCATATTTGGGTTTTGTTATTTCGGTTTCCATATAGTCCACTGAAGAGTAGTGGGAAAATCTCGTGTCCTTTGAAATGCATCAAGGGCGGACATCAGAGTGTTGAGCAACAGGCAGCACTCGGTCTCCTTATTTCCTCTCGTATAAGCCCAAAAAGTCAAGTCCTCCATTTTCCTCCACTTTCCAATTATTCCTCCATGGGATAAAAACCAGGTCATGCCTCTGTATTGATAAAATAAAACAAAACAAAAACCTACTGTTTGAAAACCAGAAGCAGTTTTATTCCCCTCTGGTAATGTAACAGTGAAAAGAGAACAGAATCAATTCAAGTCACAACGCTGTTGATTTCAGACCCAGTTGAGGGTCCTGTCGCTCCTTGTGGTCCCTGCAACTCCTTAGAAACCCAGGCGGCAGTAAGGTGATTCTTGCCCAGACCTGGGGATGACAGTGATTACTAATCCATTGATCCCTCCCATGCGGGTTTACAAGCCACAGTGTCCTCTCGTCTCTTTCCATTTGTAGAAAAGCTTGACTGTTTCTTCTTGTAGATGGACGGGCTGCAGCATGTGAGGCCTGGGGGTGGCAGTGTCTTTGTCTCAGGAGTCAGGTGGCTAAGAGCAAAGACTCACAGACAACTACTTGGGTTCAAATCCCAGCTCCTCCACTCACCAACTTGAGCAAGTGACTTAGTTGTCTGCCTTAGTTTCTTCAGCTTTAAAATAGTGCTAATAGCCCATCTTCGTAAGATTATAAGGATTAAAAACGTAATATATATAAAGTGCTAAGAACAGTGCCCAGTACATAGTAGGTGCTAAATTAAGAATGGACTCTTGTCTCACCTATCATGTAAGGGCTAATGTCAATATAGGAAAGCTTGTCAGACACTTGGTTTCATTGATTAGTTCCAGAAGAATAGGCTAAAGTAGTGATTGAGTTAGAGCACCAGTGACCTGGGATAGAGAACTAGGCTAATGAGAATTCAATCCTTCTTTGGTAGGTTTTAATGCTGTCTGTTAACTTCATTAACTGATACGTTTAAGAACATATCCCTATGCTTTTAGCAAAAATTTTGATTACTTTTCCCAAAATCTTTTATGTAATATAGTTGAACTACAAGGAAGATGAATACTTTGAGAACATAATTCAAAACTTGAAGTTCAGCCAAAATAAACAACTAAAGAAGCTCCGAGAAAAGGTGGACAAGGACGAGTATGTATATTCGTTTCTTGTATGTTCATTCAGAAAAGGGCCTTTGTCCCTCTCATTGTTGGATTAAGAAAAAGAAGTCGATTTAAAATAATGTTTAAAAAGTGCAACGTCTGTCAACGGAGTGAGTACCTCCACATCTAAGACTGTCATACTAGACATGGGTCAAAGATTTAAGAAAATATAAAATTTTTTTATGAAGTTGTCCTCAGGCTACCCTATTTCTTCGTTTTTCTCTCATTTACTGCCTATCTCCTCTACTCTGTCGACAAGTTCCTCAGGAATGCCTTAGCCTAGGTAACCCAGCGCTCCCACAAGCCTTCTGTGACACTGCACTTGCAGTACTGAGAATGGTCTTAGCCCAGTGCCCACTTGTTTTCCTTGGGTCAGTCATCCACAGCCCCATCCCCTTCCTAGTCTGCTCTGTGTAACACCCTCAGCCTTGTGGCAGCCAAATAGGAGATCATGGGAGTTGCCTCCAAATGCTCTTCATCTCTGCTTATTAGGGGCACTCGTGCTTCATATGAACATTAACATTAGTTCAGCCTCGAGTTTTCAACTAATTAGGTGTGGTTAACATATTTACCCACATGGGTTTCTGCACTTAGATCCCTAGAGCTGCTCATGTTGACTTTTTCTTGCCAGGCTCTTAACTCTTGGAGAACAGGGGCTCTCATTCCTTTTGCCTGTTCAGCACAGTGCTGAACGCATAGAAAGTTTTCAGCTGAAACCGAATGAATGAATGAATGAATGAGCAAATGAAAAATAAACATACTAACTTGATTTGTGTGGTAATGAACAAAAATAATGTGCCAGTGAGTTGCTTGGTTTATTCGCGTGTTCATTTATTTTTTCACTTATTCATTTATTAAATTAATATTTTAGAACACTCAGTCAAGGTATCATTGGGAACTAGGAGATTGAAGGTGAACTTTGATTATATTATATTACATCATCACAGCAGAGGGTAGGAAAGGCATGATATAATAAGCTCTACCACCAGAAAGGAAATGTGCTGGGAAAGGTACAAAGTGACAGGGGACTGTCTGATGGCAGGCTGTTCTGTTCCCAGTTAAACCAAGTACAGGTTGGACAAAATTCCTAAACGACAACGCCGATACATTTCAATCCCTACAGAGCATTTTGAACCTGTCAGGTACCCCATAAGAGAGTCTGATTTCTTTTGCTGACTTTGGAGTTTATAGTGCAGCAAATGTTGTATTGTCTGGTGCTAAAAATAAGGCTGCAGAGGCTGGAGAATGTCATGCCCTCGCTAGCAAAGAAGGAAGGAGAATGGGTGCATATGGTTTGTGTTATAATCGGTTGTGAAATCCTATTTCTGGAAACCCACAAAAAGTCACCAAAAAGAATATTCATGGGTAAATTGATAATCTGAGAAGTTTCTTACAAGTCTAGAGATTTTCATTTCTTTAAAAATACATATGCTTACAATTAATCATTGCCAGTACTGTATAAAATATCTACAGAGAAATATTGTCAGGTAGTGTTTCTGAAAATAGCGAATATAACCTGCACCCATATGACACCAGAAGGATGCTTCATGATTTTAAAAATGGTTGAATTATTACTTGATATTTTCCTTTTAAGTTAATAGAGTCCAAAGTTCTGTAATCGTTTGGTAATACAGTTTGCATTTTTCATTCCCTTTCATCATATGTGTTGGTTTTCTCCCGAGTCCTCTTACCCTACAATAATCACAAGTAAAACCCCTGTACAATATATTTTTTAAAAGATTTTACTTATTGGGGCACCTGGGTGGCTCAGTGGGTTAAAGCCTCTGCTTTCAGCTCGGGTCATGATCCCAGGGTCCTGGGATCGAGCCCCACATCGGGTTCTCTGCTCAGCAGGGAGCCTGCTTCCCTCTCGCTCTCTGCCTGCCTCTCTGCCTACTTGTGATCTCTGTCTGTTAAATAAATAAATAAAATCTTAAAAAAAAAAAAAAAGATTTTACTTATTTATTTGGGAGAGAGAGAGCATGAGCAGGGGTGCAGCAGAGGAAGAGGGAGAAGCAGACTCCCTGCTGAATGGGGAGCCTGATGCAGGGCTTGATCCAAGGACCCAGAGATCACGACCTGACCTGAAGGCAGATGTTTAACTGAGTGAGCCTCCCAGGTGCCCTTACACTATTTCAATGAATGTTGCATCTGCAGAATGCATAGCTCAGTAGAACCTTTTGGGTCCTTCCCTTGGTTGTTTCTTTTTTGTGGTGTACATAATACTAAAGTTATAGTTCCATGTCTTTGTTTGAATTTATACATGCAGGTAACTGCCATCCTAATTACAACATGTAACATCCCCATTCCCGTAAGTTTTGTTTGGTACCTCTTTCCACTCGGTTCCACCACGTGGGCCCTTTTGTGTCTTTTTTCTTTCACAGAGATGATTTTGAAATGCATCCATGTTATGTAGATCTTATGTCTGTCTCTTGTATGGGAACCATTGCAAATCATTACAGTATGTGATGTTTTGTGTCTAGCTTCTCTCATGAAGTTCTTTTTGGAGACGAAGAACCAATAAAATTAGCAGTGAAGCTTCTGGAAAGAATTTGAGATTCCATAATGGGACAAAGGGAGGAGATGTTAGGATCTTGGCAGCAGCCAAAATGGACTATTTTGTTGCCAACAGAATGGTCTGGGAGAGCGTTAAAATTGGAGCATGTGCTGAGTTGGTAGGAAGGAATTGGTGATCTGTGGAAAGCAGGGAAGCAGGGTAGACACCACTGGGGGATACCGGAGGTGCATCCATATTTCTCTTGGAAGAGCTGGTCTTGACTTCCGCCCCAGCTAATTGCTGTTGTTTGGCTTTCTTGAGTTTTGCTCTGTGGGTCTTGAACCAAACCTGCAATACCATGGAATCGTTCTCCAGTTTTGAGGCCATTTCTTTCTGAAGACTGGGAGCGGGGTATGGGTTCTTGCTGGACAAGAATTCCAGATCAGCGCACTGTTACTCAGTGAACATTGTTCGTTTCCTTTGGGAATGCTTCTGGAGCTTTCCTTTAGAAGGGTCCCCTGAGCCTGACATCAGAGATCTGGATGTGTTCCCATGCTCTGGTCCTGTGTCAAGCCTAGAGAATTTTTTTAAAGACACAGATCGAGTCCTATTATTTCCTGATGAAAACCTTTCAGTATATACCTGTTGCCTGTCTTACAAAACAGGTACAAGGCTCTGCATTCCTCTCACTAGTTCTCTAGAATTCCTTGAGATTCTTCCCCTACCCCCGCCCAGTGTTGCCCAAAGCTCCAGCCATAGGAATTACTTTCAGTCATTGCTGCATGTTTTCTTCCTCCTTGTTCATTACCTGGGACCACCCTTTCAGCCTTTGTTCATCTCACAGAAACCTACACATTGTTGGACTCAACTGGAACATTCCTTCCTTATTCATAGTACCCCCTTGCATTTTTCTCTTCACCTCGTGCCTGTGCTAGCCCTTATTGAAAGCAAAACCATATATTTGTGTCTCTAGAGTTGGAACACTAGAATATAGACCTTTCCTCGGTATTTGTGGGGTTCATAAATGATATGATAGCCAGTTTGTGATCGTGCTGATGAAGTTGACTCAGCCGCTAAGATAAAGATTGTCACATCCCACCGTTTTACCATCATAGTTAGTGAAGTTAAACAACAGCTTTCTGCTGTTATCACTGTTTAACAGATTCAAAAAAATTGAGAAAGTCAGGAAGTGTGTCTGTGAAATACCTGATTTAATCATTTCGCTAAAATAGCCTTCTGCCCATTTGAGCAGCTGACAACTGCGAAGGGCATGGATTTAAATTTTAAAAAAGCTTGGTTCATGCGGTTTCTGAGTGCCTAGTATTTCCAAAATTATCTGAAACATTATGTTCTCTGGGTTTTTGGTGCCAGTTTGTAAAGAATTTCAAATATGTCATATTATCAGATAGTAATAGTGCTCAATGGAGAATATAATATCTACTGGCAAAGTTAATTAGATATGATCTCTAATTATTTACTTCCAGTAACATGATTATTCAATTAGAGTCAATAGAGCTAGCAAAACTCAAAAAAGAAAACAAAATGCACAACAACAAAAAAAGAACTCCCTTTCTTGTTTTTAGACTTGATGTTATTTTATTCATTTCCTAGGATAGAACTTTCTGTGATATCATTGTTCTGTGGCAGTGTTTGTAAATCATGACCACTGAACCACGGAGTTACTTACCATAAACTACTAAGACTTATTTCATTGCTGTATCTTTCCCACTGTTATGCATCAAAATAAAAACACAGAGACATTGACAGGAACCAGTTCCATAGGCATTTTATTGAGCAGCTGCCGTGTGCAAAGCACTGTGCTACGCACTATAAAGGATACAGAGGAATAAAATGTGGACCCGCATCTCGGACCTCACCATCTAGGGAAAGAAGCAACTGAGTAACAGTTACATCTCGGACCTCACCATCTAGGGAAAGAAGCAACTGAGTAACAGTTAAATCTGATAAAAGGCAGAGTTTTGTTGGTGCTGTTGCAGAGAAACAAAGTGCTAGGAGAGCACTTTTTTTTTTTAAGATTTTATTTATTTATTTGACAGAGAGAGGTCACAAGCAGGCAGAGAGGCAGGCAGGGGTGGGGGGGGGGGGGGGAAGCAGGCTCCCTGCTGATCAGAGACCCTGACGCAGGGCTTGATCCCAGGACCCTGGGCCAAAGGCAGAGCCAAAGACAGAGGCTTAACCCACTGAGCCACCCAGGCGCCGCAGCACCTTTTTTAAAATGACAATTAAACCTTCAAGTATTAATGAAACATTCTCTGGAAGGGACATGTCAGCACTTACTTATTTACTTTTTTAAAAGATTTTACTTATTTATTTGAGAGAGAAAGTGAGAGACAGAGCAGGAGCAGAGGGAGAGGGGCAGATGGAGAGGGAGATGCAGACTCACCGCTGACCGGGCAGCTTGATCCCAGGACCCTGAGAGCATGACTTGAGTCAAAGGCAGATGCTTAGCTGACTGAACCGCCCAGGCCCCCCAACATGTCAGCTTTTAAATTAATAAGGAAGAGAACAGAGGAGTTACAAAAAGCAAAACAAAACAAAACGGTTGGTTCATTTGTCTTTATCTTTATTTCTTCAAGCCTGCTGTTGTTTTCTAGTCTGTACTAGTTGGGTGGCGTCAGTCCCTAAAACAAGTGGTTGGTCCTCCTGAGGCTGGCTGCCCAACAGCTGTGTCTGTCTGTGGTTTTTCCTGAAAGGCCAATCCCACCAAACATGGCGGGGAGGTTGGCACCCTGTGAAGTGACATCGTCGTTTTGGCACTGCAGTGAGTCATGAACTCTCTCAGTGTCCTGGGGCTGCCATTTACTACCTGTGGCCCTTTAAAAGGCATGTAGTTACCTGATTTATAAAACGAGTGGGTTGATTTAGACTGTATAACATTTCTAAGGTTCTTCCCAGCATTAAAATTCTATGGCCCTAACTGTGAAGGTTTGATAAGAGCCAAGAAGTTTTCCTCCTTGGTTTCTGTACATCAAGACACTCAGGAGAAAAGGAACATAGTCACCAGAGGTAGGGAAGAACCTCACTTCTTTCTAAAATAACCCTTCTGGGTACGCGTAGGTGGCTCAATCGGTTTAGCATCTGCCTTTTGCTCAGGTCATGATCCCAGGGTCCTGGTATCGAGTCTGGCATTGGGCTCCCTGCTCAGCGGGAAGCCTGCTTCCCCCTCTGCCTGCCATTCCCCTTGTGTGTGCTCTCTCTTTTGCAAAAATAAATAAATAAAATCTTTTAAAAAATACAAAATAAATAAATTAATATATTTTTTTAAAAAACTATTCTGATGTTTCCCCTTCACTAATTATTTCTAGAGTCAGACTTCTTTTCATGAAGTCCTGTATCAGTGAGCTTGGTTATCCAAAGAAAAAGAGCATGCAAGGCTATTATATTATGTATGTGTGCATTATATATATTATGTAAATTATATATGGGTAAATGAGGTGGTACAGAGGGAGTTGGTAGGAACTGTCTGGGGTGGGGGTGCAGAGTGACAGATTCTTGAGACACAAATGAATCTCCATGAGTGTAGGTATGTGGGGAAGGTTTACAAAAAGGATTATTTGGCTCATCAAGTATTACTGAGCCAAAAAGACAGAATAACTAAGCTAGACCAAACTTGAACAAATCATTCTCCTTCCCTACGGCAATATCTGCCTTGAGATGCTTGTGTTCTACGCATGTTGTAATAGATTAAAATTTTAGTTTTCCATCTTGTATGTTCCCATTAAACTGACAGGCTTTATGCTTTTCCAGTGTGCCTTAGGACCATAAGCAAAACACATTTTATCAGTAAAAACACTTCTGCTTTTTTAAAATGAAGTTTTTAAATTTGAATTCCAGTAGAGTTAACATACAGTGTTCTATTCGTTTCAGGTTGTGTAGTGATTCAGCCATTTTATACATTACTCGGTGCTCACTGTGATAGGGGTAAAACATTTCTGCTTTTTAATTAGCATCCCAGGAAAGTTTGGTTTGGTTTGGTTTTTAGAGGGGGAGGGGAAATAAGAGAATTCAATAATTTAAAGGTTGACGTTTTAAACTAGGAGAATTTTGCAAAAGAATTCTGGAACTTTTATACTAGTTTGCCATCTTGAGGGGATGATGTTCCATTGGTCATAGTTCTTAGTGGTCATGGCTGTCTACAGCCTGCATAGCCCCAGTGCCTCACCTAGGCCTAGTGCTTCCCCCCACCCCCAGCATCTCAGGAAGAGAGGCTCTTCTCTCTTGGAGGACGCATTGAGTGCCTCTCATGTTCCCAACACTATTCTAAGCCCTAGAGATAGAGTTGCAAGCAAGTAAGACTATATTAAACTAAAAAGTTTCTGCGTAGCAAAGGAGATAATCAACAGAATGAAAAAAACAACCTATGAAGTGGGAGAAAATATGGACAAATCATATCCCTAAAAAGATGTTAATCTCAAAAGTACATAAGGAACTTCTAAAACTCTCTAACAAAAGAACTAATAAGCCAATTTAACAATGGGCTAAGGGCTTGAATAGTCATTTCTCTGAAGAAGACATACAAACAGCCAACAGACAAATGAAAAGATGCTCAACATCTCTGAGTAGGGATGGAATGTGGATCAAAACCACAGTGAGCTCACACATCACTGCTGTCAGGATGATTATGACAAAACAGACAAAAAAGACAACAAGTGTTGGTAAAGGATGTGGAGAAATTGGAGCCATTGCACATCTTTGGTAGGCATGCAAAATGGTGTAGCTGCTATGGAAAACTATATGGAGGTTCCTCAGAAAATTAGAAATAGAACTACTATATGACCCAGCAAGCCCACTTCTAAATGTGTATCCAAAAGACTTGAAATCAGGATCTTTAAGGGATATTTGCCTTCCCGTTTTTATTGCAGCACCATTCACAACAGCTTAGACATGGAAACAACCTGTTTCCATTGACAGATAAATGAATAAAGAAAAGATGGTATATGCGAACAATGGAACACCAGTTAGAGAAGGAGATTCTGCGATATACAACAACATGGATGAGTGAATAAGCCAGACAGAGAAAAACAAATACTACATGATTCCACTTACATGAGGTATCTAAAGTAGGAAAATTCATAAAATCAAAGAATGGAATTGTGATTACCAGGGACTAGAGAAGAGAGCGGTTTCCAATCAGCAGGTATAAAGTTTAGGTTAAACACGATCAATAACCTCTAGAGATCTTCTGTACAGCGTTGTATCTACAGTTTACAGTAATGTATTGTCAACTTCAGTGTGGTAAAATGTGTTAAAAAGATAAATCTTCGGGTAAGTGTTCTTACTACAATTTAAAAAAAAAAAAAAAAAAAGAACATCACTGCCTTCATGGAGTTACTGTGTAATGAGCTAGACAGACAATAATGTCAAATTATAGCGTTGCTAAGGGTTATATGGGAAGGAAGAAGTTTCAGTTCTTTCCTGAAAGATCCCAAGATTATTCTAAATTAGGAAAATCATCACCAAAAGAAAATTCTGACAGAAATGATCCACCCACCCATGTATTTCTCAATTTGGGAATTTCTCTGAATTTGGTATATCACAAAGTGGAGGTAGCACGCATCTGTACATATACACACATACAGTTATTGAAGACTAAAAAGAGTGTGCCTTGTTGCCAAACTTAGAAACACATGCAATTGGTTGACTTCCCGGAAGAAAACCAGGTTAGTGATTTCTATGGCCTTGAGTTGAAAGAGGAGTGAAGAATTCTCCCAGTGTCATGTCAGAATAGGAGTCCTGGCTCTCACCTCTCCGATAATCAGATGAGTACTAAAGTTAACAACTCTTATGCAGCAACAGTGAATAGTTTAAAGGGGTTCTTTGGTCCTATTGTGCTTTTACCTTTGGGTAAAAAATATTGCCCTTTACGGAACAGTGGAAAGAGCTTGTACTTTGCAGTCAGGTGAGGGAAGGGGGGCTGTGGGTTAAGATTCTTGCTCTGCCACTTACTGTGTAAATTTAGACAACCTGCATACTATCTCTGAGCATCAATGATTCCTTTATAAACTGAGGAAAGTAATATCTATTTTTGCCTTATGGGGTTATTCTATTATATATTATATAATGTGCCTGGCATATAAGTTAGATGCTCATTAAAAAGTAGCTGTTATTATAGTGTGGTCATGATGGTCTTCTAGAATGACTTCATGTGGTGTAGGGGTTGCATCCTGAAGTGCATTAGGGTAAGGGGGAAACCTAAATTTGAAGCAGTTTTAAAAGGAGCACTTTCAAAGGGGCAGTCCAAGATGGTGGCACAGTAAGATCCTACTGAACTCTCCTCTTTCCATAGACACACTGAATCTACAGCTACATGTGGAAGACCTAGAAACTAGCTGGGCAGCTTCTTCATGACAAACAGTAAAAGGCCCAAACTGAGAAGGATGGGAGAGGGAGATAGGTGATCTTGCCAGAAACCCATCCCGGGTACGGTGACCCCCAATCAGGAGGGATCTCATAAATCCAGAGCTTCTTCCTGAGGCATGAGGGGTTTGTTCCCCACATCAGGCAGCCCAGCCCGTGAGACCTGCAGTGGAAAGATGTTGGCTGTGAAAACTAACGGAATTCAAATCCAAGAGGTGCAAAGGGCTGGAGGGAATGGAGGTAACACCCTTAAAGGGCTCACCTGCAGACTCAGTTCTCTCCAGGGATCAGCACAATAGTAGAAGTTTGAAAAGGGCCTAGTCTCTATGTGAAGGAAATTCATTTGCTAATCTTACCACATCTATCAGAGGGCATGGGCCTGTTGGGACTCTGTAGTGACAGAGGCGTGGGTTGGTGCCAGTTTTGCTCTCTCTCTACCTTGATAGCATACACTAGGGGCCTCAGCTATGCCTTGTTAGCCTACCTCAGAGTGCCATTCTACTGCTTTGCCGAAGCCAGATACAGTATACACAGAGGTGTTTCTTAATTAGCTGGCTCTGGTGGCCAAGGGCCTGTGTTCCTGGATTCCCCAGGACTTTAACAGTTTGAGAGATGGTTTTTGGTAGGCAACCACCCCAGGGCACTACATAGACCAAAGATTGAAACACACCTCCAGTATTCCTATGGAAAAAGACCCATTTTGTTATCCTGGAGCTTCAGTCTAAAGGGCAGACTTCAAGTTTGCCACAAATCTAGAGGCTGTGGAGGTGCTCGCAGAGAATGTAGGCTGGGGGACGCCATCTTTGGTGCTTTCCCTCGGCCTCTACTACATCTCCCCAGTACTTCCCCAAAAGGAGCTTACACACTTTTTTCTGGAGTCCCAGTTTTTGTAACTGTAGCCCAAAGACGCCTGCAGATCATTTGGTCTAGAGGCCAGCAGGATTTATGATTATTTGTCCTTCAAAGCTGTATATACTTGCACACTTTAGAAATTGCTGCCTGAGGGTCTTCCCATCAACCTGAAACTGGGTACTAAATAAGATTCCTCCCTTTGAAGCACGGACAGGTCTTGGCACACCATCAACAACTGGGATCTATGAAGAATAAATCAAGTTGCTTTGATAATTACAAAGGTTGGAAGACAACAAAGACCTAGGGCAAAGCTGAACAATAAGGTTCCTCTCCTACACAAAGCCACTCCTTCAACAGTTTTTTGCCTAATACATAGAAACAAACAGTGTAGAACAAAATGAGAAATTAGAAAAATATGTTCCAAGTGAAAGAACAAGTTAAAACCTCAGGAAAAAAGTCTCAGTTGAAATGGAGTTAAGTAACCTATCTAATAAAGAGTTAAAAGTAGTGGTCATAAAGACATTCACCAAACTCAAGAGAGAAATGGAGGTGAAAGGCCTGTATACTGAAAAGACATGAATGTCAGAAATTGAAGATGACACAAATAAGTGGAAAGATATTCCATGCTCCTGGATTGGAAGAATGAATGGTGTTAAGATGCCTATATTACTAAAGCAATTGACAGGTTCAGTGCAATCCTTATCAAAAAGCCTAGGCAGTAGGCTCCTTGACATTGGTCTTGGGAATGATTTTCTTGGCTCTGACTCCAAATGCAAAGACAATATCAAACTAAAACCTTCTGCAAAGGAAACCATTAAAACAACAAAAAGTCACCTACTGAATGGGAGAATATATTCAAAATCATTTATCCAATAAGAGGTTAACATCCAAAATACATACATAATTATTTATATGTGTGTGTGTATGTGTATGTATATATACACAATCCAATAAAAAAGTACGGAGGGCATCTGAATAAACATTTTCCCAAACAAGACCTACAAGATGGCTAACAGGCACATGAAATGATGCTCAATGTTACTAACCAGGGAAATGCAAATCAATCCTAATGAGATATTACCTCACACCTGTTAGAATGATGATTAAAACAGTAAGTTGTTGATGTTGAAATGACGGAAATGAAATGATGAAAAAACAGCAAGTGCTGGCAGGGGAACTCTCATGCACTAGTAGTGGAATTAGTAGAAGTGTAAATTGGTATAGCGACTATGGAAGACAGTATGGAGCTTCCTAAAAATACAAATGGAACTCTACTGTATGACACAGAAATTTCAATTTTGGTATTTATTCAAAGAAAATAATAACACTAGTATAGACAGATATATGCACCTGTGTATGGATGGCAACTTTATTTAGAAGAGCTAAGATGTGGAAGCAACCTAAGTGTTCATTGATGGGTGAGTGGATACAGAAGATGTGGTACATATATGTGTATGAATGTGTATATTTATACATATACATCATCTACACACATGCACACACACAGTGGAAAATTACTCAGCCATAAAAACGAGCAAAATCTGGCCATTTCTGGCAACATGGATGGAATTTGATGGTATTACGCTAAGGGAAATGAGGTAGACAGAGAGAAGCAAATACTGTTTGATTTCTCTGATATGCAGCATCTTAAAAAAAAAGCACAAACAAAGCTCATGGATACATAGAACAGAACGGAGCTTGCCCGTACAGAGGAAGGCTGGAGATGGGTAATAGACAGAAAGGGATTAAGAGGTACAAATGTCTAGTTATAAGATAATTAATTAGTCACAGAGAAAATGTACAGCATGCTGATTATAGTCAATAGTGTGTGGTGCATACTTGAAAGTTGCCAAGAGCGTAAAAATCACCACAAGAAAAAGGGGGAAAAATGTTCATGACTTTGTATGGTGACTGGCAACTGGATTTATTGTAATGGTCATTTTGCAGTGTATACACATATCAAAGCATTCTATTATATACCTGAAACTAATATAACGTTATATGTTAATGTTTCCTCAATTAAAAAAAATTAAGGTTTCTGACCCATGAAAGCCGTATATCGTTTCCACGTTTTTAAGTCTTAATTTCTTTCCATGGTGTTTTGTAGTTTCCAGCATCCACTTCTTGCACGTCTTTTGTAGAATTTATGCCAAAGTGTTTTAGTCTTCTTAGTAGTACTGTAGATAGGATTGTTTTCTTAATTCCTTTTTGGATTGTTCATTGCTAGTGTACATAAATAAAAGTGAGTTGTGCATATCGAAGATAAGTAAATGAAAAGCACTTACATTTTTAAAGACTTTGGTAATGGCGTTCATCATGGTCCTGAAATTTTATATATTGCACAGATCAACGGCTCAGAAGTAGGGGGTTGTAATGGAAGATGAGAAGCTCCCCTTTCCCTTTAGTTTACATACTCCTTTCCGAGTAGAGTCACTTCGCGTATAAGTGTATTAGATAAAGGTCAAAAAAGCATGCTGTGCCTCAGTTTCTATACCTGAAAACTGGAAGTGTCATCTGTCTTCTGTGACTGCTTTGAAAGATGAATGATAGTATCCGGGACGCTCCGAAGGCTGGGTCAGAGACAATGAATAAATGTGAAGGGTTACAGTGGTTACTGCGGCTTCAAAATGAGAATTCTCCTTTCCAGGAGCACTTGAGGAAAATAGAGGCTGACTTTGAAGGAGTTGCTCTGGGACCACTAGATGCTGGGAAACCGAACACTTTCAGGGAAAGGGGCATTAACCGTTTTGTTGTTTTAAGTCTGAAAGTTACACATGAGCGGGTGAAAGAGGAGTTTCACTCCAGGTGCTTTTGCAATCCGGTGGGTTTGTTACATTCAAAAGGCTGGAGGATCAGCCTGTCCACGTCTGCCTTTCCTCCTTGCTATAAAAATGATGTCTTTGTGCTTTCCTTTCCTCACCGCCTGACTTCTTCAGGGTAATAAGAGTTAGAAGAGAAACACCTGGTCCCCCTCTCAAGGATATTTCGGTCATGTTTCCTATCCACACTTTTCGGCTTTGAGAGCCATGCTGCTCTTTGTTCGGTGGAGTGCTCCCAAACAAGCATCAGGTCACCTGACAAAATTACGGCTCCAAAATTAAAACTTAAGTTTTCCTCTTTCTTGCTTTCCTGCTCTGCACTGAATACCCCACATACCCAAACCCCTATACACAGAGATTTGGAAGAAAAATCAAAGAACAGGGTACTACTTCATCTCTCCGGTCCAGTTCCTGTTCCGGGACGCTGCTAGTGTCTGGGTCTGGTCTGGATTTTGAAAGGTATTTTCAGGTGACCTGCAGTGTCCGGTGTTTTCAGGCAAGAAGCGCCACCATTTTGTTTTCTCTTCTGTTGAGCATTTTCTCTTTTCTGTGCTGCTATTCCCCATCAAATTTCTGTGTCCCATAAATGGAAGCTTTTCCTGAAACTTTGAGGCTGCATCCACATCAGAGTAACTGGCAGTTTTTGTTACATCATCATTTAACTTGAAAAGTATTTTCTTTGCTCTGGTTTAGCTTTCACTTTAACATAGTGAGATATTTCACAACTGGCTGGATGTATTAGACATTGAACCTCTAGCTGTCATCATCATTTTATTTAAGATGTGGTGATCCAGGGGCACCTGGATGGATCAGTCCATTAAGCATCTGACTCTTGGTCTTGGCTCAGGTCATGAGCTCAGGGTCCTGGGATTGAGCCCTGTGTCCTGGCTCCCCACTCAGGGAGTCTGCTTAAGGATTCTCTCTCTCCCTCCCCTCACTCACATGCATGCTCAGTCTCTCCCTCTCAAATAAATAAATAAATCTTAAAAAAAAAAAAAAAAAAAGATATAGTGGTCTGAACACAGTATTCAGGCTCCTATCATTCCCAGAACAGTATGCCCTGTGCTTTTGAATCTGGGTAATCACGCGGGGGTGGTCTGACGGTGCATTGTGTAAGTTCTCAAGGAAGAAATGACAAACACTACACAATAGTGCTCCATGAAACTAACTGTCGTAATTCTAATTTTATTTGAGAACTCTGTGATCATAAATAGCTACGTATTTTCTTAAAATATAATTCACCACGGACATTTTAATATGTAAAACACTCCCTCCTGCAAAGTTATAAACGTGAATCAAAATGCAATCTTAAACCCCTCGCAGTAATGTAACAGAAGAGCAGAAAAGTGCTAAAACAAAGGTATGGCATTTATTTTTACAAAAGGAATAAACATGAGAAGGGTATATAAACGTTATTGTGCCCTGCTTTTGAGTTCTGCCGCTGTCTGAAACATTAGTTTTATATATCTAACTCCTTCCCTCTGCAGTCTACTTAGTTTGAGAAAACATTTTGGAATGGCACATTTTGTCTTTCGTTTTTAGCATGTGCCTGAGTTCAGAACAAAACAGTTGGCATATTACTTGTGATTACCGCAAAAGTCCATGCAGAGTATATTGCTACTAAATCAGTTCATAATTGGGAAACTGAGCCTTAAAACAACTGAGACCTGGAAACACATTAAATCAATTTTATAACAATTAAAGTTAATAATTTTAAGCTATTTACGCATCAGATCTACTGCCATATTTGCTATCAGGATTTTTGAGGACACTCAGAAATACCTTTCTAAGGAGTCCCTGTAAGGAATGCTCTTTGTCCTCAGGGGTAGCCTGAGCCCATTGTCCATTTTGTCCCCTTGCCAGACAATTTAGAACCCTACTTGAACCTGAGTTGTGATACTTGTGTGAATATAGGTAAACATAGTTCCGAAAAATCAATTTTCCTTAGCATGATTTTACTTATATAAGTATTTCCTTTTGTAATACTCTTTGGTCACACAAACAAAATCTACTTGTTCTGTATAATTCCAGATCTCTTGATTTTAGTCTTAACACCCCCGGGTTTGCATGTTTTTATTGTGAGTCGTCCCAAATCATATGGAAATCGAGTGGAGTTGAATTAAAATAAATACAGCTATATGCTTGTAATCCTCAACCTGCAAGGAATTAAAATACTGATGACTCAGCTGTGATGAAATTGGAACAAATGATACATCGGTCACACCATCCTGTTCGAAAATGTTTTTCTCTATTTAGAATGACGGTGACATCAAACTAAAGAAACGGCATTGATCGACCATCTACCCTGTTGTCAAACTTACTTTCTTTCAGAAGAAGAATTTACAGAAATGCTGCCTGGGTATTTTTTTAATTCCCCAATTTTTTAAAAAAGATTTTATTTATTTATTTGACAGACAGAGATCACAAGTCGGCAGAGAGGCAGGCAGAGGGGGGATGGGGAGCAGGTTCCCTGTTGAGCAGAGAGCCCAATGCAGTACCTGATCCCAGGACCCTGGGATCTTGACCTGAGCCAAAGGCAGAGGCTTTAACCCACTGAGCCACCCAGGCACGCCATTAATTCCCCAATTTTTTTTATATGGACATCTTCATCATGTTGTTGGAGATAAAGCCCATGCTTAATTAGAATTTATCAGACAGTTGTTATATATGGCTCTCTCGGTTCTTTTTAAGAGATCAAAATAGGACTCAAATCTGACATCCTGCAATAGTTACAGAAATTGTAGCTAAAGTACTGACTTGGGCAGCTGACTTTGTCTTGCTTACCTTGCAAAGCAGGGTCTGGAAAGTGTTCTAATTTAATCTCATTGTACTGATTACTCTAAACTCCTTCCATAAATAGGATAATAATTGCCCATTAATTGTTGTCCTGAAAGTGATGTAAGTACAATGAAGCCATTAGCTAATAATATAGGATTGTTTTAAGTGTATGCATGTGTGCTGCCATGTAAGAGGTTATCTGAAGTCGCGTATTGTCCATTTTTCAATGACTGTATAGAGATATATGTAATGTTCTATTAAGATGGGGGTATTAATCCTGTTGCAAAACAAGGGCTTAACAATGATTTCATTTTTTATTTTATTGAAGTACAGTTGACATACAATGTTACATTAGTTTCAGGTGTACAACATAGTGATTTCGCAACTCCGTCTATCCACATCACAAGTGTGGTCATTATATAACCCTATTATAATAGCACTGACTACATTCCCTATGCTCTACCTTTCATCCCAGTGACTTATTCATTCCATAACTGGAAGTCTGTACCTCTCACTCTCCTTCACTCATTTTGCTCATGCCCCCATGCGCCTCCTCTCTGACAATCACCAGTTTGTTCTCTGTATTTATGAGTCTGTTTTGCTTTTTGATTGTTAATTTGTTTTGTTTTTTAGATTCCACATGGAAGTGAAATCATGTGACATCTGAACTTTCTCTGCCTGACATCTTTCACCTAGCGTAATACTCTCTAGGTTCATCCATATTGCCACAAACATCACGATCTAACTCTTTTTTAAGGCTGAGTAATATTCCAACAATGATTCTTGTTATCCAGTCATCATAACATCTGAGCAGAAAGACATGGGAACATTGGCACCTACACAGACAAACAGGCAGACAAACCTACTTCAGAACCACCTGGATTTCATTTTGCAGTCATCGTACAAATGCATGCCTTTGCTTAATTAGCTGGAACGCTGCATTAAAAGAAAATAATTTAACATGGCAGTAGTCAGAGGCAGATTACCTGCAATTAAATACCTTATTTAGACACTATCTCAGTGTCTAAATAAACTAGGAAATTAAAAAAAAAATTACACTTGAATCTAAAATTTTAACAACTTGTAGTTCAATATCCTGTCAAATACTCCAGAATGGTTGGTATAGTTACCTAGTATTAGAAACATAAAGGTAAACATGTTTCAATATTATGTCAGTCCATTTGCAGTTTCCAAAAAGGTACATCTGAATGGGTTTTGTACTATGAGGTACCTCCAGAAAAATTCATACAAGTGAGGTAATGGACTGCAGACATGGATACATACTGATTTTTTCAAGAAGTAGAAATACTTTTGAACAAGATGGCTCACCTAGTGAGCTAATTTTAACTTGTTGATCATATTTCAAACAGAAAGTTAATATTGGCCTTGGAATAGTAATAATGCTTTTATGGTGGTGAGCCCATTGAATCGGATACTAATAGTACAATTTGTAACGAGTTCTTATGTTTTCCATAGGTGGATAAGCGGAGCAGCTGTAGTCAATGCATTTTATTCTTCAGGCAGAAATCAGATAGGTAAGGCCTATTCTTAAATAACTCTTTAATATTTCTCTGTTGTTACCAAGTTGTAGTGCATTGATTGCATGACCAGTTTTTGGTGCTCCCCATAAAAGCACAGTTGAGGCTGAGTGATTGCTTTATTGAATGTACTACTTGAAAGTAAATGCATCCATGTACCTCTTTCCACTATAATAGCAAATTTTAAGTCAGTACAAATTACATAAGTGGTTTTCTTTCTTTTGCAGTGTTCTCATTTGTGGCTAAGTGGTTTATCTGATGTCTAAGTGCTTTTATTTTATTTCTAAAAACTTTTTAAACATCTCTTATAGCTCCATAAAGTTATATTGACTGTAGGACTCTCTAAGCATCAGAATCTTAAAGGAGTTTAAGGTTCCAAGAACCAGCTTTGCAGAGATCCGGTTCTCCTGGCAATTTTGTACACTGGCTCTGCTGGGGATGGTCCCTATCTGTATCACCTGTTTCTCTAGACAACTCCAAATTTCTCAGAAATCTGAAAAGTTGGTTATATTAAGTTGAACCATGTGAAATTACATTTACTTGATTACTTTTAATCAAAAAAGAAAAAAAATGTTCAGTAAGAGTAGTATTGTAGGAATCTGTGTAGAAACTATTAAGTGAGTGAGTGATATAACTAAATGGCTTACTATAACAAAAGTATATTGATTCTCTTCCTAGGAAGACCTTGAGATTTTTAAATTCTTTCTTAAGTATTACATAGATGGACCCATTTTCCCCCCAAGGATTTTAAATACATAGAAAGGCACCAAACAGATTCAGTACTACCAAAGTTGTACTAAACAGAAGTTGGTTAGTCAATTTCTCCAGTTACACGAAGTCTAGCCCTTCATTTCTAAGTGTGGTCAAGAATCAAAAGGGAAGATAATTTCAGCATTATTCTAAAATAAACATCTCAGAGTTCATTTTAGAGTCTGCCCTGAGCCTTGTTTTTCTTGAGCTCTGTTACTAATTAGATTAGAAATGATGAAAAATCCTGAAAGATTTTTTATCATTGGCTAAAAACAAATTTTATGAAATTATAACCTTATTTTATTTTAAAGATTGATTATAGCTTTCCCCATTGCTTTTAAACCTAGGAAGAGTTAAAGTAAGAAACTATCTACATTTTCTTCTAGTATTTTTATGGTCTTTATTTTTGGAGTAACTCTTTAATCCATCTGGAATTTATTTTGGTAGATAACATGAAAATGAATAATCAGAAAAGTTTCTTTATATAATGTATAAATACGAAAGAAGGCATGTGCACCTCTTAAAATCAATTAGCTCAAAGTCTAGGCTAATACATTTCCTAGTTAGTACAATGATAACCTAAACTCCTACCAGAGCCTATTTAATGATCAACTCAGAACCATGCAGTCTATCCTTTGGGAGGTATTCCTAGAAACCATTCAGACCCTTTCTTAGAAGTGCCTTTCTCTCTGAAGAGGCTTCACTTTGTTTTTTGTTTTGTTTTTTGAGAAAGAGAGAGCATGCACACATGTTCATGCACGTGTATGGGGCGGTGAGGGGGACGGTAACAGAGAGAATCTTAAGCAGAATGACCTTTTAGTGAAATTCCAAGGCAAAGTGAGACAGCCTGGCCTTTGTCTGTATTAGGATAGACTAAGGGATGTAGCTTCATTTTAATCCAGTTCAGGAAGGACCCTGGATCCTATCAGACCTGATGATGATTCATTCCAACAAGAAGGCCCTCTGTAGGACCACCCTGGCATGTTCATCCCTTCAGCCCCTCTCTGGAGCAGATCCACCCACTTCAGGTCAAGACAGTACCTTGTTTGGCTCTGAATGATCCCATATCCCTGGAGCCAGCTTGAAATTGGTTTGCCTTGGAGATTCCCTGATCAGAGAAGACAGAATGTTCTCAATTTGAAATGAACACCCTCAAACCAAAGACGCACACAGCAAAAGCAAAAAGAAGATAAAAGTGGCCTAGCATTTCACACAATAGATAGTTATCCTCTGAATAATCAAGAATTGGCTACAATAAACATTCTTAGTAAGAAAGACCTTTTAAAGACTCTCAAGATAAATCATCAGATAGAAACTTGAAATCTGAAAAACTATGTGTGCTAATAACAGCAGTTCAGAAGAAGGGAAAGTGTCATGCAAGAGGAGAAATCTTTGACATGTGTACGTTTTCTCTCTGACAATTCATTTAAATCTTCAAAGTGGGGATAGTCTTAACTAAAAGATAATTAAAGATCCTGACCTCCATCTTTCTTCTTGATAAAAGTGAGTTTGTAGCTCTGTGTGTGTGTGTGTGTATGCTTGCCTGTCTGTTTATATACATAGATACACAACTTTTTAATCTTGATATTGTGCATTACAGAATTAGAACTGGTATAGACTAGCATATGTCTCAGGGCACCTGGGTGGGTCAGCTGGTTAAGCATCTGCACTTGGCGCAGGTCACGATCCTGGAGTCAGGGGATCGAGCCCCACATCAGGCTCCCTGCTCGAGTGGGGAGTCTGTTTCTCCCTCTCCCCAGCTTGTGCTCTTTCTTTCCCTCTCTGTCTCAAATAAATAAACAAAATCTTTTTAAAAAAAATTAGCATATGTCTCATAAATGACCCTTCCATCTGCACACAAATAGTTTAAATTAGATCACATACAATTTCTCATGGGCTTGGCCTTTCTATGCTATGGTTAAAAAAAAAAAAAAAAAGAACTTGTTTTATTGCCATATAGGGATTTATTCATATTAATAATTTCTTCTTTTTAATTCAATTCCAATGACTTTTTGTTACAACTCACACAAGTAGACTATTTTCTAAGCTTTATGCACCCCTGCCATTTCATGTCAATTAAAAAAAATCAGAGGCACCTGGGTGGCTCAATCTGTTCAGTGGCTGCCTTTGGCTCAGGTCATGATACCAGGGTCCTGGGATCGAGCCCCGCATCGGCTCCCTGCTCGGGGAGTCTGCTTCCCCCTCCTCCTTTGTCTTCCCTGGCTCATGTGCATGCTCGCTCTCTCTCTCTCTCTCAAATAAATAAATAAAATCTTTAAAAAAAAAATTTATCTTAAAAACAAAAAACAAACAAACAAAAACCTTCCCGTATGGAAAGGCATACCGAAAGTGATGAATTCACTGTCTCTCATTCCCCACACATTTGCCCCATCGACTCCAGAAACCTTCCGTGGATCATTTAGTGTATTCAGCCTATTGGTGTTTGACTACCTTGAAATAACAACTTTTTCTAAAGGTACCTTCCTCGTTCTTAGGAGTCTTATTTTCAGACTTTAAAATCAAGAGCAAATGTTTCAAAACATATTGCTATTCCATTTAACGTAAAAATTAATATTTAACTTTCTTCACCCAATATTGATCTTACCTAATGTCTTCAACCTTTATATCAAAGATTCTGAAATTGAATTGCTTGCAGCCTTAACAAACCAAACCAGGGAATTGAGGGCACGGGAGGGAGGAACAGAATTTTTTGTGGTATGGATCAATGACTTATTCAGTTAACTTACTTGTTGACAGTCGTGAACATAAAAAATGTACAACTAAGCAGCTGGTTGTTATCAACAGTTGTGAAGTCTACTAGTAACAGCAGTAGGCTATGGGGAAGTCCTCATCACTGAGATTTAGCTCACAGTGTAAAAGGGGAAGTCATAATTTGCAAAGCTGAACTTGAAGACTAGTAATTAATATGAGCCATAAAAATCTTATCACTTGCCTGAAGAGTGACATATTAGGATATAATTTAAGCAGCAGGATCTTTACAGTTAATGTTTAGTCTTGATAGCACGTTTCATAAGAACATTTTATATAAAGGGTGGATTTTAATCAAAGTACATAGTGTGGGAGATAGTATTCACTTTAAGTTAATAAAGTACTGCACATAATTTTAATACTTTAAGCTAAAAATAATTTCTTGGCACTGTTGATAACTCAAGCAGCTACATGTGAGGTATAACTTTCATCAAAATTCTCCAAGGACAGCAATATTTATTTTCTAACTATTTTGTCATTTTGGATGTTGTGGCAACTTTCCAGATTCTTTTTTTAAGTTTCTGGAGAGCACTTAAATTGTCCAGCATGTTTTTTAAAGTCTCTTCTATAAATATCTAATATTTATCTTTTGAAATCCATTTGAGGTGCTGCCATATTCTCCTCACTGGAAAGACAAAGAAACAACATTTGCTACTATTTGAACTAGATCTTAGATTTCTTAAGGTCAGGGACTTCTCTTGTGTTCTTGGAATCCCAAATAGTGATCGCTTAGGGCTTTACATGGATGGGTGTTGATACTGAAGATTTTTTTTTTTTTTTGCTAAGAACATAATTCAGTAGACACTAGGATTTTGAAACATGAAAGATGAAATTGCTAAGTATGAGCATTAAGAGGGGAGGAGGGGGCATAAGAGAGATGAAGTAGGAGAAGACCATGGAGTCAAAGACCAGAAAGAAGATGCTGTATTTAATTAGAAAGCACCAAACCGATCCTTTGGAAGGTTTTTTTTTTTTTTTTTTTTTTTTTTTTTTTTTTTTTAAATCAGGGGAGTGATAATGACCAGAGTTACACTTTTTTTTTTTTTAAGATTTTATTTATTTATTTGACAGACAGAGATCACAAGTAGGCAGAGAGGCAGGCAGAGAGAGAGGCAGGCAGAAAGAGAGGAAGGGAAGCAAGCTCCCTGCTGAGCAGAGAGCCCGATGTGGGGCTCGATCCCAGAACCCTGGGATCATGACCTGAGCTGAAGGCAGAGGCTTTAACCCACTGAGCCACCCAGGCGCCCCTGACCAGAGTTAGACTTTAATCTGGATGTGGATGGATTAGATTTAAGATAGGTTATAGTTGGGTGAGACAGGAAGTGGAAAGATCATGTAGGAAATCAAGTAATTCTTTTTTTTTTTTTTTAAGATTTTATTTATTTATTTTTTTGACAGAGAGATCACAAGTAGGCAGAGAGGCAGGCAGAGAGAGAGGGGAAAGCAGCAGCTCCCTTCTGAGCAGAGAGCCCAATGTGGGGCTCGATCCCAGGACCCTGCGATCATGACCTGAGCCTAAGGCAGAGGCCCAACCTTCTGAGCTACCCAGGCGCCCCTCAAGTAATTCTTAAGACAAGGAATGATAATATGAAGTGGGATGATGGCAATAAGGCTGATAGGAGGAAATAAACAGAAGATGATGCTCCTGGAAGGAAGATGCATGACCTCGTCTTTTCCTAAGTAGACTGTGTTAAGACTTGGTAAAAATAAATAAATAAATAAACAAACAAATATTTAAAAAATTAAAAAAAATAGGTGTCTAAGATAAGTAGAAAATGTCGTGCCAGGTGGTTGAGACCCTTCAAATGCCACTAGCAGACATAAAGTCAAGAGAGTGATGGCTTAGAAGAAAACGAGTTTGATATTTGACACATGAAATTTAAAGTTTGTGAGACATCTAAGTGTAGAAGGCTAACCAAGATAAGGCAGATGTCAAGGTGGACATAAAAAAAAAAAAAGTGTGATTTATTTATTTAGTCGTCTCTGGGACACCACGGTAAATTCATTGGCTCACTCATTTATCATTGATAATTCACCTATTCAACATATTTCCTAAGCGCCTGTTTTGTTCCGGGCACCATTCTAGATTTAGGTGCTGGAGATAATGAGTGAAAAAAAAAAGAAAATGGACTCAGCAAGTAAAGAAGTGTACTTACAGGTGCACACGTGTCTGTTCTCAAAGGATTGGTATTTGAGGTGCTGGAGCAGGTGAGGATAAGAAAAAGAAAGACAGCAACTGAGAAGAAGGAAATAAATAGCCATAGATGCCTTGTGGGAAATAACGTAGGTCAATGTGGTTGGGAGAAGCCTTCGATCGAGTAGTTCTGTTTATTTAACAAGCTAATATAGATGGATAAAATGTTAGAGATGACATTAAAAGTAATACTTGTGGTTTTTTTTTTAAAAAGCAGTATTTGTGTTATTAAATAACTGTTCCTTCCAAATATTTGCAGTGGGAAATGAAGATGGTAATTTCTCCTAGCTCTAAACTCCTCAGAGCAAACAACAATCTTAGCAGAGCTCATATCGTGATTATACGGTATCACTTATACAAGTGAATCATGATTACAAATCATAGATCCTGGTGCTGCTTTTGGATGAACTCTTTGTTGTCATCAATCATAAAAGACCTACTCTTGTTTCATCACAAGAAGACTTTTGTATACAATTAAGTCAAACTGATGAACTGGAAAGTAGCTTAGCAGGCAGAAAGCCCAGCCCAGCCCTGCCGTCAGAGAAGAATGCCACAAATCATTTTTAACCATCTTCTTTCCTTGTAGTCTTCCCAGCAGGCATTCTCCAGCCTCCCTTCTTCAGTGCCCATCAGTCTAACTCATTGAACTATGGGGGTATCGGCATGGTCATAGGACATGAAATCACCCATGGCTTCGATGACAATGGTAAAGTACCATGGACACTTTCCTTTGGCTGGGACACACCCTGATAAACTTGAACAGTGTTATTGTACTTGATCAGTATGAGAACACATTTAATCAAAAGGGTACCATTGACTAATAATCATACTTTCAGTGTTCCTTCTAAATTGTTGCTTAGGAAGATCAGAAATATCTAGTAGTGAGATAAGCAGTGTGCGCTTTGCACTCTGACAAAGTAACACAAATATTCACATTTAGAAGATAACTGTGTTTGTTAACACCAACGATAATGTTTGCTCTTATTTCATGATTACATATTATCTATCTGGACTTCTAGAGGACAGGGTCCATGTTTTAAACCAGATGTAAAATAATGAAAAAGTAAAAGAAAGGTGCCTATAAGACTTAAACTGCTCACGGACGGGAAGAACTTTTTTTTTTTCATCCTTTACCTAGTTCAGGACTTTGCAAATCATGGGCACTTAAATGTTTATATGCTGCCTCAAATGGCAAAAATAGATTTAGAGTTTCATTGAAATTTGAGAGGCATAGAAGTAGAAAAAAGCACGAGATAAATAGAGAAGTGATAGTTGAAGCTATGGCAAAAATTGGTTTGCGAGTGGAGAGACAATAGGAAGAAAATAACAGAAAGAAAATAATTAAGCCTTAACTAGACTTAACTTTAGAGCCATAAAAAGAAAAGATGACAGGAACGGTACAGTTTTGGAAAGGACTTACTACATGCCTGTTAATTCAAGCATATAATAATGTTCATGGGTAGGTACTAATACCACTTCCATTTTTTTTTTTTAATGGAAAAAAGTAGAGGCACATGAAAGACTTGCTCAAAGTTACAAACCTAGGAATTCCAAACGTGGAATCAGGATGTGAGGCCAAGTAGTTTTCCTTTGTAGCCTTCTTTTCATTCACTATATCGTAAGTAACTATTTAAAAGGATGATAAAATGAAGTGTTAAAACGTGGCAGATAATGTTCAGAAAAAGGAAAGATCGAGGAGGGTTAGCAGGAAAGCTCCAGGAGAAAAAGTGACTCTTTCTTTGTGCTTGAAGTAGAGGGAAATTCTGAGTCCGCAGTGTCTCATGAGGGGTTTGAGACATGAAATGAATGCAGAATAAAAATAGTATTTTTCAGTCTCAAAATATCAAATTAAACAGACTTGGTCCATATGAAAACCATCCAAGAGAAACAAGGCACGATTTCAGGAGTGACTTAACTGGTGGCCTCGGCTGAGGTCTCAGGAACCACGTGGGTACAAAGCCTGGATCAATACGAAGGCCCACAAGCAAAGCAGGCCCTCACAGTCCACGTTTCATCAACACGGGATGTGAAAGGGGAACAGTTCTTCTCATTACCTGCCCACTTGAGTGGGATCCTATGGGATTTCTGTTTTTAACTTTTTAAAGAATGGACATATCCAATCTTAAGTCCGTACCTTTTGAATTAAAGATATCTTAACCACAATTCTTGATGTAATGAGTTCCCCTTTTACTTAAATCATTTTATTACAGGCAGGAATTTTAACAAGGATGGAGACCTCGTTGATTGGTGGACTCAACAGTCAGCAAATAATTTTAAAGCCCAATCCCAGTGCATGGTGTACCAGTATGGAAACTTCTCCTGGGACCTAGCAGGTGGACAGCACGTACGTTGGAATTCTCTTAAAAAGTTTCAGATATATTCAGTCTTTGTTACCACTTTTGCTTTCTTTTCTAGAGTATAGATGACATATAATGTTACATTAGTTTCAGGTGTACAATTTAATGATTTGACAAGTTTATACATGGTGCTATGTTCACAAGAGTAGCTCCCATCTTTCCTGATACATTGCTATTACTGTATCGTTGACTGCATTCCTTATGCTCTGCTTTTATTCCGGGGACCTACACATTCCATAACTGGAAGCCTGTATCTGCCTCTGCTCTTCACCCATTTTGCCCCTCCCCATAGTCCCTTCCCCTCTGGCAGCCATCAGTTTATTCTCTGTATTTATAGTTCTGATTCTGCTTTTTGTTTGCTTATTCATTTTTTTTTAAGTTTCCATTTATGGGTGGAGCTATATGGTATTGGTCTTTCTCAGTCTAAATTATTTCACTTAGCATAATACCATCTAGGTCCATCCACGTTGTCTCAAACGGCACGATCTCCTTTTTATGGCTGAATAACATTCCATTGTGCATATGTGTACACGTGTTTCACTTCCTCCTTATCCATTTGTCTATCCAAAGACACTTAGGTTGCTTCCATAACTTAGCTAAGGTAAAGCTGCAGTAAATAAATATATCTTCTCAAGTCAGTAGTTTTATTTCCCCTGGGTAATTACCTAGTAGTGAAATTATTGGATCATATGGGATTTCTGTTTTTAACTTTTTAAAGAATGGACAAATCCAGTCTTAAGTGCATTATTGATGCCTTCTTAACAATCCGAATACAGGTAAGGATTTTTAAGCATCTTTTGTTTCTTAACAGCTCAACGGAATTAATACGCTGGGAGAAAATATTGCTGATAATGGAGGTATTGGCCAAGCATACAGAGTGAGTAATAACACTTTCTCCCATTTTAGTGGTTGGAGTGATAATATCCTATTTAATCATTCATTTAAAGCCTTTTGCAAAAGGCACATATAATGTAGGCAGTAAACAACGAATAGAAAGTAGAAAATACACGTGGGAAAAGGGGATTGTAAGTGTGCTAGCCAGAAAAAGCAGTATGGTTATGACTGAGCTGAACAGTCTAGGCTTCTGAGAAGCTGAGAAGAGGAAACCTGGAATGTTATATCAGCAGAAATGAGGAGGCATGCAAGTTCCACAGAGGAAGCAACGTTTTTCTAAGAAATGAGCTCTAAAATATTATTTTTTTTTTATAAAAGGGGCCTCCTCGAAAGGATTTTTCAGTCATTGACCAATGTATTAAATAGGACCTTCAGTTTTACAGCAGGTGATGCAATCTTTGGGACGATAACCACAGTCCAGTTACAATGACCCAGTGAGAGACTGAAGTGATACAGCTCCAACACACGGCCTTCTGGTCATCCAAACTGTTACACCCAACGGAGTGTATCGATGGAACATCCCTTAGAAGCTCATTTAGCCTTTCATTCATTCTTGGATTCAACAAATACTTGTTGAGGACTTTACTGTGTGTTTGGCACTATTCTCAGTGTTAGAGACACAGCTGTAAACCCTCCATAAAATATGTCATTATTTGATAATTGGAGCAGAGATTAAAAGATGGTCTAGTTGATGCCATGTGCACAAAAAAAGTAGGGATTTTCACAAATGAGTAGAGGAATAATGGTGTTGGAAGCAACAAGGAGTGAGGGTAGTTTTGAGTGTTTCTTCCAATGCTGAGGTAGTTGACATTTGGAATAATGAACACCATCTGCTTTGGAATAATGAACACCATCTGCTTGAGAAGGTACAGGGGACACGTGCCCCAGGAAAAACCAGGCTTCTCTAAGACAAGGACGGATGGAGTATTCTGTGCAGTGGATGAGGTTATAAGATTATTTGCCCACCATAGAAGTGTATGGATTAGAGGGGAGGAGGCAGTGGTTGGGCCAGGAAAGGGTAAGCTTCAGAGCATTGTGGGAGAGATGACAGGTAGAGCCCATAACTTGGCAGTGACCATGGATGATCAAAGTGTGAGTTTGGGAAGATTCAACTGCCTACAAAGTTGACAAAAGAGTGAGTCCCAGCAGAATCCTGGTAGAGTGATGCTCCTTTGAATGGTTGGCAATACTTTGACTAAATGCCAGGCAATGTGCATTTTACCTCGTTGGATGCTAGGTACTTTTATTTTCCTACAGATATTCTTGAGCTTTATACTTGGACATGATTAAATTCCTCAGAAATGGTTTGATCCTTCTGGACCTTGCTTTTATAACTTGTTAGAGGGGCTAGGGTAGTGCTCAGTCTAGGGACAATTATTCTCCACTGCTGAGGCAAGACCTACTGGGTGAATCTTGAGGTGCCCATCTGATCTCTAGAGATTTTGTCCTGTACAGCTTTCTCCTCTTTAGGACCCTCTCCTTGGTGTCCTCGAACTCTCAGCTCCTTCTCAACTCAGGCAGTCCCTTGGGCTCCAGTTGAGTTTCCCTTCCCTGTGTTGTAGCCTGGAAATGCTTAAGGCAATAAGCTGGGACATTTATAGGGCTTAAATTATTTGTTTACCATCTCAGAGCAATCACTCTCTTTTATGCCTGATGTCCAGTGTCATGCACATATATTTTGCCCATCATTTGTTGTTGCAGCAGAAAGGTGAATCCAGTCCCTCTCACTCATCTTGCCTGGAAGTGGAAGGCATGGGCACTGTTCATTCTCCCGCAGTTATTTCTAAAATTCAGACGGATTAAAAATCATTGCTGTAAAAATGCTATAAAAAATGCATTGATGGTACTTCCATGACGATCTTCACCTAAAACAAGTACAGACTTACTATAATGACGAAAATTATCATTTTTTAAAGATTTTATTTATTTATTTGACAGAGAGAGACACAGCAAGAGAGGGAACACAAGCAGGGGAAGTGGGAGAGGGTGAAGCAGGCTCCCCACTGAGCAGGGAGTCTTATGTGGGGCTCCATCCCAGGACCCTGGGATCATGACCTGAGCCAAAGGCAGATGCTTAATGACTAAGCAACCCCAGTGCCCGGCAAATTATAATTTTTTATACATGAAATCATAGCATCTAATACCCTGTCCCCTTTGCTAGATTGTGAGCTCCCAGGAGGGAGCAGGCTCAAGTCTTCCCCATGTTCCTAGTATCTTTACATAATAGAGACTCAATTAATCTGTGTTAATGGCAAGGAGGAGGACATGAAATATATCTTCTGCTTATCTAATTGATCACTTTCCTTTGTATTAAATTGGAAGTAACACATCTCAGAAAGTTTATTGTAAATTCCTTAAATATGTTTAGTAGAAGAAAACTGCATTTTTCAATAGTATTCATAGAGCCTTAAGAATTAAAGACACTTTCTGACATCCAAGTGACCTAAATTCTTTCTTCCTAATGTAACTGAGGTTTAGTCCATTTGCCTTGTCTTCTGGGGTGCCACCACAATTACTCATCTTCATGCTTAGAATCATAGGATACTAATTTTTAAGCGATCTTAAGGAATCCCTTGATTTTTGGCATGAATCATTCAAAGTCAGGAGTAAATCTTTTTTGCTAAGAGTAGTAACTGAGCTAAATATGGCAATTACAGAATGACTTCCTTGGCAATTCATTCTTCCACCTGGCAAGACTTATCCATCTATCTACAGAATGACGTTTAGATAAGTTTTTTTATCATTTACATAAGTGATCCATTCATTCAACTGACACTTTCTGATCATTGACATTTTCAAAGCATTTGTAAATAAATTCTGGTTTTCTTTCTAATCCATGAACCAGTTGTAGGTTGCCATATGCAAATAGATTATTACAGGGGGTGGGATGGTCTTTTGCACATATTTATACATGAATTTAGAAAATTATAATCATCATGTTTCCATTTCATTAACTGCCTAGGCCTATCAGAATTATGTTAAAAAGAATGGTGAAGAAAAATTACTTCCTGGACTTGACCTAAACCACAAACAATTATTCTTCTTGAACTTTGCCCAGGTATTGTATCTTTCTTGATTGATAGATACGAAAATCATTTTGAGTTACAATTTCATAGTTAGTTAGATATTGCATGCTGAGTTTTCTTGTTTTAATCAGTTGTGGCAGAGCATTTGACGTGACTGACTTTTACTGTTTATAAAACACTATCAGCTCATATTAATGGTAATTATGTTCTTGGTTGCCTATCACTGAACATTATTTGAAGAGTAAATGGTTGAGAAATGCAGAATTCCAATTTAATTTTCGTACACAAATACTCTTTGACGGAACCCAAGCACACTAAGTTCCTTTTTCTGTTCCTATCCCTAGGTGTGGTGTGGCACCTACAGGCCAGAGTATGCTGTCAACTCCATTAAAACAGATGTTCACAGTCCAGGGAATTTCAGGTGCGTGGATTTGAGCAGCAGTCCAACTGTTCCGACATTTGATTCCATTACTTCCACATTCCGAAATTAGCTTTTTGTAACTCTGACTGTAAAATTTGGAAAACCAGGGTTTTTTTTTGTTTGTTTGTTTTTCCTTTTGAGGGTCACGGATAGGATCAACAGAACACAGCAGGATAAATGTCATGTTTACATAGGCAGAACCTTGACTGCTCTTAGCCTCAGAATGTACGTGACCTATGCTTCATGCTTGATGGATTCCAACAAAGATGTTGCCTGAGAATAGTGGCCCTATTTAAAGCTAGCACAAAGACATTTTTAAGAGCCTATGAAAAGTTGAGGCCTAGCACCAATGAGTAGCCTTTCCAAAGAAAGATTTCCGTTCAATGTATAAAGAGAAACATGGTTTTTTTTTTTTTTTAAGATTATTTATTTATTTATTTGACAGACAGAGATCACAAATAGGCAGAGAGGCAGGCAGAGAGAGAGGAGGAAGCAGGCTCCCTGCTGAGCAGAGAGCCCGGGGGCTCGATTGCAGGACCCAGGGATCATGACCAGGGCTGAAGGCAGAGGCTTTAACCCACTGAGCCACCAGGTGTCCCAAGAGAAATGTGGTTTAATTAGAGGTTGTCCAACATAACATAGTTATCCCCAGAACTCCAGAAGAGAGTACGTTGAAGCAGAGAGGTCAGAGGACAGCCCATCAAGGATGCTGGAGAGAAATGCTCTGTAGAGTGAAAGGTTGAGTTTGAAGAGATCTGAAGTCCTTTGGAGATGAGAAAATCTAAGAGAGCATTGTATCGAAAGAGAATCACTCTAACCATTGTTCCAGTGTTAAATCCTGGATCCCCGTGTATCCAATTTAGGACTGAATTATTAATGCTCCCCCTTCCCACATAATATTAACATTTCATCACTGATTTACTGATCAACAATACTTCTCAGGCAGGAATTCTAAAAAAACAAACTTAAAATTTCGTGGAGTGGTTTGGAAAACAGTTTGAGAATAAAAGAGAATTAATGGGCTGAGTTTTAAAAGCCCTTCCTAAAATGAATGTACACATACTGCCTGGATCATTCACTCCTGGGGAAAAACCACATTCAATTATGAAACAATAAAAGAGCACATTTACAAATTAAAGAGTTTACTCAGCCTGTTCTAGTATCACCATCGTAATCACCATCATTTAGAATTTGCCTTAACCGTTCTTTCAAATTTCATTCATTCAACAACTGCTTATTGTACGCCCATTAAGTATGTGATCCAAGGTAAATTCAGTCTTGCTAGAAAAGTCAAATTAACTTCTTTTTAGATAATGAGCAGCAAAAGTCACTGGATTAATTCCCATTGCAGTTTATCTAAGTAACTTTTTGTTTTCATTTTTAGAAGTTGTCTTTTTCCTTACTGAAGTCTTCAGATGAGAAAATAGGGGAATCTCATTCTGAAGCACAGAGGGCAATTTTTATAAGCTCACATAAACCATGATCACAGTCTAATTGGTCAGAGCTCTTCCCTTTATAGCCTCATGAGCTAAAGCATATATATGTGCAAAAACCTAATGAGTGTAAGTAATATTATTATAATACCTGGTACATCCTGAGAGAATGGGGCTTGCAGATTGGAAGTTTTTGATAACTAAAACTTGTCCCTTGAGTATTAACATTTTTACCTTAACCGCTGTATTAAAATTTCTCTGTTTAAAATACATTTTCTGCCTTATTGCTTTATTAACACTGTATCCTGAACAAAACCTACCATTTTTTTCTTAATGACACAGACTATTGCTATGACTATTAGTTGGCATTTTAGTATTTATTAGCTTAGAGAGATCCTCAAAAGCTAGACTGTGGAGAGCTATTTATTTCTACACTAAAGAGCCACCAGTAGGGATATGGTGATGCTTTTTTGACTTTTCATTTTGGCTTTTTATTAGGGTTTTCCTGTTTGTTTGTTTCTTCCCTCGTTCTCTTTTCTGTTACTATATAGCCTGCCTTTTGCCATCCTATTCCTTCATTCTGATTAGCTCAGGAGGCAGATCCTTATAATTGAATGGTGGAAGAAAAATGAATGCAAGCTTTGAAGTAAGAAACACTTGAGTTCCACCCATGGCTCTGCCATTTATAAGTTGTTATTTAACCTCTGCGTCTCACTTTCTAGATATTTTACATTAGGATTATCCTGCAAGTTAAGAGCGTTAGTGTTAATATAGAAAAAATATTTATTATATATAAGTTTGAAAATTAGAGCTAGGATTGTTTTTAGATAAGAAAGGTCTGAACAGGGGCACGTGGGTAGCTCAGTGGCTTAAAGCCTCTGCCTTCGGCTCAGGTCATGATCTCAGGGTCCTGGGATGGAGCCCCACATTGGGCTCTCTGCTTAGTGGGGAGCCTGCTTTCTCCTCTCTCTCTGCCTGCCTCTGCCTACTTGTGATCTCTGTCTGTCAAATAAATAAATAAAATCTTAAAAAAAAAAAAAAAAAAGGTCTGAACAGAATAAGAATCCCCAGGAGTAAACATATGGAGTTTGCAACAGTTTTTATTACCTGAGAGTCAGGGGATTTTTGTGCCCATTTCTTACGTCTGGATAATTCAGAATGTCAGTAACTGATCACTGATTAAATGATATATAGGTAAATATGTAACTGTTTTCTACCCTCAGTTTTAAACTGAAAACAACTATATTATAAATACATAAAATTTGCTCTCTGTAAAAATACCTATTATTTTATTATAAAATATGTAAAATTATTCGCGGCTTTATTTATAACATTCTTTGTTCTGGTGCAAGAGATGCCTCTGATTATTTTTTGTTTATTGTATGAAAAGTATGTGTTGTTTTTTAAAAAGGGTAAATGGAATGCCAACCTTTTGTCAAGGAAATTATTATTTTCTCTGGAGGTAAAGGGATTTCCTTGGCAAAAGGTTGAGGTTACATTTAGTTTTGGAAACAGGCTGCTTCCTGGCTGTACAAAGTAAAACATATTTTTTAAAGAGCCTTAAAATCTAATAGACGCTGAATTGCTATTGAGAAATTGTGCATAGTGGCTTGTGTAGAAACATTTCTGAAGTAGAGAGAGATTTTGTAACCTTGTGCCTGAATACCACAGTATGAAAACAGAGGGCAAATTATACTCGACATAAAGCTGAATCTCTAAAACCACTTGTTAGGTCTGAGCTGTAATTGTTTTATTCCTCCTAAAGTCTTATGTACTTCAGATAAACTTCTAAAACTTTAGTGTTTAAAATAAAAACATTTCTCCTTGATGTGCTAGAAATTGAACTCACAATTTAAATGACTTCTTTTTGGAAATTCAGTTTCTGTTCGCTGTCCCCACTTGGAATGGTTATTGTGCTCATATGGGCCATCTAATCTACAGATGTGTCTCTAAAGTTATCCAGATGTAATACTTCTCAACAGTATATAAGGGTCTGATACATTTTTTAAAGCATGTCCAAAGGGACAAAGTGATACCAATGTATACTAAATAGTAAAAGTAGTGCTCATTTAGATGCTTAAGTTGCTCAATATTATCTTCCATTCAGAATAAAAGGGGACTTCATAGAACTAACACCACTAATAAAACAAGATATTTTTTCCACAGCTTAAGTTCTAGTACTTGTAAGATATTCTTTCTGGTGTGTTATGTAGACATATTCTGGTAATATGGTGATTCTGTTCCCTGTTATTCCATTAGTTAGTATGTGTATGCTAAATCTTCTCTTTGAAATACTAATGTTTCCTCTATTTGCCTTAAATATTAACATTGTCTCTGATATTTTGTAAATGTTAATCTTCAGATCACATCTGGGAATCCACTCAGGCATTTGTTTCTTTGTGAATTTATAGTGGAGCATGTGCTGATCAATGGGACCTTCCTTTAACAAAATCATGAAAAACAGGGATAAAGATTGGATAGTATATTTATGAATGCAGCTAGTTAACCTTGTAACCAAGTCATTCATTTAAAAGAAGTAACAAAGGGTTGTCAGAAGACCAATTAATTGCAAAAAGCTCCTTCAGTAATTTAAAAATCCAGTTAAGTATAATCAGGAGTAGTCTTCTTGGTCAGCTGAAGTTCAGCTCCATATCCCTTAGATGTTTTTAAAACAAGTGATTATTTGCCAAGGGAATAAACAACAACAGTACAATAAAACATTTTATATAATAAAGTCAAAATTTCAAGTAAATCACTTTAAGAAATAACCAATAAAAGTCATTTATCTTTTGTTATTATAAACACAAACACTGTACAGTTTTCATATAGCATGAAATTCATGGAAGTCTTTTATGTAATATTAATGAAATATGACCCCACTCTTAAGATAAGGGATTCATTTGATTAATAATGTATCCACTTTCTGAAATAGATTATTTATGTCATCCACCCAAAGAATTAATGTAAACAATAAGACATTAATCAGAATCCTAGGAAGGTCAGTGAAGTCCTGGTACATGGTTGACCTAATTATTCAGCACCAAGTGATCTTAGGTGAAGCCTTTGGATGGAAAGAGAAGAGCTGGAACGGAGATGGAGAGGTCAGTGTGCATTAGGTTGAGTGTTGCTACATGGCTAACAGCCGTGGGTGCTTTGTGAAGACATCCCTTCTTAGAGGTGTGTGGGTTGTTTTGTTTTTTTCCATTCCCCTCATTTTTTTTTAACAAATGTAGAATTAAATCATGGGTTTGGACATTTTACTGCAGTACTTGTCCCCATATGATTATATCTAAGATACAATCCTTTAAAAAAAAAAAAAGTTTAATAAAATGAAAACAGAAAAGAGCTTTTCTTCCAGTATGTAGATCCCAGATGCTTTCCCTGTCCATCAAGGAGCTTATTGCTCCATTTGAGGAACAAGTCAGACTGCCGTGATGATTGTCACTCAGCCAGCACATAGGGCTTCCTGAAGTGGGAAGGGGATTGAATTAAAAGAAACAAGGTTTCTCTCTGTCTCAGAGTCCATGAGTCTAGAAACTTAACAGACTAAAGACCAATACAAATTCCTGATATTTAAAAATCTTTTTATTCCTTGGGGTGCCTGGCTGGCTCAGTTGGTAGTACGTGGGACTCTTGATCTTGGGGTTGTGAGTTCAAGCCCCATGTTGGGTTTAGAGATTACTAAAAATAAAAAAGTCTTTTTGTTCCTACATATATATGACCACTTTTGACCAAGCATCAAGTGAATTTGTTCTTGGGCTTTCAGATATAAGAAATGACACATCATCATCATCATCATCATCATCATCATTATTATAGCAAATTAATTCAATCTCCAAGCTCCCACCCTAAGCTTGGAGGTAAGACATTTCAGTAGTTTTCAGTGTGTTCCTTTTTAGGGTTGTGTGGGAATCCGAAGACCCAGAAACTAGGGAATTAGCCTCCAGTTATCTCCAGCCTGCCATGGCCCTGCTGATATCTCTGCAGTTCAAGGGCTTCATCTGAAGTCAGGCAGCTTCATTTCCTTCTGGTGGTCATGGGCAAGGGCCTCAGGAACCACTGCCCTTGAAGTTCAGTCTGCCCCATATTACTCGCCATCCTCTCAGAGGTCTTCTCAGGGCCCTGCTCACAGTGGGAAGCATGTCTTTGTCATTCATACAACCCACCATTCTGGGCCCCTCCTCACCTTTGGGGGGGGTCTGTCTTCTCCATCTCAGGGGGATTAAGAGATCTGGCCCCCACCCCACCTCAACACTCCCGTACCAGGAAGACTCCTGTTAATCTTTAGGACTCCTATAGGAGTACTAAAAAAATAAAATAAAATAATAAATAAATAAATAACCATGCAACCAAAAAGTTTACATTCTCCCTGAAGGATAGGGGAGTTGTGATATTGGGAATGGAGAGATGGTTGATGTGGTGAAGTCTGACTTTTAGAAATTAGATACAGATTGGTCTTTCCTGGAATGGGGATAAAGAAAAGAAATGTTTGCTTTTTCTCATGGTTGGTCCATAGTAGCAAATAAACACAAAAATGCTAAGCAGTGTTTTTCTTCGTAATGTCCTATTCCTCCTATATCTGTAATCACCATGACCAGCTGACAGGCTCGTTTCTTCAGGAAGTATGTGCTGAGTCCTACAATACACAAAGCACTGTGTGAGGCTTTGCGTGGAGGGCAGCAGGGAGCCAGAGATGCACAGGATTTTGCTCTCCGATTACAGTGTAAGCTGATGTCACAAAGTCAAGAAGGAGAACAAATCACTGTGAACTGATAGGGCTACTGCTGGTGAGAGGAACTAATTAGGACATTCTTTGAAGAAAGCCTTTGCGAAGAGGCAAGAAAGCTGAGAAGGAGTAGATCATGGAGTCATTTGGCAGTAATTTCCAGGGTATTGGTCCGTAGGAACAGAAGACCCTGAAGAGGGAAAGAAATGGCTGGTTTGATGGCTGGAAAGTAGGTCCGTGTAGTTTGAGCCTGATGAGAAACAGGAAGAGAAACATACTATGAGGAGGCCGAGAAGGTAGGCTGGAACCATCAGAACATTGGAGACCATAGAGAGGAGTTGAATTTCATTCAAGCCCTTAGAAATTTTTAAGTAAGGGAATTAGGGAATCTGACCTAAACTTTAGAGATCATTCTGCTGTGTGGAGAATGGGTCAGAGGAGATAAGATTGCCAAGATTTATACTTAGCACACCTGCCATGTATGGAGAGCTCAGTAATTAGAACATACTCTCCTGTCCCTTGCCCAAGGTCTTCCCACCACTCTCGTCTATTTGCCTCCCTGTCCTTCCTCTCAACCCAAGGTGGGTGTGGTGGGATGGTCCCAGCTGAAAGAGAAGGAAGGGAGCTGGTTGGGGTTTATGGGAAAACATGACTTCTGCATCATTGTACTGACCTCTCTCTCCTCTCAAATGCTGCTTGGTGCCGACAGTGGGTCAGTCAGTGTTGTTTTTGCCCATTGAGGTCAGAGATAAGAAGATGTTGACTTTTTGCCAGCCCTTTCCAGTTAACTCAGGCTGAATCCAGTTTCTGGTACCTATGAAGTTCTTTTGGAAAAAAAAAGAAAAGAAAAGAATGATCTTCCTTACTAGATCAGATCAACAAATATCTATTTAAAGTCTATTATATTTATCATGTGAGCCCTCCAAGATGTACTGAAAAATCGTGATGTTATTTTTGACCAAACTCCTCTTCTAATAACTGCAATTCTGAATATCAACTATTCACTTATTTTACAACATGCATAGGGTGTTTCTAAATTAACTCCCCCATGACAACAGTAAGATGCAGGTTACTATTATATGCATCCTACAGGAAAGGAAACTGAAGCACAGAGGCACTAAATAAATACAACTCATAACCAGGCTTCAAGCCACACAGTCTTCAAAATCTGTGCTCCTGTACGTTGTTGCCTGTCCATTTAAAAATTCTGTTAATGAGTAGAATGTTTTTTTTTTTCCTCTCAGGCTGTAAATTTCAAATTCCCTTGATAGGCCTACATGAAGAAATTCTGTAGAGCTCCTACATGGCATAGGCCTAAGTATCAAATGCTGACAATGACTTTTTTTTGTTTCACAGGATTATTGGGACTTTGCAGAACTCCCCCGAGTTTTCAGAGGCCTTCCACTGCCGCAAGAATTCATACATGAATCCAGAAAAGAAATGCCGAGTTTGGTGATCTTCAGAAAAAGCGGTGTGGCCCTTGGCTAGATTCTGTGGCCAACACCACAGAAATGGGGAACTCTATCCACAGAGGTCATTGTAATTACATGGGGTTAGTTCACAGAGATGACAGAGCATCATATTAGAAATGAAGTTAGGTTATTCTGGAAAAGGTGTGGAGAGAGGAGGGGGGGTCCGGTGTCTATCAAATCAATCACTTTTCACTGTGTAAATAATGCTTGATCTCTGAAGATATTACCATTCATTTCTGTTTTTCATATGATCTGCCAGTTTGAAAACAGTGTTTAACACTCGATGTAGACTGGGATTTCTAATCAAAGGGAAGTTAAAGAGATTGAAGCATACAGTTGGCTCCAACAGCACAGTTGTGACATGAGGGTTAAAAGCACATTGCCTAACTACTTATCTTTACTTTTATTTGCAATATTTCGCTCCTACAGAACTCTTCCAAAGAATTCTTATACATCTTGGGGCCTTGGGACTTAAAGTAATTTTTAAACCAATTTTGCCAATCATCAGTTATTCATTCTGAGATCATTTTATTTTAAGCTACTCTTAGGGCTAAAATGAATGTCTGAAACTGGTTTTCATTGTACCTGCTTTCACCAATACTGAGATTCTTGGGGCTCCCTGCAATTTTCTAAGCAATTTCTTGTTCTCTCTAGCTCTCTCTCTCTCAAAACTTGATCTTTTTAAGAGATTTGTAGTAATGTATAAATAATAATTTTTATATTTAATTATTAACTACATTTATGACTAAGTAATTATTATTATAAGTAATCATGGAATACTGACGTTTCAGACAGATGAATAGTTATGGACCAAGATCTGTAAAGTGATGTACACAGGAAGATTTGGGACTTTTTAAACTTATCAATCATATTGATCAAAAGCTTTAAGCACAAACTCTGGGTTAAAAATTGTCATTGGACAGTTGTCTAAAGCGGGATTTTCAAAATAAACTCTGTTCCTGAGGGCTATGATAAAAGGACAACACTGCGTCTGTGGAGCTCTGCATCTTCTTATCTTTTCAGGTGTGTCATCTGATGGAAATATTTTGATAATAAATTGAAATTATAAGCCCATTATTCACCAAGCCTGTTGTGCCAGCTGTCTAGCTTTGGAAAGTGCATTTCTTAATATAGATGGGAGGCTTCCCCACCTCACACAGACTGCTTCTGAAACCCTAACTCACATAGAGTTCGGGGAGGACACTGTCTAGTCCCTGACAGGAATTTATCTCTTGAGGCTTTTATCTCCTTCTCTTTCCCTGTCCTTTTGTCTCGTTTGGTTAATTTCATTACTTGATTAATAGTTTACAAAAGAGGCATTTTCCCCTTTTTTCCTAAAAAAATGAAAATGAGGGAACTACTCTTCAAAATATGTTTTGTGTTTTTGCTTCTTGAAAAATGCCCATTTACCTTTTTTAAAAGTTATGAAAATATAGTGTATCCACAAAAGTTTCATTAAACATGAGTTACAGCTCAGTGAACTTTCTCTGGCTGAACACAGCCCTGCAACCAGCACCTTTAAGAAACAAAACATTACTAGTGCCTTAGTCCTTAGTACTTCCAACCACCACTTCCTTCCTCCAAGGACAACTACTGTCCTGACTCCTAATTTCATACATTAGTTTTAATCGATGAGCATGTGTTCTTTTGTATCTGGCTTCTTTCACTCAGTGTTACATTTTGAGATTCATCTGTATTGTTGCATTCGACTATGGGTTTCTCAGTGTCATTACTCAATACTATCCTATTGTGTGGTTATTCGTCCATTCCGTTGTTGATAGGCATGTGAGAAGCTTCTGGTTTGGGGCTGTTACAAATGGTGCAGTTATGAGCCTACATACTTGCACTTACCTATCTTTCTTAACTTGAGATTTTAATGAGCTCATTTCCACAAATATTTCATCAACTTATTATAAATATTGAAAATACAGTTTTAAACTAGACACGGATAGCTTTATCTTTTTCTTATATCACTGCTACCATTATTATGGATAATTCAGATTCTACTTATGGATATATTTCCTTAAAGAAACTGAAAACACAAGTAAGATTGGTGGTTAGAGCAATAGGAGTGTCCAGTTCTGAAATAAACAACTGTCTTTGAATCATTTAGTTTCTATCCTGTCAGAGCAGCTGAAGAACAACTAGTATAAATTACGAAAAGATACTAAGTTCCCCCACTCTTTAAAACGTCTGTCTCCCATCCTTTATGGAAGGACTTGAGTGAAATTTTCTGGGGAAAAAAGAAAGAAAAGGCCTTTCTAATGCCTGGATCTCCTGTGTCTAGAAATGTCAGATTTCCTGGGACTAAGGGGTACACCCAAGTGAAAAGACCAATACCTACCCCCTCCCTCACACGTGAGGATATTACTAACTGTATATGGCATCGTTGTTGAGTTGTGTGGGTCTCTCAATGAGTTCCAATCACCTGGAGTTGTTCCACTACGTGAGGCCTATTTGTAATCTCACACATAAATCTAGTTCATCGTGGCTGAATTCTGGTCAAGAAGAGAGTTGAGAAGCTGAGACACAAAGGGTTGCGAGCCAATATAACTCAGGAATGAGCAGAGAAAGAAGTTCTCATTGGTAAGGAATCTGCCTCCATGCTGCAGTGTCCATGTGGGTTCTGGATGTGAGGTGGAAACGATGCCATCCTGGGAGAAGAGTCTTCTAGTATTAGCTGCCATTAATGACAAAGTGACCTTGGGCATTTGATCCCTTCTCTTGGGCCTTTGCTTTTCCCACATGAAATAAAAGAAGATTCTATCAGTAGTTCTCAACAAGAGGAGAATGTGTACAGTACTTCCTTGCTCGTAACCTGTCCCCCAGTGAAGAACCAATGTATAAGATAATTTCAGAACTCTCGTGTAATTGCCTGAGTCTAGTTAGACCACATTGTATCTCAAAGACAAGTACTAAAGTGTGATCTCATTTGGGTCCATGCTGTTCTTACTAGTTTTCTCTAAAGCCTTTATTATTCCTGTTGTCACAGAGGGAATTCTCAAAGTAGAAAATACCTGTTAGTTTGGAAAGAAGACTCCCCCCCCCCCGACCCCGTCAAAGATGGAAAATCTGAAAGTTTATCAGTTCCAGTCTCAAAAATACAAAATAAAAACAAACATTTTTCATAGTATTGCTTTTCTGCCTATTTGCCTATTCCAGCCTCCCCTTGAAAAATGTTATGGCCAAAATGGAGCTTTTGTCCCTGCCATCTTACGCTTCCTGCAGGCTTCATTTAAAAATGAAGGATATAAACTATTTCACCAATGTTCTCTTGCATATACCACTGCATTCTTCCAAACATACCATGCTTTTCTGGTCTGATTTCTTTGCAAAAGTTCAGTGAAAAGGTTTCCAAGTGTTACAGAGTCAGAGGCATAACCAGATGATGACTTAGGTAGAAACACAAGTTGTCTTTGTGTACCATCCCTGGGCTGAATGAAGGATTGGACTTGATTAATCAGGTGAAGAGAGGAGCCACCTGTGACTGTTGTCAAAGTGGCACGTGTATATTGCATTCTAATCTCTTCTTTAACAATGTCTTAATTTTAACTCCTTTGTATTTTGCATTTCCTCTAAAACGTGAGAAATACTACTGTTATTTTCCACTTTGTAGCCAAACTACTGTGCTTCTATTTTGTTGTTCAACAAAGCAGATCCTCTAGACTGTGCAGGAGAAGCCTGGCAGAAAAATGAGCATAGACTCTTGCCAGAAATAATGATGGGCTCTCGGCTTGAACAGTGCGGGAAGACTGGAAGTCTAGCAATTGTGACCAAGTTTTATATTTCTGAATTTCCTTCCTCCCGAGAAACTAATGATACTTTTTTCAGGTGTCAGACGTGTTAACATCTGTTAACTCCTATAAATGCACTTGGTTGTCATCTCTGCTCTGATCATATCAAATTATAATGCAACTGAAAAGTTTTCTCTGTATGCAGGAAGACAAAAATGGGACCAAGTACAGTATCCAGATTATCTATTTACCTTGGTGTAAATCTTTCAAAACACATGCTATCAATGCTCTGTGTCTCCTGAAATTCGTCATCAAAGAGGCGATGCTAAGATGTTTATGGCAGCTCTACCTTTAATATCAAAGCAATAGGAAGGAAAAAGTGAAATAGGAGAAAATGTTTAGATTTGTTCAAAGAAAACATGAAGAGGATGCAATGTTAGAAATACATTATCATTTCAATTATGTTAAAATATTGTTGCATAGAAAAGAGTTGGAAGAATATGTGCCAGAAATTAATAGGGAATATCTTAGTGGTAGTATTATAGGTGATTCTTATTTCCTTTTTCCTCTGTATTTTACATATTTCTCTAAGGTAAAAACCTTACACCTTAAAAGTCACCTAAAAAAAAAATGTTACTTGGAAGATAAGAAGAAATAAGGGAGAGAAGTTGGAAGGGAGAGGAAAAAAGAAACCAAATTCCTTTGAATTTAAGATGTGTTCATTTATTTAAGAAACTATCCAGTTTGGTACTCAGGCAACTTAGACCCAAGGAATGCAGTGAAGTAGATTTTGGTCAGGAGCCTCCTTCCCCGACAATAAGCCAGATCTGTTTCCCAAGGTGGCTTTGATACACACCGCTTGACACAGAGCAAGGGAATTTTCAGACCTTCCACTGACTGTGCTCAGAATGGCTCCCTGAGAACAAACCATGTGCTTCAGAGATTTTTGGGTCTTTACTCCCCCTGAGGATGCTAATGTTGGCATTCTCTCCCACTGGGTCTGCCGCCATACAACACCCTACCATCTACCAAATCATGGCCAAGGTTAAGGTTATAGCCTATGACTGAAACAGTATCCATTAAATTACATAGGGACTGGACCTAAATGTTACCTGAGAGGCACCATGATTTACTTGGGGGTCAGATAATAAAATTTAAAGGTTAAATAGGGAGGAGACAGCAGGATACAATGAATCCGAGGTAACTCCCTGCTTCCATGTGTTTCTTTTTGACTTTGGCCATAGATGAAGATCACGCTCATGCTAGTTTAGCCAAATCTAGAGATTTTCTTGATCCACAGTACCAAACAGGGGGCATGTCTGAGTAATCGGGCCTTCTTTCATGTGCCTACCTTATTGTTGCCAGCTGCCTTTCTCCAAAAGAAAGACGTGATGGTCGACCATGCCCAGGCTCAGCTGCTTCCTTCACAGAGGAAGCACGGGATCTAACTATAGTCCACATTTAATATCCTAGAGAAAACCCAATGAAAATCCTAGAGAAAAAGCCCATTTTGAAAACATGTCTACTTCACTAGAGAGGGCGTGGGGAAGTGGTGATGTTGTAGAAATTATGATCATTGATCCCCTTACCCTATCCTCAGAGAAGAGTAACTTTCCAAAAGAAAAGAAATCACCATTCCTAAGAGAGAAAGCTAAAGAAGCAGATGTCCAGAACACTGGTAACACCAGATGCTTCTTAAATGCTTTATAAGACATCTCAGTTTGGATCAGATTGTACATATTAAATTTTGAATAAGTGCCAACTTTAATTCTGTGTGATCAAAATGAAGACATGCATTTTAGATTTACTATTTAAGCAGACTTAAAGTCAATAATAGAAGGGTAGAAAGGAAGAGAAATAATACAATTATTATACCATATGTATTATTATACGTACATTACTATAAATGGTATAAATAATACCATTATTATACCATACGTACGCAACGTATGTATAGAGTTTCCACTTAATATAACTAACTTGTGAGGTAATGTTGGTACCCCTGCTTTACAGATGGTGAATTTGAGTTTCACAGAAGTTTAATTAATTTGCCCAAATTCACACAGGTGGTAAATGATAAGACCAGGGACCAAACCAGGGTATGTATAAGTCCAAAATCTACATAAATTTACTATCAAAACTCTCTATGTCAGTATAAAATGCATTTCAGCCCATCCAAATAAACTCATTTGTAGCTAATAATTCCCAAAACACACCCTTTAAGAAAAATAAATGAAAAATAATGTGGTTTTTTTTTCCAATTACTTCTATGGCTTTACAAAAGCCATTGTGATTTTTAAAAGGACATTAAGTATTTTAAAGTTATATCTATAGATACTTTTAGAACATCTGCTGTTCAACGTACTGTGTTAGAAGCAAAAATAAAAATAATTGGAAAAGAAGAACAAGACGAAGTGATAGTCTTTGGCTGGCCCTACACTTGTTCACTGTATCCATTCACTTCTTTGATGAAGCATCACGCACCTTTTCACACATAAAAAGGCCTATTTATCTTTTGCTGGGCCCACTAGAAGATAAAAATAAATAAGACAGCTGGCCTTTTAATATAGTAGAGACATCAAAACTGTACACAAACAAATGCAGCTGAATGTGGGATGTGCCAAGAGATAATAAGAAAACAAACTCGGAGAATTCAGAAAAATTTTCTTTCCTAGCATGCCAGGCATTCTGGAAGAAGTAACACTTAAATGTTACACTTGATAAGATGGATGGGACTTTGTCAGTTGGAGAAGAAGGCAAGGAAGTATAGTGGCTAAGTGTATCTCTTGCAGAAAATTAGCTAACCAACGAATAAGGAGTCCACATTGACACCAGCGAAGACAGATAACTGCTAAAGGGACGGACTGTGCCCTGTGAGACTGTTGACACAGCTATCCCGTGTTCACTGTTAGCTTTTTTACATGTCTTGTAAGCATTTCTTGAAAGAAAAGCTTCCCTTATTTCTTCAGATATCCGACACTATTTTCAAACTTTTCTCATTATCACTCCACTTTGAAAGGAATCCTGTGCGTTTCTTGTGTTTGCTAGAAGTTGTATGATAAGGATATTACTCCCACTCCTGGAAACTTGGAATTCTACTCTGATTCCAGTCCTGTTGCTAAATCACATTTAGCAAATAACGATTTCTCTGAATTTCCATTGTCTAAGTCAAAATCAGAGTTAAGATCAAAGCCTTTTCAAAACCAGAAGGCAGGCAGATGGAATATTTTGCAAACCAAACTCCTTGGAGATGATGAAAGAGATCATCGTGCAGAGGAACTAGGGCACAGTGTTATGGAAAAAATCTGAATCCAGAGAGAGCCAGAGAGACCTAGGGACACACAAGGTCGAAGCAAAGACCAGCCCAATGGCTACACAGCAAGCTTTTGGCTCCCCAATACCTTGATGGTCTACCTCTGACTTCTTGACACTGATAAAGCCGGTAGGTCTTTAAAAATATGAGGGCTTTTAGCTAAAAGACTAGAATTTTGTCTTTTCCTCGTCCTGTGCTGTCTTTCATGTTGCTCTAGGTGAGTCATTTACTTGATCCCTTTTAAACCATTTTCCTCACTAGACATTCCTGAAACAGAAAAAGCACAAAACCTGCAAACTTTAAATAGCAGAGGAGTTCTTCAAAAGTAAAGAGTGAAAGCAAGAACACACTCAAAACAAAATTGAAGATTTGAGTAAGACGGTTATTCCACGGGAAACAATTTGGGCAAGTCCTCTTCACTTTGCTCAGAAAATGGTGTCGGCCCAGAGACCTTGGGGAAGCTGTCGAACTCCTTCGAAACTTCGTTTGCGCCGAAGTAAACATGAAAATGTAAATGAATGTGTGTCCCCAAAGGTGTCTACTTCCTCATCCCCAGAACCTGTGAATATGTCAGGGCAAAGGAGAATTCATAGTTACCGGACCTTCGGAGGGCGAGATCATCCCGGATTACCCAGGGGCCTTTAAAAACGAAAACAGGCAGCCAAGGCCAGAGTGAAGCGATGGGAGTTCCACCAGTTGTGGCTGACTGTGAAGGTGGAGGAAGGTCACAAACAAAAGGATGCAGTCAGCTTCTAGAAAGTGGAAAAGGCAGGGGAACAGGCTCCCCTCTAGAGCCTTCAGAAGGAACACAGCCCTGTTGACACATTTATTTTGGCCCCAGGAGACCCCTATTCGATTTCTGACCTACAGAAATGTAAAATAATAGATTTGTGTTGTTTTCAACCACAAACAGATTGTAATTTGTTATAGCAGCTGTAGAAAATACGGTAGGAATAAATATTGCAAGTTACATAATACTTCAGAATAATTTAAACGTTTTTGAATATTGTGCTACACTCAGATATTATCTTCTAATGGCAAATACACACGACTTTATCAAATCAAAGAATACTTAAACTATTATCTGTTACTAGGTAGTGAAGTATATGGTATGACGTCAGTTTGAAATAACTGGATACAAATTTTCATTATTCTCCACTAATACGATGTCATACCTGATTCACTCATGCAAAGACTGAAACACTGGCCTTTATAAAATAAACATAATTCACCTTTCAGAGATTAGGTGTTTGATACTTAACAAGCCTTGCCTATCACCCACGTTTCATCTCCGCATGCAAACTAATTATCTACCAACAGGGCCTTCCCTGTATAAGCACTAATATGTCAGGAAAATATTTATGGCTTTATCCACTAAAGTAACTAAAATAGAAGTTGTTTAGGCAAAGCTTTGAGAAAATAGAAACCCAGGACCGTGGAAGTGCTAATCATAAAACAGCCTTGAGATTTTAGTGCACTTGGCATATTGGTTTTCCTGAAAGGTTATTTACAGGTATTATTTCTACCTTAGGGCAAGCTAATGAATTGCTGTGTTCTCAGAAACTTTTACACTTCAGCTATGTCATAAAAAAGACATATTGCCCCAGAACTCAAACATTAAAAATAAAGAGGAGATAGTCACACTGGCAAGTGCGTGCTGTTCTTGGTAGCAACACCAAGAATGTTCCTTATTTCTCAACATCCAATACCCACAAGTCCCATATGTGCATTGCTCATGACTTCCTCATTCTTGCTGAGTTCTGTAGAAAGAAATATCGATGAACAAAGCCCAGCCTGTGGTATGCGGGAGCCAGCTATGACCAGCTGATAAGAGCTGATTCTTACATTTTTATGAACTTTGTGAGCCAGTAGATACCACTTTGGAAGTTTCAGATCAGCCAACATTGCAAGTCAGGATTGGCTGTTCGGTTGATGGGTTGGTTGATGGATTCTTCCCAGAGATCCAGCTGTTTATCATTTACCAGCACCCACTGGCCATGACCAAAGGCAACGTGAAATCTAATAAGTGAAACCAGGGGGGTCTTCTGAAGTAACACAATCTAGGGGACTTCTTATTTGTCTTAGATATAACAGATTTGTGTTTTGTAACTTTTCTCACTGATGGCTCTAATATTCTCAGTACTCTAACATGTCACAGTTTTCCAATCTATGAATGTAAGGTGTGTTGAGAAAGAGGTGCCTTCCTCTGATTTATGCAATGGCAACATGTGGACTAATGCTAACTTGAGGAGGTTAACTGACATCAGACTAACTATGATATAGGGTCTAGTCATGGCAGAAATGATAAAGGAGTTTGAATGAGACTATATTCGGTAAGATGCATCATTAAACCAGGTTTTAAAGATGGATAGGTTTCTTTAAGATTTTCTTTATTCATTTGAGAGGGAAAGAAAACGCATGAGTGGGGCGGGTGGGGGACAGGGAGAGGCGGAGGCAGAGGGAGAAGCAGACTCTCTGCTGAGCAGAAAGCCCCTTGTGGGGCTGATACCAGGACCTGGAGATCACAACCCGAGCTGTAGGCAGATGTTTAACGAACGAGCAGATGTTTAACCTGAGCCATCCAGGTGCCCCAAGACAGACAGATTTTTAAAGAGAAAATATCAAGGCAAGAATTCCAAGAGACGAGAACAACTTGAGTCAAAGTTGATAAATGGGACAATCCTTCAAAGAGCCGAAGGGGGTGTCTACAATTAACCAGAGGAAAATTTACTTCTCAAGTAGTTTGGGGCCCAATTGTGGGGACCTAGAATTCCAGACTAAAAAGCTTACACATTGTAAGTGCATTTGAAACTTAAAGCCTGATTCTCTGTCAAAAAAGGGGATTGTGCTAATGTGACACCAGCCACCTAGGAACCAACACGAGAGTTCATGTCTGTTTTCTTCACCATAGTACCTTTTGGGCTTGGTGCAGTATCCAGACAGTGCAGCAATCAAGTTCTTTCCGGTTTGGAGACCATGAGTTGAGTGTATGTCATTGTACCCAATCCTTCTACTACCAAACACTCCTGTCAAAATATTTCCAATATATTCCAACTAAGCCAATCTCAAACCCTTTTTTGAATCATTTTATAAAGTGACTTATGTAACATTTTGCCAGATTAACATTATTCAGGCACGTGATATGATGGGCAGTGCGTGTTATATGTGACTAACTAATGAATCATTGAATGCTACATCAAAAACTAATGATGTGTTGAATAACTGAATTTAAATGAAAAGGTTAAAGTTAAGAGGCAAGGCTAGTGCTAAGCAGACATCATTAGAATAGAAAATTTTAACAGGGGCACCTGGGTGGCTCAGTGGGTTAAAGCCTCTGCCTTCGGCTCAGGTCATGATCCCAGGGTCCTGGGATCAAGCCCTGCATCAGGCTCTCTGCTCCACAGGGAGCCTGCTTCCCTTCCTCTCTCTCTGCCTGCCTCTCTGCCTACTTGTGATCTCTGTCTCTGAAATAAATAAATAAAATCTTTAAAAAAAATCATTAAAAAAAAAAAGAAAATTGTAACAGAAGACCAGAACAAGGGAGACTTGCTTATAGTGTGGTTCTAGGTCTGTTGTGGAGCTTTGAATCAGAAGTAGCCAATGGTACTCAAAGGGAGGTCAAGGAAACAGAAAAGAAACAGAGTTGAAGAGAAAAGCGAGGAGGATATTTTAGGGAAGAGTTTCATTTAATTTCAACTTCAGCATCCCTTGTTCCCTGAAGAGAAAGGATGCTGTGTGGGAGCCCCTCCCTCTTCTGGGAATCAGGGCAAATCAATGACAAGTCCAAGAGCAATGAGGCAGCAGGCTTGGAGCTCTGTTAGATAAGGCCGCAAACACTGTACACAACAGATTAAGAACATTAACCATTTATAAACCATTTATAAAACATTAACTCATTTATAAAGTGAGACTTTCTGCCCCCCCAGTTTCCCTCTGTCTTAACTTCCATTCATTATGTAGGAACAAATTCCAGATCTCAACTTCCTCCCAAATGTATTCTGTGGTCCTCTGAGGACCACACTCATGTTCCTTGTCACACCAAGGCAAGCACACTCAACCACTCAAGAACTCTCTCCTCTCTGGCCCCAGGTTTCTCCGAAAACTTTTCCTGTTCATGCCAATTCCTAATGTACAAAGGGGGCTACTGCTCTGCTAATCCCCATGAAAGGGACAGACATGGCCACCTTTTCCCAGTAATAAGGCTCCCAGAGCGCTGACGCTGGACACCGAGGGCATGGGGATCCCAGCTGCGGGCTCTCTTACTTGTTACTGCCAGAGATTCCAGCGCGGAATCTTTCTGCTGCAGCAACTACCATGTGATTGATACCTTACGTTCCCACCTCCCACAAAGATTTTTATTTTTAAGGGGGAAAATATAAATAAAAAATACATGCTTTTATTATACAACAAATAAAGATATATTGACAGTGTTTACTTGCCTTGTTATTGCAGACCTCTTGACATAAGACTCAAATCAGAACTAGTGGCAACATGCTCGGTGATAATGTACTGAAAGGATCTCCTTTCTCCTAAACCAAACTTTTTAAAAATTTTATTTTGTTTTAAATTCCAGCGTAGTTAACACACATTGTACAATATAGTGTACAATATAGTGATGCAGTTGTACTATATAGTGATTGTACAATATAGTGTACAATTGTACAATATAGTGATTCAGCAGTTCCATGCAATACCCTGTGCTCATCACAGCAAGTGCCCTCCTTAATCCCCTTCCCCTATTTTACCCATCCCCCACCCACCCTCCCTCTGATGACCAGCAGTTTGTTCTCTATGGCTAAGGGTCTGTTTCTTGGTTTGTCTCCCTCTCTCTCTCTCTCTCTCTCTTTTCTTCCCTTTGTTTTATGTTTTATCTTATTTTTGCCAAAAAACTTTAAAATCTCATCTCTCACTTCCCTTAGGATAATTACCTTTCATTAGGCTCTTCATTTCACTCTAAACAACTTCTTGATGAGCCTGCCCCGCCCCTAGACAGGGCTAATACTGAGCTGGTTGACGCCTGAATATGTGTGCCATCTGTTTACCACTGGGACCGCTCTGATTGGTTGGTAGAAATTATTTTAGACTCCCCAGATCCTAGGGTAAATACAATGGAGGCTCACAAAAGGGCACTTGAAACATATTGCAGGAAAGGGCATTATCCGTGCATTCGTTGCTTAATATAAATGAGAAAAATATAAGGTTGCTGTATGATAACAAATGTATTGATTATTATTTCAAGGAATGTCCGTGCTTTTCCTCTGCAAAGATACTTACTATACAGTAGTACAGAATATAACAATCAGATCCCTTCTGGACACTGAAATGTAGCCTAATGTCCCAGTGTGATTTGTCAGGTAAAAACTGCTGTGTTCCAGTGCCCATTCTCCTTTTTTTCTTCCTTTTTATGACAGAATTTTTGAGTTTTGTGAGCACATGGCTACACAGCTAGAGACTGTATTTTCTGGTCAGGAGTGGTTGGACATGTCATAATGTTACAGCAAATAGAATGTGAACAGAAGTGAAGTACTCAGCTTCCCGATCTTATTATCTAAGGAGATTGCTTGCACTCCATAGTACACCCAGGAACATACAGATGTGTCGATGAGCTAGTTTCAATCTGGGCAGGTAAAGTCACAAGACAGATAGACTCTGGGTCCCTGGGAAGGCTCACTCTGGGCCTATTCTGGACTGTTAAATGAGAAAGAAACTTCTATCTGGCTTGAGTCTGAGTGCATTTTATTAGGAGGATGGGGTCTGCTTGTTACAACAGCCTGTGTACTAACAAATAGGAGGAGCCATTAGAAAGTCATCGATCTCTGGAAGGAAGAAACAAAATTTAAATATTTGTATATGAGTGCCCAGAGAAACTATATAATACAATGTCAGGGACCCTGCAGCCACTGAGAGATTAACATATATCAAGAAGGAAACTGTGGGCTTAAACTTGAGATGTCATACACTACAAATCATATGACAGTATGGAAATTGGTCCTATTCAGGATTTAATATGACAAAAGAGAATTAGAGTAAAATAAAGAAATTTGCTGTTGTCCTTGGCAGCCATTTCTCTCATATTAACTCCCAGAGCTCATACTCAGATGAATAAACAAATAAAATTCCAAGGACAGTTGAACATGTTCTGGTAAGCAATGCTAGCCCCTATAATGAAGATTCTCCCAAACTGGAAAGCGCAATCCAAGTTTTGTTCTTCTTCACCTGATATCTGGTGCAGCTGGACATTTTCCCTGGGTGTTCTCCTTTGACTCTTGACTGTTTTCTGGCTCCTTCTGGCATTTTTATCCGCCATCTTGGAATTCTTTGCTTCACACCAGATGGACTAGGTGGGGGGACATAGAGAGAGCTCCTGGGGAAATCACACAGAGCACCCAAGGCTAGAAGTGAAAGCCAAAATTTTCACTCACATTTTATTGACCAGAACTAGTCACAAGACTGAGAAGTGTAGAGAGCTCATTCCTAGTCATGAGTATTCGCAGTCTCTTCCACGGCAGTCATTTTGAGAGCTTTGGAAGCCAACAGCCCTAAACATATCAGTTATAATCTGGTGTCCACTGAAACTCCCAGTCCCCTGCAATCGTGTGGAAGATGCCATGAAGTATCAACTGTAGCATATGCCAGATAGGAAGGATTCAGGATAGCCCCCCGTTCTACGATATTGGCCCTAATTTTATGAAAGTTAAGAGGTTAAAATTTCTTTTCTCTTGATCCCCTTCATCCATTTTTGCCCACCCCTCTACCCCACTCCCCTCTGGCAACCACTGGTTGTCTTTATCTATGAGTTTTGTTTTGTTTATTTTTATTTGTTTTTTAGATTCCACATTTAAGTGAAATCATATGTTATTTGTCATTCCCTGTTTAACTTAATGCCCTTAGCGTAATACCATCAAGGTCTATCTATGTTGTCTCCAATAGCAAGATTTCATTCTGTGTATGGCTGAATAGTATTCTGTTGTATGTATGTACACCACATCTTCTTTATCCTTCATCCATTGATGGGCACTTTGGTTGTTTCCATATCTTGGTTATTATAAATAATGCTGCAACAGGTATAGGGGTGCAGACATTTTTCTTGAATTAGTGTTTTCATTTGGGGGGGGGGGGAGATAAATTCCTGGAAGTGGAATTGCAAGGGCATATGGCAGTTCTCTTTTTAATTCTTTGAGGAACCTCCACATTTTCTACAGTGCCTGCACCAATTTACATTCTCACCAACAATACATGAGGGCTCCCTTTTCTCCACATCTTTATCAACACTTGTCATTTCCTTTTTTCTGATAGTAGCCATTCTAACAGGTGTGAGATGACATCTCATTATGGTTTTGATTTGCATTTCCCTGTTAATGAGTGATGTTGAGCATTTTTTCATATGCTTGTTGGTCACCTGTAGATCTTTTCTGAAAAAAAAAAAAAAATCTATTCGGGTCCTCTGAGTTTTCTAAATATAAAATCATGTCATCTGCAAACAGTGACAGTTTTACTTCTTTCTTTCCAATTTGGATAGCTTTTATTATTCTTTTTCCTGCTTAGTTTCTGTGGCCAGGACTTCCATACTATGTGGAATAGAAGTAGAAAAATTGGGCATTCTTGTCTTGCTCCCGATCATAAAGGGAAAGCTTTCCGCTTTTTACTGTTGAGTATGATGTCAACTGTGGGCTTAACATATATGACCTTTTCATTATGTTGAGGTACTTTCCACCAGTACCAACTTTGTTGAGAGTTTTTAATTATAAATCATTGTTGAATTTTGTCAAATAGTTTTTCTCCATCTATTGAAATAATCGTATGATCCTAATATTTCATTTTGTTAATGCACTCTATCACACAAATTGATCTTAAAGCCTTCTGGCCTCCAGACCAGGTGATCTGGGGTTGGCTTCTTGGAGACAGTTGCAAAACTTGGACGTCTGTGCTCAATATCACTCAACATCAGGGAAATATAAACCAAAATCACAATAGGATAATACCTCACACCTGTCAGAATGGTTAAAATTAACAACACAGGAAACAACAGATGTTGCTGAGGTTGCAGAGAAAGGGGAACTTTCTTACACTGTTGGTGGGAATACAAACTGGTACAGCCACTCTGGAAAACAGTATGGATATTTGTCAAAAAGTTAAAACTAGAACTACCCTATGACCCAGCAATTGCTCTTCGAGGTATTTACTCAAAAGATGCAAAAATACAGAAGGAGCACATGCACCTGGTGTTTATTGCAGCGTTATCAACAATAGTCAGGCTATGGAATGGCACAGAGGTGAAGCTCTGGCCTATCAGCTTTGGGTGGGCTGCGGGAGCCATGCAGGGCAAAACCAAGGCATTTTAAAAGCTTCCTAGACTTTGGATATCCTTACTTTCAGAAATTCCACCCTACTTCATATCAAACATATTGAAATATACTTTGATTCCACATGAAATATAATTTATGTGAGTTTCCATGAGTTTCAAGCTTGGAGCCAAAACCATTTTCAAGCCTAAAATATCCTATTGACCTTAACACTATATCGATAAATATAGCCCTCCAAAGAATCGTTCTACACATTCTCACCAAAGAAATTCCAATATGGCTATATGAGTTCCATATAGTTCCATTTCCTGGGAGCTCCCAGGGAATGGAACATATATTAGAACACTCTATTCTTTAAAAAATAGTGACCATATGAGTCACTACACTCACTTGGGAAACTGTAGAGGCTAGAATAGGATTGGTAGAAAGGGTAGTCTAACATGACGAGGAGGCCAAGAGGTAGTCAAGCAACATGGTTCAGCAAACTTGATGGTTCTTGAGTGTTCTCAGAATGTGATCATGGGAGCAAGTGAGGCATACTTAAATGTGTCTAGAGATTTGAAAGGGGATTTAATGGTATGTGGGAAACATTATACTAGTTGAGGTACAAGAAAAGAGGAAGCAGATACCTTAAAAATGACATGGGTTATCAGACTAATTGGTCTCTAATCCAAAGATATTCAGTGGGTTGAACCCTTCCTACAAAACATCAGGGAGTTGCGCAACCAATATTTCACACTATCTTTCATGAGCTCCCCAGAGAGAACTGTTGCTAAAGTATATATATCTGCTCCATTACCTGTAAGGGCAACCCAGTTGTAGACACTACTGAGGAATTTGTGAAAAGAAGAGCACTTTTTCCAAATGATTTTATGCCCAGAGATCTGAATAGAGAGCAGGAAAATGCATGGCTCCCCAACCCAGACTCAGGCCAGCCAGGCAGGTATCAATTTACCCTGCTCACTACTTAGGATTCCACATCTTCCTTGATAAGTCAGATAGAGAGGTCAGGGCAGGTGAAGTGGATTGGTGAAGACTTTGTCAATCCAAGAAATTTTTTTTTTAAAGATTTTATTTATTTATTTATTTATTTGACAGAGAGAGAAATCACAAGTAGGTAGAGAGGCAAGCAGAGAGTCCGATGTGGGGCTCGATCCCAGGACTCTGAGATCATGACCCAAGCTGAAGGCAGTGGCTTATCCCACTGAGCCACCCAGGCACCCCATCCAAGAAATTTTAAAACAATATTTGTGGTCACATAGGTTTCCAAAATGTCTATCACCACAAGTTGACCTGGTGGCTAATAAGGTTATTTATTACTTGGTTCTACTGGGGAAAGATAGAGACTGTTGCTTTCTGGAAACTAAAAATAATGGGTATGTGCACAATAAATTCCTGTAAGATACCAGCTACATTAGGAAATACAAAACTAACATAATAATTCCTTTGTTTGAATGCCTGTGTCTTATGCACCATGAAAAACAAATTTAGAATTATTTGGCATTCCCCAGCCTTGATCATTATGAGATAACTTCTTTTTAAATCCAAGATTACAAATAAAGTCATCATATAAGGCCAGTGATGAAAAATAGTGAAAAATATTTTAAAACCGTGGTTCATTCTGAAATCAACTGGATTTGGCAAGCATCTAACTAATTAAAACCTATTTTGTAATTTGAAATTGGGCCAAGCCATTAAAGATAGCCTCTACAAAACAGCCCAGGCTAATAAAGAAGGAACTCGAAAATTAGGATGAACCCAAAATGAGCAGAGCAGCTGCCTAACACCTGGTAGTTAATGAAAATCAAAATCAAATGGTAAGAATAGCTAGAGGAATGGTTGGAATACATAGTAATAAACCATGTCAAGAAGACTATTTACAGAAAAAAAGAAGAAGAATTGCAAGGAAAGGAAAAGATTCAAGCTTCCCAATGTAATGAATTCTATTTCAAATAATCCAAGCTTCAACCACAGAACAACTCAACACCAACAAAACCTCCGTTTTGATAGAAGTGGGGAAAAGAAAGCAGAAAATCAAATCCCACTTATACGTCTAGAGCGAGAAATTGACAATCAGAAAATTAAAATGATTTTATTGCTGTTGCTTATTAACAACCCCAGAAGGAAAGGGAATGGGACTGGAGGTAAGGGAACCTGTCATGAAGGAGGCTGTGACCTTAGGCATGTTGCCTAGTCTCTACATGCTTTAATTTCTCTTCTAAATTGAGGGAGCTGGCTAGATGATGTCTAAAGTCTAACAATGTATTTCACTGAAATTTGAGAAGTCTCAGTGTGACTAAATAAGGAGAATGGTATGTCACTGTGAACCATAACAAACAGAGCCCCAGGCTTGCTTTATTTCTTCTCACTGAATGAGGTCCATTGTACCTAGATTCAAAGTTCTCTCTCCATTTCCTTCATAAGACATTGTTTCTTATGTCTAATCTTGTGTAGTTTCTTGTATCTTTTTCCCCCTCCCATCAGTAATGTTCTAAGGCATAAGTAAAGTTCTTGGAGCCCTACCCTTGTCACCCATCACTTTCCTCAGTACCCTCCCTCTGGCCTTGGCCAGCCCTCACATACAGAACTGTGCCTGGTAGCCATGTCTTGGGGCACAGAAGCACAGGTTTCCCATGGCAGGAAAAGGATAGGGAAGACCTGTGGGAGAGAAGGCATGCAGTGGGTAGGGGTCGGAGGGAGCAGAAGCAGAGAGAGAAGGAGAGAGCGCATCTTAAGCAGGCTTCATGCTTAGTGCTGAGCTCTCTGTGGGGCTTCATCTCATGACCCTGATTGTCATGGCCTGAGCTAAAATCAAGAGTTGGACACTTCACCCACGGAGCTACCCAGGCACCCCGGAAGACCTATTTTTGAGCTCTACTAAATTATAGATGCAATTTGGGGTACTTTACATACAGTATCTCATTGAAGCTTCTAGCTATTAGATCTTCCATTTATAGACAACAAGAGAGAGGCTTTCCCAGAAGTTGGTTTGCTTATAGTGGTTTACTTAGCTGGAAAAGCAGCAGAGATAGGACTGAAATTCAGCTCCTTTTTACTACTTACCTCTTTCAAAAAAACCTTTCTATTTGTGTTTGGTTCAAGTGTTAGACAGCAATCAAAGGAATCACGGTAAATCTCTTTTCCCACAGCGTGTGAAGTGTTCTGTCTCTCTCCCTCCAGGGCTTGTACTTTGCCCCTTCAGGGCCCAGCTCGAAGGTTCAAAGAAATTTCTAGTTCTTACTCACCTTGCCTTACAACAGTCCCTGACAGTGCTGTGCAACCATGATGGGCTGGATTGTGTCCACCCAAAAGATGTTGAAATCCTGACCCACAGTCCTGTGAGTGTGACCTTATTTGGAAATAGGGCCTTTGCTGATGATCAAGTTAGGATGAGTTCATTAGGGAGGGCCCTAATCCCATGTGACTGGTGCCTTAGAAGAAGGGGAAGTTTGGACACCAAGACTAACATGCACATAGGAAAAATGACACATGAAGATGAAGGTGGAGATTGGGGTGATACATCTATGAGCCAGGAACACCAGCATTTTTCAGCAATCCACCAGAAGCCAGGAGAAAGGCATGGAGCAGATTCTCCTGCACTGCCCTCAGAAGGAGCTAATGTTAGTTCATGGCACTTTGTTACGGATGTCCCTGGAAACTAAAAGAGAAAACACTAATAGTATATAGGGCAACAAGAGAACAGCTGCAAATTATATAACACTAAAATTACTTGGAAAACTCAAATAAAAACTCAGAGGGCAAAAGTAATGCAATATTTGATCGATATGTATTTATTCTACTCTGATCGTGTATCTGGAAAATGAGGCCATCAGATGTAACCAAGTATTTAATTACATTAATTGCTCATAAAGATAAAAGCTTTTAGTCTGGGAAGTAATGTTAATGCCTCCTGGAACTGTGTGCTTCAAGATTCATGCATGTGAAACTGACACACGTGTTTTCAAGTCGCAGAGGAAACTGATCCTGCCCAGAAACTGGAAGGTGTTTAACTACTGAAACTCAGTCCCAAGTTTCAGCTAAGTACAGGCTGGTTATGATTTTGAAAACCTGGGGAATGAAAAGCAACGGGCAAGGATACACTTCCTAGACACCTTTCCCTGGAACCTTTAGGAGTATCCTCCAACAACCCAACTCAGATCATACTTTCATATGCATTTCTAGTTTGGTTTAAAGCACAAAGGGAATAGAATTCAAATAGCACAGAAAGCAAGGTTGTGTCTTAGTGGACCCAATTCAATCTGTTAGCAAATATTGAAATTCACTTGTGAACTAATTGGAAAAGCATCCAACACAGATTTAAGATAACCATGCTTTCATTGTGTATCACATGAGGTTAGTTGGCACCAAGAAAAGAAAAAGCAACTTTAAAGACAGGTTACACAGATCAGCACATTCTGTATTTTCTGTGTCTTATTTCTCATCAGCCGCCAATCACATTTCTTCCAGTTCCAGGTCATTAGAATGCATTATTCAAGAAACTAGTTAAAAATTTACTGGGCAACTGTTAATTTTTTTTCATTACTGGAACAAATATTTCTTTTATTTATAGAGCAGGCCAGGCACTGTCCTTGGATATGGTGCTAAACACAACAGGTACCATCTCTGCCCTCATAAAACCCACCCTCAAGCTTGTTCGTAAACTTGCACTCAAGGCAAAGGGAGTTCACAGAAGTGTAACATTCCTACAAGAAATTTATGGAATATTGTGATGGCTAGACCTATATAAGATCTCTCAAATAGCAGTACAATGTATAGCACGGGAGTAAGAGCCCAGTAGGTGACATTCACAATGACTATCACAGACATACACTGCTTTTCTGCCTAGCGCTCTCCTTCTCTGAGTTGCCTCAGATCCATGACTACAGCAGAGGCAGCCATGTTTTCAGTGGGACCCCCAGGTACTATACACATCACCTATAATCATCTATAATCTAAAATGGATTATAGATAACTTCTGTGATGAGTTGCAACCCAGAAAGCAGCCAAGGCTCTTGCTGTCCGTTGAGATCTAGAGAAGATGACTTAAATCACCATGTTTGTCCCATAACTCGTAACACCGTCAGCCTCCATGTTCTGCTCTGCTGCCTTATTTTTTACTCTGTCTTCTGAGTGCACCTTTATTTTGACCACTTTCAAGCCAAATGTGCCTCCCCAAAGACAAATGGACTAAAATGAAGCTTACATCCATTAGTCTTTTAAATGTATGCCACACATTTAAAAGCTCTATCTTTTAAAGATTTTTTTAAAGATTTATTTATTTATTTATTTGAAGAGGGAGATCACAAATAGGCAGAGAGGCAGGCAGAGAGAGAGAGAAAGAGAGAGAGAGAGAGATGAGGAAGCAGGCTCCCTGCTAAGCAGAGAGCCTGATGTGGGGCTTGATCCCAGGACCCTGGGATCATGACCTGATCTAAAGGCAGAGGCTTTAACCCACTGAGCCACCCAGGTGCCCCTAAAAGACCTATCTTAAATCTTAATCTTTATCTTTAAATCTTTATCTTTATTTATTTTTATCTTTATCTTTCATCTTTATCTTTAAAGATATATTTAAATAATAATATATTATAATACATTTTATAATAATGATTTTTATAACTAATTTATTATAAAAATAATCATTTATCATTATTATGATTTGTTATTATAAATTTTTATTATTAATTTTAATTAAAAATAATTTGTTATAAAAAATATTTATCTTAAATCTTTATTTATCTTTAAATCTTCAGAAATGCACCATAATGATGCAACATCCTAAAATGCAATATCGAAGTCCCTATCCTAACCCTTTAGGCTACTCTGCCAGTTACTCTATCATTTCCCCCAATGCCACCCCCTACTCGAGGCACTTGCATACTCCTGCTCACGTCTCATGCACAGCAGTTGGGCAACTTTTTTAATGCCAGATCTTTTGCTCTCCTTTTACCTATTTGGGGGATTATCAAGACCTTATCCTAAACAAAAGCAATTTCTTCTGTAAGAAGAATACTGCTGGGTGCCTGTGTGGCTCAGTGGGTTAAGCTTCTGCCTTTGGCTCAGGTCGTGATCTCAGGGTCCAGGGATGGAGCCCCGCATTGGGCTCTCTGTTCAGTGGGGAGCCTGCTTCCTCCTCTCTCTGCCTACTTGTGATCACTCTCTCTGTGTCAAATAATTAAAATTTAAAAATATAAAGAAAAAAAAAGAAGAATACGAATACTGTTAGGGCACCTGAGTGGCTCAGTCAGTTGAGCATCTGCCTTCAGCTTAGGTCATGATCCCCGGGTCCTGGGATCAAGCCCCCTGAGCTTCCTGCTCACAGAGAGCCTACTTCTTCCTCTCCTTCCTGCTTATGCTCTCTCTCAAGTAAATAAATAAAAATCTTAAAAAAGAAGAAGAAGAAGAATACTGTCAGCTGTAAACAGGATTTTTAAAAACCTCCATTACAGACTATTGACAAAGTACTTTAGAAAAACATAAAAAGGAGAGAGTCATTTGGAGAAGACTTTAAGTGAGAAGGTGACATTTAGTTGGATTTTAAAGCATCAGCAAATTTCCTTAGGCCAAAAATGAGATGAACGAGATCCTGCATTGAGGATATCACACAAGAAAGGATAGACATGTATAAGAACACAGAGTAAGTTCCAGAAGGCTTAGGTGATATGCCAGGTAACTCACAAGTATAATTCCAGGTCAGATTGAAAAGGTGCCTTGTGAGAGAGACAGTGAGGATCTCTAATGATGGTCTGTGGAAATAAGCTTTATTATAGCTCCCCCAAAGCTTCTGCTTTTCATAATATGAGTAATTTGTGGTTCAAGATACCAGCCCTAGGAATAAGTTTGTACCAACTCAACAACAGTTATTAGGTACTCAATATGTGATAGACACCTGGCTAAGAATTGGTGATACAAGAAGACTAAATGCTTAAAAGGCTAACATACTGAGAATTTAGTGCAGAGCTTCCTATGGGGTGGTCTGAAACACACCATCTGCATCTGCAATGCATCACAATACTGATCTCTTTTTTTAAACTTTAATTCCAGGGACGCCTTGGTGGCTCAGTCAGTTGGGCATCTGCCTTTAGCGCAGGTCGTGATTCCAGGGTCCTGGGATTGAGACCCTCATCGGGCTCCCAATCGAGCTTCTCCCTCTGCCTGCCACTCCCCCCTGCTTGTGTCCCCTCTCTCAGACAAATAAATAAAATCTTAAAAAAATTTTTTTAAGTAAATAAATAAATTTTAATTACAGTATAAATGACATACAGTGTTACATTAGCATCAAGTGTGCAATATAGCAATTCAATGCTTCCGTACATTACTCAATGCTCATCATGAGGCGTTCCCTTATTTTGCCCATCCCCCACCCACCCACCTCCCCTCTGGTAACCATCAGTTTGTTCTCTATGGTTAAGAGCCTATTTTTTGGTTTGTCTTTCTCCCTTTGGTTTTGCTTCTTAAATTTCATATATCACTGACATCATCAGGTACTCATCTTTTCCTGACTGGCTTATTTCACTTTGCATTATACTCTCTATCTCCATTCATACTGTTGCAAATAGCAAGCTTTCATTCTTATTTATGGCTGAGTAATATTCCATTGTGTGTATATATACTACATCCTCTTTATCCATTCATCTGTCAATGGACATTTGTGCTACTTCCATTATTTGGCTATTGTAAATCATGCTGCAATAAATATAGGGGTGCATGTATCCTTCTGAATTAGTGTTTTTGTATTCTTTGGATTAAAACCCAGTAGTATAATTACTGGATAATATGGTAGCTCTATTTTTAATTTTTTGAGGAACATCTGTACTGTTTAGTAGTTTGCATTCTCTACAGTATATAAAGTTTTCTTTATTCTCCACATCCTGGCAATACCTGTTGTCTCTTGTTTTTGATTTTAGCCATTCTGACAGGTATGAGGTAATATCTCATTGTAGTTTTGATTTGCATTTCTCTGATAATGAGTGATGTTGAGCATCTTTCCACTTGTCTGTTAGCCATCTGGATGCCTTCTTTGGAGAAATATCTGTTCATAACTTCTGCCTATTTTTAAATTGGATTATTTGGGGGTTTTTGTCTTTAGTTGTATAAGTTCTTTATGTATTTTGGATACTAACTTTTTGTTGGATATGTTGTTTGCAAATATCTTCTCCCATTCAATAGGCTCTCTTTTACTCTTGTTGATTATTTCCTTTGCTGTGGGAAAGCTTTTTATTACAAGGTAGTCCCAATAGTTTATTTTTGCTTTTGTTTCCTTTGCCTTAGGAGACATATTTAGGAAATTGTTGCTATAATTTATGTCAGAGAAATTACTGCCTAAGCCCTCTTCTAGGAGTTTTATGGTTTCAGGTCTCACATTTAGGTCCTTAATCCATTTTGGTCCTTAATCCATTTTGAGTTTAATCCTTATCCCAGTTTCTTTCTTTTGCATGTAGCTATCCAGTTTTTCCAACACCATTTGTTAAAGAGACTATCGTTTTCCCATTACAAATTCTTTCCTCCTTTGCAAAGAGTAATTGACCATATAATTGTGGGTTTATTTCTGGCTCTCTATTCTGATCTATGTGTCTGTTTTTGTGCCAGAACCATACTGTTTTGGTTACTACAGCTTTGTAATATATCTTGAAATCTGGGATTGTGATACCTCTCATTTTGTTCTTTTTCAAGATTACTTTAGCTGTTCAGGGTCTTTTGTGGTTCCATTCAAATTTTAGTATTATTCATTCTAGTTCTGTGAAAAATGCTATTGGTATTTCGATAAGGATTGCATTAAAGTTGTAGATGGTCATGGGTAGTATGGATATTTTTAACAATATTAATTCTTCTAGTCCATGAGTATGGAATATATTTCCATTTGTGTCATCTTCCATTTCTTTTATCAGTGTTTTATAGTTTTCAGAATATAGGTCTTTCACCTCCTTGTTTAAGTTTCTTCCTAAGTAGTTTATTATTTTTGATGTAATTGTAAATAGGATTGCTGTCTTAATTTCTCTTTCTGCTATTTCATTATTAGTATATAGAAATGCTACAAATTTCTGTATATTGATTTTGTATCCTGTGACCTTACTGATCTCATATATCATTTCTAGTTTTTTGATGGACTCTTTAGGGTTTTCTATATAGAGTATCATGTCATCTGCAAATCGTGAAAGTTTTACTTTTTCCTTACCAGTCTGGATGCCTTTTATTCCTTTCTTTTAGGACTAGGACTTCCAGTACTATGTTGAATGGAAGTGTTGAGAGTAGACATCTTTGTCTTGTTCCTGAATTTAGAGAAAAAGTTCTCAGTTTTCCCCATTGAGGATGATATTAGCTGTGGGTTTTTCATATATGACCTTGATTATGTTGAGGCATGTTCCTTCTGAGCCTATTTTGTTGAAGGTTGTTATGGATGGATGTTGTACTTTTTCCTGCATCTATTAAAATGATCATATGGTTTTAATCTTTTCTTTTGTAGATGTGATGTATTATCTTGATTAGCTTGCAAATATTGTACCACCCTTGTGTCCTGAGAATAAGTTTCATTTGATTGTGGTTGAATGATTTTTTTTTAATGTATTGCTGGATTCAGTTTGCTAATATTTTGTTGAGGATTTTTACATTTATGTTAGTCAGAGATATTGACCTATAGTTCTCTTTTTTGTAGTGTCCTTCTCTGGGTTCAATATCAGGGTAATTCTGGCCTCATAAAATAAGTTTGGAAGTTTTCCTTCCCCTTCTATTTTTGGGAATAGGTTGAGAAGAAAAGTACTACCTCTTCTTTAAATGTTTGGTAGAACATTTGTGAAGGCATCTCATTCTGGATTTTTTTTTACTGGGAGAATTTCTTCTCTATCACCATGGAGAGTCCCTTCCTGTTTTTTGTTTCTTCTTTGTCTACCTTGAGTGTACATAAAAATTATCTGCATAACTTTAAGAAATCCTGATGCCTCTGTCTTGTCTAAGACCAATTAACTCAGAACTTTTGGAGATGGGACCCAAAAATCAGTATTTCTTAAAGCATTCCAGTTGATACCAGTGGATAGACAAGAATGAGAACAACTACTCTATCTGTAGTTTTCTTTGTTTGCTTTCTAATTTTGGTGGAATATAACCTCAAGAAACTCTGGAAAAGAGTACTGAAAAGATTAAATTTTGAGACTTTACTTACATGAACATGCTTATATTTTGCTGTCCATTTGACTTATAACTTGCCTAATGCAGAATTCATACTAGAAAATATTTTCTTTCTCCAAATTTTTGAAGGCGCTTCTCCACTCTCTTCTAGTTCTCAGTGTCACTTTTGAGAAGCCTGAAAGTGTTCTGATCCCTAGTCTTTCATCTATGAAAGATCATAGTCTTTCATCTATGATCTGTACTATTCCATCTACATTTTTATGGGGTCTTTCCTTTGCCTTTGGCATTCTAAAATTTGTCGATAATTGTCTTGGTGTGGATTTATTTTCATCCATTTTCTTGCTATAGAGCACCTTTTAGTCTTGCAACTTGGGTTTTAAAATTTTTCTTAAATTTCTTCATTGGTGACTTATTCTTCTCTCTTTCTCTTCTGTTCTTTTATTCTGGAGCTCATATTTTTCAAATATTGGATCTTCTTTCCCAGTTCTCTACCATTCTTGACTTTTCTCTCCAGTTTTCTATTTCTAAGTCTTTTTGGTCTGTGTTATGATCTAGATTGTGTTCCCCAAATATTCATATGTTGAAGTCCTCCTGGCCAGTACCTCAAAGAGATATCATCTTTAAAGAGACAATTAAGTTAAAGTGAGGTCATTAGGGTGGGCTTTAATCCAATGTGGCTGGTATTTATGAGAAAAGGAAATCTGGACACAGGCACACCTAGAGGGAGAACGCCATGTGAACATGAAGGTGGTTATCTACAAGCTGAGGAAAGAGGCTGCAGAAGAAACCAATCCCGCTGATATTTGACCTTCAACTTTTGGACTCTAGAAGTGTGCGAAAATAAATTTCTGTTGTTTAAGCCACCCAGACTGTGGTACGTTGTTATGGTAGCCCTAGAAAACTAATAGTCTGCTTTATAGGAGCTCTTCTCTGTTTTATAACATTCATCTTAAAATTTTCTTTTATCTGCTATATATTTCTAATTTTTTAAAAAATATTTTATTTATGTATTTGCCAGAGGGAGAGAGAGCACACAAGCAGGGAAAATGGCAGGCAGAGGGAGAAGCAGGCTCCCCGCTGAGCAGGGGGCCTGACGCAGGACTTAGTCCCAGGACCCTGGGATCATGACCTGAGCTGAAGGCAGATGCTTAACCAACTGGGCCACCCAGGCATCCCAGTACTTTTTAATTTCTGAGAGTTGGGTTTTTTAATGTTCCCGTTATAAGAGCATCATGCTCATGCTTCAAAGATGCAATATCTTTTCTTATCTCTCTCAAGCTAGTGATGGTAGTTTGTCTTTCTCTGTTCTCATGTTCGGTTTCCTAGTGTTATCTATTTTTTGTGTGTTTTTTAGCCTTTGTCATTTATGCTAAGTTTCCTCAGGTACCTGATTTTCTGTTTCCCTTTTAAGAAAAAGGTAATAAAAAAAACTGAGCTGAAGTTCCAAGTGGTGGAGGGGATCTGTTGACGGTGGGCTCATGCCCTTTGATCTTTAACCCAAAGATTGAAAACTAGCAATCCCCAGGCTGAAACCAAAACAAAAGCGCCTGTGTGTTGTTTTATCTTTCATTTAGATTTAGATTTGCATCCTTCAACTGGAGATGCAACCTTTCACTACCTGCAAATCCCACTGCTCCTTGGGGAGTGAAGCTAATCTTAAACTTGAAATTCCTACCTACTACTTTCCTCTGCTAGTCAAAAATCTTGCTTATCCTTTCACACCAACTCAGAAGTCTCTTCCTCTGTGACATCTCTAAGAACCCCAGGCCAACTTCGGCTTTGCCGACTCTGGGTTCTACCAAGTTTCAAGTCTCTATTGGAGCTTTTTTCACAGTCCTCTTTCACATGATGTGAGTGCGGGATATTCCATGCCACTGTACGTCTGTGGAGGTAGAAACTCCATTTCAGGCATGTCGTTATCTCATCTGGTAGCATTGGTACAGGTTCAAAGAAAGGTTACTTGAAAACCTCTATTCTCAATGGGGCAGGGGTGGAAGGGAAGGAAAGAGAACATGAGAGCATAATTTGAAATTCTGCCTGAAAGATCAAACTTGATACTCATCCCTGAGTGTTATTAAGATTATTAAGATCATGAACTCTAATTCCCTCTCACACCCCCAAAGTAAGGAACATGCCACGCAAAGCTGCAATGTGTCTTTAATATTCTTTCAGATGATTTCACTCAGCATAATCTGTTTCACATGGATGGGACATTTCTCAAGCTGTAACAACAGAAAGAAGGAAAAACAAAAAATCCCAATGTATCCCAATGAAAGAAGGAACCTCTCTGCATTTGAAGAGGTCATTTATCCTCACTTGTGATCACGTGCCCTTTAGGAATTCAGATCTGACAAAGTGTAAATTCTGGCACATCTGCAAAGGTCCCTACGTATGATAAGTCTTAGTTCTGGCAAATACTTTGAGAGCAATTTTCAGATATCCGAGGCCTTAGCATTTCTGCTGCTTTTATCTGACCCTGGCCTCAGTTGTAAAGTCTCCTTGATGTTCCTACATGGCATGGGTTTTTGCCGTGCGTCGGTCCCATCCTTTTCCACTTATGCCTTCAGGAAGACAGTCCGCATTCCCGGCGATGTAACATCCCGTCCATAACAGAACTAGTCTTTCTCTTTTTTATTTGGCCTTTCATGCTTGCCCAATTAAACAGCATCCGCTAACTCTTTGTTCCTATTAATCTTTTCCTCCCAGGACAGTTTGAACATTGTGGTTTTTAAATTATTAAGAGCGCCCCGGGAGTTAGCAAATATAGATTCATTCATGTGAACAGTAAACAAAGTATGTTTGGATTCATACAAATTTATGACTCTACAAAAGTCTTCAAGAACCAGATGGGTTTTAAGAACGGTATCTCCAAGTACTCTTAAGCTGGACATGTGGTTAAGGGAGACAATGGGGTTCAGACCGCCTGAGTTCCCATCAAATCATTGCTCTGGACAAGCTAGGTGGCCTCGGGAACTGCTTAGCCTTTCTATAAACCCCAAACCCCATCTGTGAAATGGGCAAAACAGTCACATCTATTTCAGAAGATGTTTGTGAGTATCAAATGAAATAATATGCTTGGCACACACACTGTAAATATTAGTTGCTATATTTCTTATTAACAACACACCGAGGCTAAAATACACAGAAATATAAACATAAAATACAAAGAAATATAAAATACAAAGAAAATGCAAGAACAACTATCCATAGCTTTAGAAACTGGTTAGACTTCTATACCTGCCAAGTGCAAAGCAGAAATAAACTGGCTGAATAAAGCCAAAAACATTCAGAAGTTAATGTTTGAACAAATCATTTTTAGTAGAGCATTTGGAACAAGAATTATAAAGGAATTGGAGGCACGTGGCTTTTAAAAATTATTTTATAGAATTTTTAAATTATTATAATTATTTTTAATTATTTATAGATAATTTTAAACTATTTTTTAAATTGTTATAAAGAAAATTTTAGGAGGAAAGCAAACAAACTAGTCTTTTGTTTGTTTGTTTTTTAAAGAATCTTTTGCTTTAATTAGAAACCTACATGTGACAGACCCCAAATTCAAATCGCCCCTCCTTCCAAAAAGTGTACATCGTGGCCCACATGCAGAAACCAGCTCACTTGCAGGAAGGAGGGCCTAGCTAGTAATGACAAAGGCACTGGCAACCCAAACTGAACAAAAGAATAAATCTTTGCCTTAGAAAGAATTAGCTTAGTCACTTTTATTTGCCTTTCTGAGTCAAAACACACCAAAAAACCCCCAATGTTTTTAAAGGCAGGAGCATTTAATAAAGTATACTTTGCTTTGCTTTCCGTGTGCTCATTTTTTTTTCTTGGTGTAAGTCTATAGTAAGCTGACATACAATATGCTGTAGGTAATGTGTTTCCTAAGTATTTGGATAAATTGGTTGATTTAAAATTAATCTAAATTAGCATTTCCCTAACCATCATGCCCAGAACAGCGTTTCTGGAATGTTGATAAACATGCTAGGAGAAAAGTATCCTGGCGCAAATAAGTCTGAAACAGAGGCATTCATTTTACATATTTATCACCATGTCAAGTACAAATTAGCATATAGAAAACTCTAAGACGTCCCATGGTGGAGAAATCTATTTTTTCTGTAATTTGCATTTTCTCCAAATTATTTGAACCCAGAATCCATTTTTCCCCGCTTTTCTTTTGGATCCTACAGAACACAGTTTGCTGAATTCCAATTTGGGGATGCACCAATTATATCTGGGCAAGGCTCATCTTGCAATTCATCTACAGGCTAACACAGGGAAGATTCATGATCATTCTAGTAAGTGCCACCTACCAAATCTTAGGGAAAGCACTCCCTCCCTACTCCCTTACCTTTTTCCTTGAAGATGATTTCCCCTCAATATCCCTGGCTTCTTGTCCCACCCACCCTTGACAGGAGCTGGAGAACTCTTGTTAGCAGGAAGCCTTTGGACAATGTTTCTCAGTTAGATAGATCTAATATACCAGAGGTGGGAGCCAACGAAGATAGGAAGCCTCTTTTCCCTCCGCATCTGGACCAAGGATAGTTAGTGCCCTGGGTTAAGTGCTCCCCTGAAAGCAAAATTTCTCTCTCGTAGACTGTTTCAAGGCCAACAATGGGACATAGGCAGCTAGTAAGTCCATTTCGTTGGTCAAGCTGACATGACTTGCAACCTAGCCCTCCCATTGATAGTGGTGATATTTAGGTCTCTGTGGAAGAATTTTATTATATTTCAACTGGTTCAGATCTCAGGCAATGAAGAAGGATGGTGTTTTTGGATCCCCCCAACCTCTTATATCATAAATTCTGCAAATTATTTTATACGCATTATCTCATTTAGTCTTCACAACAACTTTTTGAAGTCAGTACTAATACATCCCCATTGGACATACGAGGAAATTGAAACAGAAGTTAAGTTACTTACCGGAGGTAATGTAGTGAGTGATTGATTTCATCATAAATGAATATAATATATGCATATTTTTAATGTTACTATTACTATAACTAGTGCACCTTATAGGATGGTGTTTGTTTGGATCCCCTTATTATTTTTCTCTCAACTCCTCTTCTGTTGCACATATTGTTCTATAAGGCCAATGTCAGTTATATGGAATGAATATTTACAAAACCCGATAACCTTGGTCAATGATTGAGAGACTAGGAAAGATCTAAAAGCAGAGTGCTGGGGCGCCTGGGTAGCTCAGTGGATTAAAGCCTCTGCCTTCGGCTCAGGTCATGGGATGGCATCCCATCAAGCTATCTGCTCAGCAGGGGAGCCTGCTTCCCCACCCGCACCCCCCAATCCCTGCCTGCCTCTCTGCCTACTTGTGATCTCTGTCTGTCAAATAAATAAATAAAATCTTTAAAAATAAGATAAAATCATAGTACTAAATCAGAAATTTCAAATGGACACCCAGCCCACATGCATGTTTTGTTGGGCTCCGTAAATATTACAGAACTGAGTTAGTGAATCTCATAAAAATATAGATATCTGGCTTCTCTTTAAAAATGGGAGTCGCTGGGCAGCAGCAGCTAGGACTGACGCCCCACGAAGTCCTTTCCATGGAGCATGCGCACTGCAGTTCACCTCGTCCCCCCTGTGCCAGTTCATTTAAGCACTTTGCTGGCATCTGCTCTAGTAAACATTTCAGTTGGCAACCCTGGTGCCAGACAGGATGTCTCCCACCCCTGTCCCATTGGCCTCTGTGGAACATCATGGCCATTGCAGGAATCCTGGAGACTGGATGTCAACATCTATGACCAGGCCACTAAGTGAACATTCGGGATCTTGTGAAGCAGCCACGCGGTGTGAGCGGCAGCTGTTCAGAAGGGATCCAGTCATGAGGTGCTCGTTTCATCCCTCTTGCAAAACTGTTCACCCCGTGCACTCTCTCTCTCTCTCTCTCTCTTGCTCTCTCTCACTCTCTCTCTCGATGCATAAATACATCTTTTTTTTAAAAAATGCTCACCTTTTGCCTAGAGACATCAGGGAGAGAGGAGAGCTGCTGGGCCGGTGGGTGTGAGTTCACTGCACACACTCAGTTCTGCCTGAATCTGCTTTAGGTATGAGATGTCTCTATAAGTGTTACGAATTTACTCCACCTGATGCTCAATATTTCTTCAAGAAGGGACAGATTC
>NC_081558.1:139090899-139098501 GCF_022355385.1 Mustela nigripes | reverse complement strand
CAAATAGCATGGAGGACATGGGGAGATAGAGAGGAGAAGGGAGTTGGGGGAAATTGGAAGGGGAGGTGAACCATGAGAGACTATGGACTCTGAAAAACAATCTGAGGGTTTTGAAAAGGCGGGGGGGGTGGGAGGTCGGGGTACCAGGAGGTGGGTATTATAGAGGGCACGGATTGCATCGAGCACTGGGTGCGGTGTAAAAATAATGAATACTGTTGTGCTGAAAATAAATAAAAAAATAAATTAAAAAAAAAAGAGGATGGAAAAAGAAATTTCTTTGAATTTCCTGGGCCCCTACCCCTTAGAAACTGCTACCTGTTTTCTGCGGCTGTGAAAGTGTAACACCCTTTAAAATAACACTATTCAACTCCCATATTCATATTAATTGTTATTATGATATCTTTAACTTTAAAAATGGCTATTAGCAAGCACTTCAATAATCTTTGAGAAAATCTATTCACTGGAGATTCTAATGGTCAGAGTGGGACTTTCTTAACCCCCTGACCATACTAAGCTTGTCTGGCTTGAGTTACTTCAGCACCTTTTAGGAGCTTAGAAAGCAGTTCTCATCACTTGACTATTAAAGATTTGCATATGACCTTTCAGCCCAATCAGATAATTAGTGTCAATAATTGTGTGACATTATTAAGTCTCCAAACCCATGTCAGAGGCCCGCTTCCTCCCGATTATGGCACCGTGAAAAGGGTTTTTTGTTACTTGTGCCAAAACATACAGTTGAGGACTAATAACACCTTTTCTTTGTGGTTTTTAGTTTATTTAAAATAACATTTTAATGGATACATTTCTCTCTTCCAATGGAAAAAAAAATCTTAAACACACATGGTTCATGGCTAGTCCACTCTCACTCTGGAAAAAAATTATCCAAAGGCCCCTGCAGTCTGTTTTTTATACCATGTTCTCAGGGAGTTTTCATCTTGTGATTGGTGTAGGATGGTCTATAGTTTCCTTCACTTTCCTCTGACCAAAATGTTATTTTTATTTAAAACACTCATTACTGGGATGCCTGGGTGGCTCAGTTGGTTAAGTGTCTGCCTTTGGCTCAGGTCACGATCCCAGAATCCTGGGATTGAGTCCCACATTGGTCCCTTGCTCATCAGGGAGCCTGCTTCTGTCTCTGCCTGCCACTCCACCTGCTTATGCTCTCTCGCTCTCTCTCTGACAAATAAATAAATAAAATCTTTAAAAATAAATAAAATGAAATAAAATGCTAATTATCCAAATGAGATCTGCTCATTCTTGCTTGTCCACAGATGCCTGTTTTTTAAAATAAAGATTTATTTATTTATCTGAGAGAGAGAGAGAGCACATGTGGGCAAGAAGGTTGGGGAACAGAGGGAGAGGGAAAGAGTCTCAGCAGACTTCGCACTGAGCACAGAGCCTGACATGGAGCTCCACTTGGGGCTCAATCTCTGACTCTGAAATCATGACCTGAGCCCAAACCAAGAGTCAGGCACTTAACAGACTGTGCTACTCAGGCGTCCTAACCACAGAAGCCTTTAAATTTTATGTCTTAGATAGGTGATAAAGACTTCTGATGCGTAAAACAGAACAGTATAAAAAGGAATACAATGAAATGTCTCCTGCCTCATCAGTAACACCTATGTTACAAAAAACTATTGTCAGACATTTTTCTTTAAAATAAAATTATTAGCTACATGGTGATTGCAAAACAGTCTTATTAGTTATTTATAACAAAGATTTTTAATTTTTAATTCAAATACAAGATTATATAGATATGCACTCTGCTCCTGCCTTTCCTACACAAAACAGCCTAACAGGTTGCTCTAGGCCTTTCTTTCTTTGTGGAACCATATCATGGAGGTCTTCCATGTCTGTGAAAGGTATCCTCATGCTTACAGGGGCAAAGTAGTCCACTGTTTGAATGCACATGAGATATTTAACTAATCCTCCCTCGACAGACACTTGGCCTATTTTGACAAGCAAAGCTGGAACAAAAAAAAAAAAACCCTCAAACACACAACATGCACAAGGAAAGGAACATCTGTAGGAGAAATACTCAGAAGGGGGATTGCCCTCTCGATGGGTAAGTACAGTTGTAACTTTGATAGTGTCAAATTGCCCACTATAGGACTTGTACCAAGTAACATTCCCACTAGCAAGAGATGAATATGCCTGAAGGTAAAGTTAGATTTTTACCAAATCCACTAGGTGAGAAAAGTTATCTCAATATAGCTTCAACTTTTTTATTATTATTTTTATTAACTTTATTATTATTATTATTATTATTTTGAACATCACATCATAAATTTTACGGACCATTTACATTTCTCTGTATCTGTTCCTATTCCTTGCCAGTTTTTAAAAATTATACATACTTTTCATTTAAAGGAATTCTATATATACGAAGGATATTAGTTCTCATTCATACCATGAGCTGAAGTATTTTTTTTTTTAAGATTTATTTATTTATTTATTTGACAGAGAGAAATCACAAGTAGACAGAGAGGCAGCCAGAGAGAGAGAGAGGGAAGCAGGCTCCCCGCCGAGCAGAGAGCCTGATGCGGGACTCGATCCCAGGACCCTGAGATCATGACCCCAGCCGAAGGCAGCGGCCTAATCCACTGAGCCACCCAGGCGCCCCTGAGCTGAAGTATTTTTCCCCAAGTTTACTGTTTGTCCTTTAACAAATTTCTGGTGGGGTCTTTTCTTTGCCATGTAGAATTTTCAATTTTTACCTAATCTTTTCTGGCATCTGAAATTTGAGGCATTAGATAGACCTTCCTTACTCAAATCTTAAAAAAAAAAAATTATTCCTGTTTTTTTTTTAATAATTAAGTGGCTTTATTTTTTCACATTTAAATATTTGATCCATTTGGAATTTATACCAGTGTACAGTGTGTGGTAGAGATCCAACACTTTTTTTTTTTTCCAGTTATTTACCCACTTGTACCAGTGGCAGTTACTGAAAAGTTCGCTTTTTTAGGATCTTTTAATATGAATTCTCGATATCTGGCTAAATGCAGTGGTTTCATTATTTTCCATGCTAAAATTCATAGAAGAAAGGAGTTTAGGAAAGTACCTACTGATTTGTGCACAGATGGAAGTGAAAATTTAAATTTGTTTTTGAGATTCTGTCTTTGAGTCAATAGTAACTAGATTGAAATGGATGTAGAAAGCTTTGTAGGGAAAATATTAAGTTACGTTAAGGAAATATTGCTGTAGCTTTCCATTTATTTATTTTTTTTTACAAATTTAAGACAAATGATTAGCAAAGATTACACATGAGACTCAAAGGAAAATAACCATTTTTATTATAACTAAATGAACAACCTCAAATGAAATTTGATACAATTCTGTCTCTGTGACATTTCCAGGCCCCACTCCTGAAGTGCTAAATCAAAATCCCTAGAGCTGGAGGGAAAAAAAAAGTCTAGAACTGAGACGAGGGGATCTATTTTTATAACAAGTTCTCGAATTATTGTAATGCACCCAGGTCCACAAAGTCTGTGAACTTGAATCTAGGGAACTTTGACTTCAAGCCTGAAAAAAGAAAGGGTAGAAACCAAGGTCAGAACCACAGAGCTAGGAAAAATGTAAAGAAATGACTGGATCCAACCCATTGTATTCATCTTAATTAAAGGACGCCCATGTGTTTCATCTCTCCAAATGTCTCAGTAATCCACAAACACCATCTGAAGCTCAATTTCAAAGTCGTCACCCCAACAATCAAGAATTCTTGTCTTTCCACAAATGATCTATCTGGCTTTAGTTTGGATCACTTTCTTTTTGTTAAATCCTACTCCAAGAAAAGAGAAAGGAATGAATATTCCTGGAGCTTTGAAAGTGTGGCCACTTCCCAAAACTTAACCTTTCACTTGGCTTTCCACAAACCATGTGAAGTGGGTATTATGGATCGAGTCGTTTACTGTTAAGAAAATTGAGGCTTAGAGATATTTTATAACTACTTTCAGGGTACTCAGGAAGTGTATTCAGGAGCTATTCTGTGAAATCTTTCAAGGGAGAGGAAAATGATTGATCAGCATCTCTTTCTATCACCCTTGATGATTTGAAGACAGAATAACAAAAATTTTTAATCTTAATATACTTAATTTACACTCATTCTTTAGATATTATTTTGGATCCAAGAAGCCTATTTTTAAAAGCCTCCTTCTTATCTCATCTTTCTCTGCTTGGTCTTCCCTCAATGAATTCCTCAGGATGAAAAGTGATTTGAAGTGAATTTAAAGATGAAAAGTGAATGAAGATTCATACTGGTTTCTTTTCTTTACAACTGCCCAGGTTTGAGGTTTGGTTTTGTTTTCAAATTCTCAGCAGATAACTGGGCGTTTTGTTGAATAGTCAGTTTAATAACCTGCTAAGGATAGTATCTCCTTGCTATCAATGTTATCACTGCTCCTTGGGAAGATGACGGACTGCAGAAAGAAGAGCTTTGAAGATCATTATAACATCAGAACCTTTTCTTTGTGCCAACTAGTGTCCCTCTGCTCTTACTTTTTTGTTATCTGTATAATTCCCCTTTTTCTCCACTAGGCACAATCTATACTGCTGTCATTTACTGAGGGTTCCCTATGGGTCAGGCAAGGTTATTTGTTTTATGAGGCACTTCATTAAATCAGCCCCAAACCTCAGTGAGGTGTCTTACTTCCATTTTTTACATAAGGAATATGAAGTTCAAGGAGATTAAGTCACCCGTCTGAGGAGAAGGAGCTATTCAAACCCAGATTTACATCTACTTAGATCACAAGGTTTGTCACAATGTCTTAGTGTGTGAGAGAAACCTGGTTGGCTGTAAAGTCTCTATGCGTTCTTATGCTACTGTTTTCCAAAGACCTGTTACTAAAAGATCTCCTACATGAAAGAAAGGTAGGCAAAACTTATTTCTTGACTTTGGTAAATTATGTTAAATATGGTTCATTTCATAACTGCTAATGACTTAGAGCTTTGGTCACATTGTTGAACATATCAGTCAGGAAATGCCTTCAGCCAAAAGTAACTGAGACGTAAAGTGGCTTAAAGAAATAACACTTAGGGACGCCTGGGTGGCTCAGTTGGTTAAGCAGCTGCCTTTGGCTCGGGTCATGATCCCAGCGTCCTGGGATCGAGTCCCACATCAGGCTCTTTGCTCCGCAGGGAGCCTGCTTCTCCCTCTGACTCTGCCTTCCACTCTGTCTGCCTATGCTTGCTCTCGCTCACTCTCTCTCTGACAAATAAATAAATAAAATCTTTTAAAAATAAATAAATAAATAAATAAATAAATAAATAAAAGAAATAACACTTATTCCATCAAGGGAAAGAAATCTGGAAGTAAGGACTCCAGACATGGCAGCTTCACAAAATCATCTAATTCTTAGGACCCTTCCAATTTTCTGCTCAGCCATTTTTAGCACATGATTTTCACACACAGTTGTCTCATGGTCCTAGACGACTACTAGAGTTCTTATCCTGACATCTGCCAGATGGGCAAGAAGGATCAAAGGTGAAATTTGTCCTGTTAAAAAAACTTTCCCCTTCCCCCTTAACCCCCCATGTTGCATCTCCACTTCCTCATATCAGGGAGATCGGGAGGGTATGTGCTATGGTGAGTGCTGTGAAGTGTGTAAACCTGGCGATTCACAGACCTGTACCCCTGGGGATAAAAATACATTATATGTTTATAAAAATTTTTAAAGATTAAAATTGAATAAATAAATAAATAAAAATATTAAAAAAAAAAAAAAAACTTTCCCAAAGTTCCAACCTGTTGGAATCCTTCACCATCTGTGCCAAATGAGGCCATGGAAACCTTCTTCGTAGCTCCCACTGACTGGCACTTGGCAGTCAGTTTCCTAACAACCATGTGGTATTCTCCAGTACGAGGTTCTACCACTTACAGGATGCATTAAAGAAAAGTGCATCGTGTAGACAGAACAAGATGAAAGTCTCAGTTACCATGCTACGCATTGTCGATCACTTATTCCGAATCTTCGGCAGTCTACCTGTCTCAGTCACCTTCTGCAGCATAACAACCCCAAAGCTTAATAGCTTAAAATACAACCAGACATTGCCCATGATTATTCAATTCGGGCAGACCTCAATGGGAAAGTCTCATCTTTGTTTCAAGTGGTATTGACTGGGAACATTCATGCAATTACTTTCTTTTTCTTTTTTAAGATTTTATTTATTTGAGAGAGAGAGAGAGAGCACGAATCAGGGGAGCCAACAGAAGGACAGGGAGAAGCAGACTCCCCACTGAGCAGGGAGCCTGACATGGATATCATCCCAGGACTCTGGGATCATGACCTGAGCCAAAGGCAGATGTTTAACTGACTGAGCCACCCAGGAGTCCCAAGCAATTGCTTTCATATGTGAGCACTACTGACACTAGAAAGTCCAAATTGGTCCTCTCTCTTCCTCTCTTCCTCATGGTAACACAGTTATCATGCAGCCTCTTGTCACTTAGTGTTCTAGTTCACACTTATTCCATGGTGTCTGGGTCCTAAGAGGCAGTATTTCAAGAATAAGTAAGGAGAAGCTGTCCTCTAGGGAGCTGGCACTGTCGCTAACAAGGCTTCACTTCCTCTATATTCTGTTCATCAAAACAAGCCATAGGCCCCCCAGATTCAAGGGAATGGATAGAACCTTCACCTCCTGAAGGAATTTGGCCAATATAATCCACGATTCTCCGCCTTCCCTTTGAAGTTGGACCACTCTTTCTTTAAACACCAGCTTCTGTAACTACATCCTCTCAGGACAAGCCAATGATAATTTCTTAATGGACCTAACCTTTCAGAACAAACATTTCCAGGACTGAAAGATAACAAGTTGTTAACATAATCCACCCGCTTCCCTCTAGACAAGGAAGCCTGTAAGAATTGGCTTCGTGTGAAAGACAAACGTTCTTTTGTTTCCTTTCCTTCTGGAAATGAGAACACAGCGGCAAAAAGTCAAGAAACTTATTATTTCAGTAACTTACCAGTTGCGGTCACATTCATATTTTTTGATATAATTAGCTTCTAATTCTCTGTTGTAGCTTGATAGAGTATAGACATAAGAAAATAAAACCTAATGATGTTTATAAAGACTTATTTTGACAGCTTCACCTCATTTACATTCAAACACAGTTATCATACCCCTGAAAAAGAACAGAAAAATAATTGAATTGGCTCTCATCTCCTTTTCCTTCTTATTGTTTAAGAAAAAATATAAACTCATTAGTATAGAAACTCAGCTCAAAGCAGAAAAGAGAACTTATTGGTTCCCACGCCCGGGAAATTATGGGTAGGCCTGGTTCAAGTATAGCTGGATACAGGTGCTCAAACATGGTCATCACTGCCCTTTGCTTCCATATTCTTGGCCACAGTTCTCAATCACTTGGCTTCATGCCCTCCTTCACATGAGGTTCATCCAGTAACTGGAGAGAGGATTTCCAGCAGCCCCACCATAATTTTCGTCAAGATTAGTCACTCCCAGGAAAAATAACTTCTCCTCCTATCCTAATAATAATCCCAGGGAAAGATTTAATTTTCCTGTTTAGGTTACATGTCCACTTTGGGATGGATGACTTTCCCAGAAGAATGCTGTAGTATACAAAAAAAAAAAAAAAAAAAAAAAAAAAAAAAA
>NC_081558.1:139007552-139090799 GCF_022355385.1 Mustela nigripes | reverse complement strand
AAAAAAAAAAAAAAAAAAAAAAAAAAAAAAAAAAAAAAATGCCCCCTCTCCAAAGACGCCCACATTCTAATCTCTGCAGCCTGAGAATATGTTACTTTATGAGGCAAAAGGGATGCTGCAAACGTGATTAAATTAAGGACCTTGCCATGGGGGTCGAGGGGTATCCTGGACTGTCCAGGTGGGCTCCATGTCATCACGAGGATCTTCAGAAGACGGAGGCAGAAAGAATCAGAGTCAGAGAGAAGATACTGTGATTCTGGAAGCAGCGACTCGACTAGGTCAATGTGCTTTGAAGATGGAAGCAGCCGCGAGACAAGGAATACAGGTGGTCTACAGAAGCAGAAAAAGGCAAGAAACACATTCGCCCTGAGCACCTCCAGATGGAACCAGCAGTGCCAATGCCAATTTTGGACTCTGGCTTCTAGAACTGTGAGAGAATAAATTTTTGTTGTTTTAAGCCACTAGAGTTATGCTAATTTGTTACAGCAGCGAAAGAAACGAACATAAGTGGTTTCCAGATTTGGCGTTTACTTTACATGTTTTGATCTGTGGTCAAGGAAGGGGGTCAGAACTGAGAGAGAGTGGCAGGGTTAGAACACATGCTTGATGGTACCGCCGAGACCACATAAAATCAGGCAGAACTCGCCCAAAAGGAAAATTCCTTTGCTCATGAGGAAATAGAAAAGAAGGCTTGAGAAATAGCAAGCAAACAACACCATCAACAGTAGCTACCACATCTAGTACTATCCAAAAGTAGAAATGCTGAGAGACAGGGAGGAAAAAGGAACTAACAGAGGCCCAGATAGGTAGGGCTCAGCCCTGGGCCTGAGTAACCAAGACTCCACAGCAGCAGCAGCTAAGGTTCTCCCGCTCCAGGGTCCTGAAAGAGAGACTGATGAAGAATCTTATAATGTTATCATCAGTAAGACCTAAGCTCAAATTTTCCTCTTAGAGCAAACACTCCCATCTTGATTTTGCACAGTAACGTGAGAGAGCTCATGCTTCCACAACTCTTCCAGAGAGAATGCCAAATGTTACAGAAGAGGAAACCAAATGAGCAAATTTTTGCAAGGGACCCTCCCACACACACACAAGTGAACATTTCCTTGAATATTGTTTTCATTGTTTAAAATTCAGGTTATTGGCTTTAATATAAACCTGGTATTTTATGGTACCTCAGTAGCTCAGTTGGTTAAGTGTCTGCCTTCAGCTCAGATCATGGTCTCAGGGTTCTGGATTGAGTCCTGCATTGTTGGGGGAATGTGGGGTGGGGGGGGTCCTGCTCAGCAGGGAGTCTGCTTTTCCCTCTCCCTCTGTGCTCTCTCTCTCTCTCAAATGAATAAATAAAATCTTTTTTTTAAAACTGATATTTAAAAACTCCTATTAATTAAATTATTTTTTCTTTTGAAGTGTTTGAGTTAACTGATGTTCCCAAGAAGTTTCACCATTTTTACTCTAGCTTTAAAGAGTCTCTAATTTTAATAATTTACATAACATGTGTAGCCCACATATGGGACTAGGCCCAGGGCCCTTCCAGACCTCCAGTTCTAAGACAATCACCATAGCTCTGCTGTCCTCATCATCTGCCACCTGAGACCTGAGCTAGGAGGAGGACATCATCAGCCATACTGAGAATTTAACTGTGGTGTTGAAGAAAGGCTGCCACTAGTTTCCTTCAGAAGATAATTCCTAAAGAACATAACACAAAAGAAGAGCTGAAGTTTTAGTGGCTTTAAAGCATGCCTGCAAATTCTTTGAGAGGCCTCTCATGAAGAGGTGGATTCTGTGTCCTGTTCCCTTGAAACAGGGCAGAACTTCGTGACTGCCCTGATTGGCTGAGAGTGCAGCAAAGGTGAAACCATGGGACTTCTAAGGAAAAGTAAGAAAAAGAAAAAGGGCTTCTACATGCTCTCTCCCTCTCAGGATGTCTGACCTCGGTACCCAGCTCCATGGTGTGAAGAAGCCCAAGCCTAACAGAGAGGTAGCCTGTAGGTGTTCTGGACAATGGCCTCCATGAAGACTCCTACCTCAGCCACTGCCAATTAAGTGAGACAAGCTTTGAGATGCCTACACCACAGTCATCATTGGGAAAGCCTCTGACATAACTCTTCCAAAAAATTGAAATCCGGAGTGAACATTTTTAACTAAAAGCCAGGAGCCTGAGATTTTAAAAATACGAAAAATACTAACGATCTCTTCACATGCTTCCTTGCGGGGGCACCAGGTGATGAGGACAAGTAAAACTGGCTGGTGACGTAGTTTGTTGATTCAGGGCGCTCCTCAATTTTAGCGTGTGGGGGAGGACTTCCCATAGAATTACGCCAACAGGTTTTCTTGGTGAGGAGAGTCAGAAGGGCAGGAAAAATTAGAAGTCCTTTAGAAGGGGTCATCAAGGAGAGGAAAATTGTAGAGCGAAGAACTCTAGACGTGCTGTCTGTCTGACGGCAAGAGCAGAGCCCTTGAGTAACTTTGTCCAGTCGGCTCTGGAACCAAGAGACGTGATAATAAGTTATGGCTGTTGTTTGAAGCTGCTAAGTTTATGAACCAGTAGAGGCGCCTGGCTGGCTCAGTTGGTGGAATGAGCGACTCTCGATCTTGGGGTTGCAGGTGAGATCCCCGTGTTGGGTGTAGAGGCCACTTAAAAATATAAACTTTAAAAAAATGTCGGCATCAATAGATAAACAAGGGTAACGTCTGTAGGAATCTGTGAAAAGGGAAGAGGATGGAATAGGTGACTCAGACACATACCTCCCCATGCCCCAGATTCCACCCCTGCACCCCTGAGTTCAGCTCCTATGTTGGATTATAAAGTGTCTATTTCCCTTTCTACCCCCTTGTCTGGAAGACAGTAGGTGCTTCATAAATGTGTGAGGGAAAGTGAGTGAGGAGAAGGGGAGGTTACAAAATGAACCCAAATGATGGGAGCTGCAACCTCAGGACCCCACCGAAATCATTCATGGGTGGATTTTGGTGAGGAGCTCCAAGTAGAACAACGTTGCCTGAAGATGGAAAACCACCAACCCCATCACCTACCGACTGAGTAACCATGTTACTTCATATCCTGGGACACATTTCTCACACAGGAATGCATGAAACCACAGAAAACCAACAGACCGTAGCTACCAGAACTACCAACTGTATTTTATTCATTCATTTTACAAATATTTATTGAAGATGTGTTACAGTCTAGGCACAAAGGTAACCAATTAAGAACAAAATTTTGTATTGAGGTAAACACCAATGTATTATGGGGAAGAATGCAAAACTCGCATGAATTTTTAAGGAAGAAATGACCCCTCAGAGAATATTCACCCTGGCACTGCCATCGTGCTTTTATACCCAGAAACTCAGAGTTAGGCTTAGGTGTTCTGTCTTCTCAGTTGGTAGGAGTGCAGAGTTTCAGAAAATCCCATTTCGGGTATTAATAAGAATGTTTCTATTATAATATCTTCCTGCACCATTGGTCAAAAATTGACAGCTCGTAGCTAATCGGCATTGGTTTATTTGAACCGCAAAGCAATTTGTTTTTATTTTTGTTACAACTGAAATTAGTGGCTGATAGTTGAACCTCATGGGTGCCATTTACTAAGTTGGATCTCTGGCTTCTCCTACAAGAAATTGGACGAGCTAGCAAACCTTAAGCCCATCTCTTCATGGGGTACAGTCAGCTAGTGCTGATCGTCTGACTCCCCCTTTCCTTTTGACAAGACCTGGTCCCCAGGGCTTGCCACGGACCTCGCCAATTCCTGTCCACCCGCCAGCCAGGCTGTGGCCTGCTTCTGCTGTCCGTGCTAACTGCCTGGGCCTGGGAAGTATTTGGACCTACATCTCCAGTTCCAGGCTGACATTGAACCATCTGTGTCATTTTCCAGTACATGACACTGACTTCCAAATCTTTAAAATTCAAGATATTAGTCTTGGATCCAAGAACTGGGTCTTCATCTGCCCTTGATCAGAGAATCACAGAGCTGGAGTGGACCCACTTTTCTGATCATGGCTATAGCATGCTGAAGGCTGCCACACAATCTTGGGGATCAGAAAGAACCCCAAGATTGCCTGACCTACTCTCAAGGAAAGAATCAGACTCAAGATGTGCATCTTCCCCAAACACAGAGTCCCAGAAGCACTGAGTAACGAGGAGATACAAGGACATTAAAACAGGTCCTTTTAGAGTGTGGCTTTCTTTCCAAGACACACACTCCTTTTCACAGAGCTGGAGGAGTTCCCAAAATGTCTTTGGATCCTGTCAAGAACAGCTGGGGGTGGCATCCTTACCAGGAGGTGGACAGTCAGGTAACAGAGTCCAAGTTCCCGTGGCACTGTGTGTGTATGTGTGTGTGTGTGCATGTGTGTGCATGCGTATGAGTGGCCGTAGCCACCCCAGGGCCGTGAGTGTTCACCATGAGTCATAGTTTTGTTTTCTGGGCTCAGTAGCCTGCGGTCTGGCAGGAATCAAGGTCTGGGGTTTTGCAACAGCTGCTCCTGTCACCTGGGGAGACAACCCAGCGTGCACTGGGATCATTTTTATCAGCTCATGAGCACTGGCTTTTGCCTGCCAAAAGGCCATGTTTCTCAACTAGGAAAGTAATATTCCTCTCTGGAACCATTCTTAAATGCTGGGGTCAAAATCCTTACCTTACGCCACATAGTCTTAAATCGCTCTCATAGTCTCTACTTCTAATTCACGGTGACTAACTTCTAAAGAGAAGAGCAACAACAACTTCTCAGATTAACAAAGGGAATTTTCTTTTTTTTTTTTTTGAAAAATTGTGTATCTTATTTTTTTTTAAAGATTTTATTTATTAATTTGACAGAGAGAAATCACAAGTAGACGGAGAGGCAGCCAGAGAGAGAGAGAGAGGGAGCAGGCTCTCTGCTGAGCAGAGAGCCCGATGCGGGACTCGACCCCAGGACTCTGAGATCATGACCTGAGCCGAAGGCAGCAGCTTAACCCACTGAGCCACCCAGGCGCCCAACAAAGGGAATTTTCAAAGCAAAAAGTGTTTGCATGTATGTAGTGTCAGAGAGTAGGAAAGTGGAAATTTTTATTTAGGTCATTACCTAATAAAATCATTTACCCGCTACTTCCAAACCAGAGAATAGTATTGAAAGGTGATTCTAGATAAAATTCATTGCCGCAGGGGCTCCTGGGCTCAGTGGGTTAAAGCCTCTACCTTCGGCTCAGGTCATGATCCCAGAGTCCTGGGATGGAGCCCTGCATCGGGCTCTCTGCTCAGTGGGGAGCCTGCTTCCTCCTCTCTCTCTGCCTGCCTCTCTGCCTGCTTGGGATCTCTGTCTATCAAATAAATAAATAAAATCTTTAAAAAAAAATTCATTGCTGCAGATTTGTGTGATGCTCACTTCAGTATGCAATGAGTTAATTTTAATAGTGATCTATTGTCTCATCAAATCTGGGCCTCTTATAACAAATACTGACACCAGTAATAAATCTACTATGCCCCTTTTCCTCTGCTTCTGCAGAGATCTCAAGGCTTTGATTTTCAGTTCTGTAGCAGATGCAAATAATATGAGAGGAAGCATCCCTTCTGTTATTACCACTAGCTATCACAGAGAAAAAAATAAAATGTTAAAAAGATTGGAGAGGATAAAAAGAGGATTTGGGAGAGACCATGGAGAAGAAAAAAGAGAGAGCAAGGAAGAGAGTGTTTGCACGTGTGCGTGCATGTGTGTGTATGTGTCTTAAAATTTGGAGGAAATGGCAGGAGAAAATTCTAGAAAGGAACTTGAAACCTCCTCCTCCCCTCCCTCCATCTAGCTACTAACAGTTTTGCCACAAATTAGCTTTGCCTCGGGCCACTCTTGCAACTTGTTTCCACACTTACCTTACTCCTTCTTATCCAACTCATAAACTCAGAAGAAGGCCCAAGATAGCTGTTTCTCACACAGATCAAGGAAGATCTATTGAGAGCAGTAAACAAGAAAACTACAAATAGCTGAACATTATATCGGGACAAAAAATAATGGATTGCTTCCAAGAAACACCGCACTACTCAGATCAGGACAGGCTTGGGGGTCATTACTCCCAGGAAGGGAATCATTGTATGCAATCCTATGAAAAGCCAAGCATGCCTTCTTGATGAAATAGCAAACCAGCATGCCAGCAGATTAGGATATTGTTCTAGGACAAAGGGGAACACACGTAGGCTATTCTGAGAAGGCTAGAAGGTCATGATTACCCCACAAATTGGCCTGGACAGTTTAATCAGTGTGTGGGCAATGCAGAAAGAAAGCATTTTATTAATATAATTTTCCTTTTTTTTTTAATACAGCTGGAAATTCTCTTCTAATTATCATGAGTTGACCCAAAAAAGAACAGAAGAAGAAATTTTTCCTTTTGATTATATGTATTGTTGTTTTCCTTAGAGGATGGGCGGGGGTGAATATTAAAAAAAAAAAAAAAAAAAAAAGAACCAGAACTACAAACTAGACCATATTCTTGGCTCTCACTTAGAAGGAGGCAGAATGTTTTGAATCAATATCACAGTCATCTGCTAAACATCTATGCTCCTTGGTCTACCACAAACTGGTACTCTTCAAAACATAAATTTATACATGTTTTTCCAAAAGAGGTGAATCAATACCATCGTTTTATTCATGCCATTTTTCTTAAAAATATTAAGACATACAGTATTTTGGAGAAGCATTTTTAACTCTTCCCTCTTCTTTCTTCTTTAAAAAGTTTAGGTTTTTGTTGTGAGATTCTTCTGAGCTTTATTTTTGAGGCCATTTCTGGAAATAAACGAAAACATTGTGTTTTGCGGATAATTTTCCTCTCAACTAAGACAGCTCATCCATTTTGATTGATATTGGCAAGACAATATCCATCTATTTCATCTTGATCTGTTATTTCCATAAACTAGTAAGACTGGAGAGTACCTCAAAGATGCTTATGTCCCAGGAAATGGTTAAGCAAAAGGGGGAAATGTACAAAAAGAATGACATCTTGTGGCTGCACCAATAGAAGAACAACAAAACAAGCACTTTGTACCCCAGAAGGTGACCCCCATGCTATGAGGGCACTCACACGAGTTGTATCTTTTCACAATGTCAGCTTTATTCAGTCATAAAGCAAAGTTAATCACAATTATAAAGCAGGTTTGGGATTCCAAACCCAATGACATCTCACCATGTGATTAAATTTGGCTTCTTACACAGCACACAGAGCAGAACAGAAGACAACCACACAACAAACAAGATCACAGAAGGGTGTAGAAAGTTAACAAACCAAAGGCAGAGTCAGTCTGTGTGCATGCAGTTGAGATCAGGCCTCCTCTGGTCTGGGTCAGCTCTGGGCATTTATGGTGTACCATGAGGAGTTAGTTGTACACTAAGGTAGCCATGGCCTAGGTCCCCAGCCAGAAAACATGGAGTCAGGACAGCCAAGATAAAACAGCACTGACCTGCTGTTTTGAGCTTAGACAGGACCAAACTAGCGTTACGCTCTGCAGCTTTTGTGGAAATGACTCTTGCAAAACATCCTAAAATAAGGCAATTAACCACCAAGCATTTGTCAATATCATGGGCAAGGAGCAGTTAAGACATAAACCCCCAGATGTCAGCAAAAAAGACCATCAGCACGTTGACATTAACCTAATAGATAGATACCTGACCAAAGCTCTGATTGGCACAACTCAGCACACCCTCATTACTTAAGAGTTCTGAAAAAGAGTGCATAAAAACCTTTAAACTTAAAAACTCCAGAGGCAACACTGTTGGTCCTTCTCCCTCTCTGGGAGCTCTGTACCATTGCTCGATAAACTTTGCTTTCCTGCCCACCACTCTTTGTCTGGCCTACCTCTCCATTCTCCCAAGTGACATGACCAAGAACCGCGGACACTAAAGGCAGAGAATTCCTGCGACATTGTTACGTTCAAACAGGGGACGCTCTCCGTTCTGTTTGGAAATCACACAGGCAGAGCCTTGGTTGGCGTTGCCATTTCAAGTGGTCAGAAAGGGGTCATATCTGAAGAGTCGGACAGTTTGCTATAAAAATCCTCCCATTTTTAAAGAGATTTAATAGGCGTTGTTTTATAGGCATTATCTGGTATAACCAGATAATGGTTCTGCTCATTATCCATGCTGGGGTATCAATGGATACTGGTCCTGGTGAAACCTTGTGGCTGCAGTACCTTGAACTTGACACAGGCTCCTGCTTAACATGAGAGACTCCGCTTTGCTTTCTACGGTACTGCTGTGGTGTCCAGACAGGGAGCTTTTCTTTGTCCTATGAGCCACTGAGAAGGCAGGCCACACTGCCTACACCTACATGAATCCAGATTCCATCCTATCCTCTCACCCCACAGGAAATGACATTGTTTGTTCTATACCCCAGCATCAGATATTCCTGGGCAGGTAAATGATTTGGACAGACCTACCAAGGGTGTTAGTCTACTTCGGGAAATGCCTCTGGGTGTGCTAATGCGTGCTCTGGGGGACCAAAGAGAACTGATTTCAAGATAATGAAGGGAAAACCCCCGGGGCCTCAGGTGTTGGAATTTAGGACAGACCAGCTTTGTGGCAAAGTCATAGCTGAAAACAGTGTGAACTTCTTGGCACAGTCTTAACCCCCAAACACTGGAAATAAGAACTAGGAAAGGCCAGTTAAGTATTCTGTTTTGAGCCAAGTAGTGGAAGAAGTCAGCTCAGTAAGCACATGTTATTTTAAAATGCTGATTCACAGCTAAAAGAAGGGTTTAGGTAAATACATGGTTTGTAGATCCATGAGTTATCATCTAGAAAAACTGGTGATATTTAGTATACATTTTGTGGTCGACATCTACAAAGTTAATTATATCTTTCCACAAAATGAAGACTTAGTTCCTAGAGCTTCAAAAGACCAGAAAAGTCATCTAGTTCACTCTCTTAATTTAACAGAGGAAGAAAATAAGGCCCAAAGAGGTTAAGTGACTCTCAAATAAAATCACACAGCCAGCTAATGACTCAACTACTTGTCAGATGTGAGGTACACAACTTCCTTCAGGAGCTATTTTTTTTAAAAGCATACTGTATTACATATAATATATACTATATATAAAATATATGTATTCTTGTGTATTATATTTATTTATTTGTATCTATATATATTTATTTATATAAAATATATATTTAAAAACATGCACACATATCTATATCTATGTATGTAGATAAAGATATGCATACATTGTGTACCCCTTTTGTAGAGATTAAAAATGGACATTATCATATAAAAAATTATGAGTAGTCTTTCAGCAAAGAAATCTATTCCACTTTATTAAGCTCAGCTTTTCCCAAACTTACATGACCATGACAACTTTTTTTTTTTCCATGCAACCATTACTAAAGTACATGAAACTAAATCATGAAAATTCTGCATAGGAACCTCATTTGGATCTGTAATTATTCTACTTCATCTACTAGTTCATTTTTTTACTGTAGTTCATTCAAGCTAGACTTAGAGAAAACAAATAAAAAGAGGTGCCTACGTAACTCACCCTCCCCTGTTTCACTCACTCAACCAGCTCATGAAAGTAATAGTGAAATCCCAAGGTTACCTCTGTGCAGATGGGCTGCCTGACACAGAACCACAGAAACTCTGTATTTTCATACATTTGCAAACAAATACAGTATTGGCCAACTTTGTCCGAAGGTGGATAGCCATAGCATTACACATATACCAACTTAGTTGAAGAGAATTGTTTTCAACATTTACTCATAGACATTCTTTGGTATCAAAAAGTGAGTATCCCACACAACAAAGCTCTGTCTGTAGAGCTTATTAATGTATCATTAAAAGTACATTCAATTGGGCACCTGGGTGGCTCAGTGGGCTAAGCCTCTGCCTTCAGCTCAGGTCATGATCTCAGGGTCCTGAGATCAAGCCCCACATCAGACTCTCTGCTCGGCGGGGAGCCTGCTTCCCCTCTCTCTCTGCCTGCCTCTCTGCCTACTTGTGATCTCTCTCTGTCAAATAAATAAACAAAATCTTTAAAAAAAATGTACATTCAACTTGGGGCACCTGGGTGGCTCAGTGGGTTAAAGCCTCTGCCTTTGGCTCGGGTCGTGATCCCAGGGTCTTGGGATCAAGCCCCACATCGGGCTCTCTGCTCAGCGAGGAGACTGCTTTCTTCCTCTCTCTCTGCCTGCCTCTCTGCCTACTTGTGATCTCTGTCTGTCAAATAAATAAATAAAATCTTTTTTAAAAAAAGTACACTCAACTAGAGCCATGAATCTTTGTCTTTAAATTAAACAAAAGGAAAGGCAGCTTAACACCAAATAGAGACTTTAAAAAGCTTCATTCTCTTTTAAAACCTCCTCATCCATTCCTGTGGCTCTGTCATTTCACTGTTGTGAACTGCAAGTATTAGGCTGCCAGACAGTATGAAAAGTCTTATATTCTTAAGTGTTTGTATAATCTTCTGGCTCAAGAAAAAGAAAGACCTGGAAAGGCAGCATTCACTTTTGCCAAATGTGGCACTTCTGTTACACGCACTGACCCTACTCATTTCATCCCTCATGGAAAAAATAATTTCTAATAGAATCATGCATACACCAGCCAATATTAAGGAATCATCCAAGTTCCCTTAGGAGGGACATATTTCACACACACGCGCACACATCACACACCCCAAATTCACCAATGCCTGGAAAGCATTTGACATCGTCTTGGGCTTAAAATATACCCAGCAACCAGTATCTGAATTAGTAATTTTAGGAGCCTTAAATGTTAGTTGAGGCAAGATTCTGCCCCAGCTTCCTCTGTTAGCAATCTGAATTTATGCTGATTCCCCATAGTCAGTACATGCCTCCTGAGATAGCTGCTAAACTAAATAGAAAAGTACCTATACAAACTCAAACAACTGTCATAATCTAATATTGCTAAATTGCAAACCATATGTAATTTAAGAGGAAATTACATCTACATCTCCAATCAATGGACCGATGTTATGACTCATTTTGTAATCAGCAATTCTTTTGACTTTGCAGGTCTCCACCCTGGAATGGATATTTTTAGAATGAAGTGGAAAGGATTATTTGTTGTAATCTCACCCTTAATACTGTTTTGCGTGTGTTTCCAGACACATAATTGGCACTGTGAGAACTGGAGAATAATAAGATTGTTAATAAGGATTCATATCTCTACAGATCCATAGAAAATGTGCTGAGTTTCAAAGAATTTATAGAAGTTGAAGCAATTGTCTTTGAAGGGTGGTTTCTCCCTATCTTCTTCATACAATAGCCAAAATCAAATTGGATTGCTTAATAAGCTGAGGAACTAGCTGCCTCATATTTTAGTTCTTCTAAGACTGTGTGCCACCCAGAAAGTTGAACAGAACAACAAGATGATGTGTGGATACTAAGACCAGTCAAAGTCTAGTGTTTCTGCAATAACTCACGCTTTTGGTGCTAATGGATTAGAATAAATCTCAGTAGAACCAGGAGTTTAGCTGTTGGGATAAATGATAAATACAAGTTTGGAGACGTTTTCACTCAATTTTCTTCTGGAAGAGGCAAGTATAGAAGTACTGATTTCTGTTGAGATGGAGAAAAATAGTTTATTTGATGTGATAATTTTAAGATGATAGCCCTCTATTTCTTAATACCCAGTATTCTTCCTACTGGTATTTGGTATCCATTTTAAAATTACATATCCATCATAAAAACATCTTCCCAAGTCAGAGCTATTCTGATTTATCCTATTACTAAGGCAGCTAAAATCTACCTTTTTAAACATACCCTCTTCTTCATTTGACTCTTCTTTATAATCTTTTACTGTTGGAAATGCCAGGGCTCAGTCCTCAGACCTTTTATCTATCTACACTCACTTCTTTAGTGATCTCCTCTGTGCATGAAATGCAATCTATATGGTAATAGCTCCAAAATTTTTATCTCCAGCTCAAACCTTCCTCCAAAATTCTAAACTCTTATATCCAAACTCTTCCACTTTCGTTTTTAATAAAATCTAAAACTCACCATTCCACAAAAATAAACTCTTGATCTTTCCTGCAAAAGCAGTTCTGCCCATAGCCTTCCTTTTCATGGTTGATACCAGCTTTGTTCTTCCCATTGCTCAGGTCAAAAGCTTAAGTGATCCTGGACTTCTCTCCTTTTTTCATACCTCACATCCAATCTAATTGGAAATCAAGTTGGTTCTATTATCAAAATAGATCCAGAGACCAGTATGAACTCATGTTTATTTTAGCATATATGCAGGCAGTTAAATACATACATAAATCTAGTACCTGTTCATATGTGAAGTGGTCAGTGGAAGAGTGGCCTCTCTGCAAAGATATCTCCATTCGAATCCTTGGAACCTGTAACTATGTTACCTTCCATGGCAAAAAAGGACTTTGCAGATGTGATTACAGTTAGAACCCTGAGATGGGGAGGATTACCTGGGGTGGGTCCAATGTAATCACAATAGTCCTTAAAAGAGTCAGAGGAAGAGATGTGACAACAAAGGTAGAGTGTCACAGTGATGCAATGTGGATTTGAGAATGCTATGATGCTGATTTTGAAGATGGAAGAAAGGGTCATGAGCTCAGGAACGCAGGAAGCCTGTAGAAGATGGCAAAGATGAGGGAACAAATTCCCTCCTATAGCCTCCAAAAGTAAAATGAACCTGCCAACATCTTGATTTTAGCCTATTGAAATCGATTTTAGACCTTTGACCTCCTGAACTGTAAGATGAATTGATGTTGTTCAAGTCGCTAAGTTTGCAGCAATTTGTTACAGCAGCAAAGGAAACTTGGGTTAGTAATATACATGTAGGTCCTAACTTCGTCTGCAAGGAGGATCAGGAAGCAGTGGCATTCCAATAGTCATGGGTCTATCTAGTGCCCAGATCCTAGTTTCTAAATATCATTCTCCAACTTAAAGTACCAGAGCTCCTTGGGGAAATGGCTGATTCTGGGGCTGGGATAGAGAAAATGCAAGGTAAGGTTGGAACCATTTGTGGCACCAGAAAGTAAGGAAGCACTGTAGAAAATGGGGATACTTCAAACAGGAAGAAGACTGAAAGCTTTTCAATGGCCAAAGTTGGAACAGTTTCAGCAATAAAATAATAGTAGTATTGAACTATATCTCAAAGAGGAGAAGTCTGAGAATCCATAGTACTATAAATACATAATGAAATATATAAATATGTTGGCGAGAAGAGACAAATCCTCCTCACAAGGGAGGAATAAGGGCAACAGAAAACCACCACTAGATGCCATAGTAATGATTTCTGCAGGCAAGATCCACTGATTAATGCTAAACTTAAAAAAAAAAAAAGTAGAATATTGACATAGTCTCAAAGTACTTCCCCCCAAATATTTATTAATTACTATAGTGATTTTATCATTTGTCCACAAATTCTATGGTATTTCTCCCTATAGGAGGGGGAGCTTAATTCCCACCGGTTGAGTATAGACTAGACCTAGTGACTCACTTTAAAGAAACCGGGAAGATACCCTCTTGACCAGTTAATCACAGTCACATCACTGGTAATAAGTCATTTTGAGATCATGTACCCCCTGATAGGATAGATAGCTCATCATCTCTGTGTTGGTCATCACCCAAATCCAGAATCTTAGCACAGCCACAGGAAAATAGATAAAATCAAATTGCGACAGAGTGTACAAAATACCTGACTCTTCCTCAAAAGTGGTCAGGTCATGAAAGACAAGGCACAAATTGGAGAAGACTAAGGAGACATGATAGCTGGTTCCTGTGTTATATTCTGTATTGGATCTTGGTGCAGAAGAAAGATATTAGTAGAAAAAAACCCATAAAATCCAAATAGTCTATTTCTCCTTATCACAATGTAAATCTTAAAGTAAAAGATGTTTTATCCATTGATATGCCCCAAGCACCTAGAACAGTATCTGACACATAGCAGAGGCATGATAAATTGCTATTAAATTGAATTTAACCTGACACATTCAAATGCCTAGAGTATGGATCAATCTTCAAATGGTATCAGAATCCCTAGAAGCTTTCATATAAATTCTTTCTGTTGAAGTCAATGTATATATTAAATAAAACTTGATTATTTAGGCTTAATAATCATTTTCAAAATTCAAGATATGTTCCCATATTTAATTACCATTTTTGTAAGTTAGAATAGGTGAACATTAAAACTTCATGTAATTCAAGTTAATAATTCTATGGTTTTTATGAATTGCTTACTTCTAAAAATCATAATTCAATTCAGTGATTTTTAAATGATTTTGTTGAGCTATAGTTGTCATACAGAAAGCTATGTATATTTAACATAAACAATTTGATAAGTTTGATGATAAGTATACATCCATGAAACCTTTATCACAATCTATGCCATAAACATATCCATCACTTCTTTTGTCCTCTTTATTTTTATTAGTAGTGGGTGAAAAAAACATTTAACATGAAATTGACCCTCTTAGCAAATTTTTAAATAGACAATACAGTTTTGTTAACTCTAGGACCTATGTGGGACAGTATATCTCCAGGACTTATTCATCTTGCAAAACTGAAACTTTGCAACCTTTGACTAATTAATACCTCCCTGTTCCCCTCTTCCCTCAGCCCCTGGCAAGTATCATCCTCCTCTCTGCTTCTTTGAGTTTATTTATTTTAGATTCCTCATCTAAGTGTTATATGTAGTATTATCCTATATCTGACTTATGCCTCTCAGCGTAACGTCCTCAGTTCATCCATGCTGTCACGAGTGGCTGGATTTCCTTCTTTCTTGAAGACAGAATGATACTCTATTGTATGTGTACACCACATCTTCTTTATCCATTCATCTGTCCTTGGATATATAGGTTGCTTCTATGTCTTGGCTATTGTGATAATACCCATGGGAGTAAAGATACCTCTTGGAGATAGTGATTTCATTCCTTTGGATATATACCCACAAGGGAGGTGGCCGGATCATATGGGGTTCTATTTCTAATTTTTTGAGGGAGCATCACACTGTTTTCTATAGTGGCTGTACCAGTTAGTATTTCCATTAATAGCTTCAAGGGTTCTAATTTCTCCACATCCTAGCCAACATTTCTCTGTTTTTTTTTTTTTTTTAATTTTTAAAATAAAAACCATCCTAACAGATGTAAGGTGATATCCTATTGTCGTTTTGATTTGCATTTCCCTGATGATTAGTGATGTTGAGCTCTTTTTCATATTCCTCTTGGACATTTGTGTATCTTCTTTGGAGAAATATCTATTCAGTTCCTTTGCCCTTCTTTGAGTGGATTATTTGGGTTTTTTGCTAGATTTTGAGAGTTCCCTATACATAAATTCTGAATATTAACCCTTTACCAGATATATGGTTTCCCAATATTTTCTCCCATTCCATAGATATCCAAACTGGGATAGGTTGTCACCTTTCTAATGCCCATATGAAAATGTATCGAAGATTGAAAGCTGTAAGAGTTCAGTCTCTGCAAGGGGCACCACACCAGCCAGGTCTTCTGTGCAAAGCCATCTGCCAGTGAGCATCTGGACAGTAGCTCCAGAAAACAAGATGTCTCTGGGAACTCTGGGGCATAACCACAGAGAATTGTGTCTGACCCAAATGTTCATTTTTAAAAATTAATAGCGAGTATTTTAAATACAGAGATTTCACTTTTAAAACGTGGATAATTTTTAGCTTCTCATGAAAAAATGGGAAGATCTGGTAATTTAAGTTTTCACATGCCAAACCTGCTCCAGCTGAGTGGCAGCTTTGTGCTTCAGATGGGGCATTGGTTTCCAAATAGGCATAGTCTCACCTGACTCTCTTCCTTCACCTGCTCCCAGCAGGCATTCCGGCTTACAACTCATGCTTGCGTTGAAAGGGTGAACGGCAGAAGGAAGACACGCTTCAGAAATGAATGATTCGGTTTTCACCTCTACAAGTGACCAATTCCTTAGGTAAATGTTTAGATTGTTATCTACTTCATATTTGAAATACCAGGATATAAAGCATTTCACTGTCATGAGAAAACATAAGCATGAGTTAAAAAAAAAAAAAAAAAGAACATGAACATGAACATGAGTTTTAAAACACAGAGATGATCTTGCTTGGAGGAAGACAAGAAAAGAAAGCCTACCCTTAAATTTTATTTCATTTTATAGTGTTGTTTCCAGAAGCCCAACAAAACAAATATGTTCATTATGCTAGAAGGAAATAAATATCTATTTTTCAAGTTTTGAGGTGAAGAATATGCTAACTAGAAAGCTAATGTCTCCTCTTGGATGGGGGAGAAAACCAGATATACCATTTCCTTTTCAAAACCTTCGTTAGGTGAAAGGAAATCAGTAACACTTGCTTTACTTACAGTGACTTTTCATCCAAAAGCCCAAGAGTCCTGTATAGTAGTGATCGTAGATCAAAAAAGTATATTTTATGTTAGTTTCACTGCCTCTCTATGCTTTCTCTTTCAAGTAGCAGCTGTCTTGAATTTGCTCTTCCATATACTTCTTAATTTAATGCTAAGTGAAATCAGACGAGCAAATAAAATCAAGTCATTGTAAAAAGATCTCAAAGTCTGCACAAGTCGTTAAACCTAGTTGTAGACCCTACTTTGATTTCCTAAAGTGTAACACAAAGAAAAGAATCTTACTGTACTGTACATTTTTATTTTCTTTTATTTACTCTGGGGTTCATATAGATCTAAATATATGTAATTTCAACAGCAATCGGAATAAAAGCCACTATTTATAAGTCTTTTCTTGACAATATACAAATAGATAAAATAAGTCTTACTAACTACAATATTGTCTGTTTTACCAGATAATATTTTTTTAAATATGAACTTCAATGATGTGAGCTGGAGTGAATGCTCCATTTGTTAACACAATTGTCACCATTCTCTAATTTGCATTGGTTTTGTATCTATCACCTATGCTACCTACCTGTCCCCAAAAGCACATGAGTTTATGACTCCTGAATTATCAATGAATGGACTAATATAGTGTTCATTATAAGTAAACTAGAGCTGGATTCATCCATAACATTGACTTTTTTTTTTTTTAAGTAGTCTCCACGCCAATGTGGGGCTTGAACTTACAACTCTGAGATTGAAAGTCACATGTTCTACTGTCTGAACCAGCCAGGTGCCCCTGTAATCTTTACTTAAAAAAAAAAAAAAATTCATGAAGGAGTGAATCCCATTTACAATTGCACCCAAAACCATAAGATACCTAGAAATAAACCTAACCAAAGAGGCAAAGAATCTATACTCAGAAAACTATAAAGTAGTCATGAAAGAAATTGAGGAAGACACAAAGAAATGGAAAAATGTTCCATGCTCATGGATTGGAAAAACAAATATTGTGAAAATATCTATGCTACCTAAAGCAATCTACACATTTACTGCAATCCCTATCAAAATACCACCCATTTTTTTTTTCAAAGAAATGGAGGAAATAATCCTAAAATTTATATGGAATCAGAAAAGACCTCGAATAGCCAGAGGAATATTGAAAAAGAAAGCCAAAGTTGGTGGCATCACAATTCCAGACTTCAAGCTCTATTACAAAGTTGTCATCATCAAGACAGTATAGTACTGGCACAAAAATAGACATATAGATCGGTGGAACAGAATAGAGAGCCCAGAAAAAGACCCTCAACTCTATGGTCAACTAATCTCTGGAAAGAATGTCCAATGGAAAAAAGACAGTCTCATCAACAAATGGTGTTGGGAAAATTGGACAGCCACATGCAGAAAATGCAACTGGACCATTTCCTTACACCACACACAAAAATAGACTCAACATGAATGAAAGACCTCAGTATGAGAAAGGAATCCATCAAAATCCTTGAGGAGAACACAGGCAGCAACCTCTTCCACCTCAGCCGCAGAAACTTCTTCCTAGAAACATCGCCTAAGGCAAGGGAAGCAAGGGCAAAGCAAACTATTGGGACTTCATCAAGATCAAAAGCTTTTGCACAGCAAAGGAAACAGTCAACAAAACCAAAAGACAACCAACAGAACTGGAGCAGATATTTGCAAATGACATATCAGATAAAGGGCTAGTGTCCAAAATCTATTAAAAACTTAGCAAACTCAACACCCAAAGAACAAATAATCCAATCAAGAAATGGGCAGAAGACATGAACAGACATTTCTGCAAAGAAGACATCCAGATGGCCAACAGACACATGAAAAAGTGCTCCACATCACTCAGCATCAGGGAAATACAAATCAAAACTACAATGAGATACTACCTCACACCAGTCAAAATGGGTAAAATTAACAAGTCAGGAAATGACAGATGCTTGCAAGGATGTGGAGAAAGGGGAACCCTCCTATACTGTTGGTGGGAATGCAAGCTGGTGCAGCCGCTCTGGAAAACAGCCTGGTGGTTCCTCAAAAAGTTGAAAATAGAGTTACCCTACCACCCAGCAATCGCACTACTGGGTATTTACCCTAAAGATACAAATGTAGTGATCCAAAGGAGCACATGCACCCAAATGTTTATAGTAGCAATGTCCATAATAACCAAACTATGGAAAGGACCTAAATGTCCATCAACAGATGAATGGATAAAGAAGATGTGGTATATATATATATATATATATATATATATATGAATACTATGCAGCCATCAGCATACTGATTCATCAGAAATGAAATCTTGCCATTTGCAACAATGTGGATAGAACTAGAGGGTATTATGCTAAGCAAAATAAGTCAATCAGAGAAAGACAAATATCGTATGATCTCCCTGATATGAGGAAGTTGAGAGTCAGGGCAAGGGGTTTGGGGGGTAGGGAAGGAAAAAATGAAACAAGATGGTATCAGGAGGGAGACAAACCATAAGAGACTCTTAATCTCACAAAACAAACTGAGGATTGGAGGAGTGTAGTGAGAGGGTGGTTGGGTTATGGACATTGGGGAGGGTATGTGCTATGGTGAGTGCTGTGAAGTGTGTAAGCCTGATGAATCACAGACCTCTACCCCTGGGGCTAATAATACATTATATGTTAATAAAAATTTTTTTAATTATAAATAACATGTCACACACACACAAAAAGAGACAGCCATTAAAAAAAAAATTCATGGATCTAAAGAAAAAAAAAACTGTGTCAGGTTGTTACTGATACGTGTCCAAGCTGAGATGAAGTTTTAGGAGAAGTTAGACAACTTGGAGACATGGTTCCCAGTATGAGCAGGTGTGCCTCAGAATCACCTAGAGGATGTGTTAAAATACCATCGCTGGGCCCCACCCCCAATATTTCTGATCGAATAGTCCTGGAGTCCAAGTATGTACATTTGTAACAGGTTTCCAGGTGATGCTTGTCCAGGGACCAAATTTTGAGAACTACTAGAGTAAGAAATATCCAGATATTTGAAATAGTTTTAAGAGAAAGCAAACTTGCCTACCAGCTTTATTTTTCAGGTTACACATCTATACACACAGAGCTTCATGTTCTTTACTAAATGGTCAAAATTCCCTCAGAAGAAACTTAGTGCGATCAATAATGGTATCAGGGAATTACTGGAAAGTAATAAATACGATTTGGAAGGATATAGGAAGACAAGTTGGAAAGCTAGTTTGAGAGGGTGGATTTTATAAATACAGTATACATTGACTTGAGAGAAACCAATCTCTATGTTGACGACACCAGAAGACAATGTAATTTTCAACACTCAGTTGCAAAGATGACTCATAACACATGGGTCTTTGGCCTGGTTGTTAAAAAAATCTTTATCAGTTTGCTAGAAAATAAACTAAATCTCTGTTATGATCATTTATCATCAATGGATGGGCCAGACATTAAAAAACAAAAAGGCATAACACATCAAGTAGTCTTGTTGGAAATCAGTCTAATTAACTGCAGCATGTTTGATGATTATTGAGCCTTTAAGTTTTCATCATTCTTCAAGTCCTTCTACAGATAGTCACCAACACATGCACCATTGATCTCAAGGGCAGAGGAATTCCAACAGTCTTTCCAGGGCTGAATGTTGAGTTGGACTTCTCATCACTGTTTTCTTAGACTAAGATGAGTAATCAGAAGGGCACAATGCTTTCAATACCTGGAATAGGGCCTTCTCCTAAAAAGAGAAATTCCTGTTGATAACTGTCAGGCACAATGATTTCAGGCAATGAATTTCAAATGCTTCTTGGTAGCTAACTATCTTAATGGGACATCAAAGAGAAGTCAGATATGGTTTGAAAATGTAACACTGTGCTCTGCCTCACACCTGACTTTGGTCTGAGTTCTTCAAGATAATGTGTCACAAAGCCTTGCTTTCTGCTTGGTCTCTACTTGGCTTCTCTCACCTGGCATGCTAACACACCACACAATGTTCTTCTCAGATGTTTTCCTTGTCAATATCTATAGATAAGTTATAAGAGCAATGAGCTGTTGCTGCTGCTATTGTCTTTAAACCTCTTTAGATTCCTGGATGGGAATCATCACTAAAATGCCACTGATTTATTTTTTCTCTTTTCTTTAAATTGAATTTATGTAGGTGTGGATTTTTTAAAAATCTTCTAAAGGAGGGCCTGGTGCCCACCCAATAAACAAGCTCCAGCTCCAGGAAAAAAAAAATCTTCTAAAGGATTACTTTTTTAATTAAGTTTTTTAAAATTTTAATTCCAGTATAATTAACAGAATTGTATTAGTTTCAGGCATGTGGTATACTAATTCAGCACTTCCATACATCACCCACTGTTCATCACAGCAAGAGCCTTCCTTAATCCCCTTCACCAATTTCACCCATCCCCTCACATACCTCCCCTCAGGTAACCATTTGTCTGTTCTCTATAGTTAGGAGTCTGTTTCTTGGTTTATCTCTTTTTTCCTTTGCTCATTTGTTTTGTTTCTTAAATTCCACATATGCATGAAATCATATGGTATTTGTCTTTCTCTGACTTATTTTGCTCAGCATTCTACTGTGTAGCTCCACTCACATCACTGCAAATGACAAGATTTCATGTTTTTTTATGACTAAATAATATTCCATTATAATATATATATGTATAATATATATGTATCTATATATGTGTATATATCAATATATATCTATATCCTCTTTTTAATCCATTCATCTATCAATGGACACAGGCTACTCCCATATCCTGGCTATTATAATTAATGCTGCAGTAAACACACAAGTGTATGTATTCCTTTGAATTAGTAGTGGGTTTTTTTTGTTTTGTTTTATTTTGTTTTTTTGTATTCTTGGGTAAATACCCAGTAATGTGATTGCTGGATTGCCTATTAGTTTGATTTTAACTTTTTGAGGAAACCCTATACTGTTTTCCAGAGTGGCTGTACCAGTTTCTTTCATCGTTGTTTCAGAGTTCACCTTTTTCATCTGTTTAATTTATTCCCTGGTACTTTGTTATTTTTTTGGTGCATAAAAGATTGCTTTTGGGGATGTTCTGCATCATATCTAAATCCCAGGACTGTGAAGTGGAGTCTCTAAACTTAAAAAGTTGGTAATCATCACATTCTATGCATGCACCAGACAACCAGACAATTGGACTTTCAGAGCTCCTGCCTCATCTTCACTTTACACCACCTTCGCTGTATACCACTGTCAAGGTTGGTAGGAAAATGAATACATCAGCTTCAGCCTTCGTGAAGAAGAAGGAGGAGACGAGGAGACTTTGGAGCATCTCCCAACAAGCACAACTGTTTGGTGCTTTCACTACATGAACAGATAAGTTAATGGGATATAAAATATAAGCAATATAGATACGTGCCACACCATAAATAAGACTAAGTCATTTACTACAGGAGGCCAAAGTTTTCTCCCTTTCAATCAATCTTACATACACACACTGTGAGTTGGCATCTGTCACAGAAAGACTATACAGCAGCCCTGGGTCAAGTTCTGCTTGAGCTGGTGACCAGCTGTGAGACTTTGAGCACATCTGCCTTCACAAATCTCATTTCAGACATCTGGATACACCTACCTTTCATGAGAATCAAGTGAAATAATGTATAAGAAATCACTTTTACAACCATATTGTGTAAACTGTTCGGTAAACACATTGAAATGATTTGGGATCGATACCCACTAAATTGCTGATAGCGATTCCCTCCGAAGAAGTGAGCAACACAGAAGTTAGGTGAAGGGGATCGGAGCTTGTTACTTTCTTCTGTAGTGTTTGAGGTTTGAGGTTGAGGAGAAGAGGTCATTTATCACAGATGTCTCTTTTAATGATAGTCCTCTTCACGTGTAACTGTTATTAGAACTATACAAGCCTCTAAAAAACCTTGACATCTAGGGATTACAGGCTTATTTGCAAGCCCCTGTGTGATTATTGCTACAGCACGTTTAACACCTCAAAACCCTCAACTTGCTTGGGGCGCCTGAGTGGCTCAGTGGGTTGAAGTCTCTGCCTTCAGCTCAGGTCATGATTCCAGGTTTCTGGGATTGAGCCCCACATTGGCTCTCTGCTCAGCAGGGAGCCGGCTTCTCTTCCTCTCTCTCTGCCTGCCTCTCTGCCTCTCTCTCTCTGTGATCTCTGTCAAATAAATAAATAAATTTTTAAAACCCTTAACTTGCTCTCTCTATCTGCAGATATAGAGAGAAAGCCTTAAAGTTCCCTGTCTCTTTGCTTCTTGGAGGAGGCTCACATTGAGCCAAACTTTAAAGTCTAGAAGAAGGCAGTTATATAAATTTAGGTGTTGGGAAAGGGGGTGGAGTATGCTAGGGCCAAGAGTAGTTCTTTTCCAGAACAGAATGTGCAAAGCTGGCTTAGAGCTAGAAATGAAAGTAAGAAGCTCAGATATATGGGTTAAGGACCTTAAGTTCTATGGTACAAAGATCCCTTTATGTCAAGGGACTGACAACAGAAATAAAACACCTGACAACATTACATAGAAAGGGACTGAACTAACAGAAAACTGAAGGAGATGACAGATGTCAGTCCATGGGACTTAAATGTGGAGACCAAGAGGCATGGAAATAAAATGTTGCCTAGAAGAAACAAATGTAGTTGTCAATTCTTTAAATATAGATTGGAGATTTCCTCCTCTGAAATTTGTTGCATCTTATTGTATAATTCAAAAAGAATCTTGTAATTTGGCGATTATACAGTATAGTTGAAAATAATTTGTAATTTGAAATCAGAAGATACAGGTTCAAGTCTTGGCTGTAGCGGTCATTAGCTATACAATCATGAATGAGTCTCAACATCTCTGTACTCCAGGTTACTTATCTTCAGCATGGAATTGATGATAATTTCTACTTCACAGAGTTGTTGAGTGGAAAAAATAAGAATGTATGTAAAATGTAATGAAAAAAATTGTGATATTAATAATGAAAAAATGATCTCTTACATTAGTTGAGCATGTAGTAAGGGCCTTCACACTCTTGATATATCTCATGAAGCTGTTTGGTTAAAGGTAATATTCAGGCATTCATTCATTTATTCATTTATTCGCTTGACCTACATCCATTGAACATCCTTCTGTCCTGTCTCATGAATCCTACATTATCACACATCCTACCTTGAGTTTATTACACTTACCATGGTGAACATTTTGTAATCAAAATGATAGGCGGAGAGCAGTATTTTGTTTTAAATTATCACTGACGCTACTTCTTTGTGTCAGAAGACTCTAGAACCCAGATATGTTGCCTGGGTGGCAGTGAGATCCAAACAACTCTCAGCATGTTTGGCATCCTGACATGGCAAAGAAATTAGAGTCTGCTTACATGACCCTGAGGAGACCCCTGGGAGAACTCCTTTTTGTTGAAGAAGCCAGGCTAGAGGGACTTGACACAGTGACAGTGAATTCAGGATGGCAGTTGCCACTTGAGTCCATCTGGCCCTGCCCTGGGTCTATGCTTAGGTCCTAGGGAGCGAGAGGCTCAGCTGAAAATAAAAACTAAAAGAACTAGTTCATTAAGCTCTGAGGTATGTTGTGACATAAGCAGTCCTGCTGCAGAACTCCACAAACAGCAACCTGCCCACAGAGCAGCATATACAGGTCCTGTGAGGGCTGCTGTGGTAGAGATGGGGGAAATGGGAAACCCGCAGTGCCTGTAAGAAACTGCTGGGTCCCTCAGAGGAGAAGTGCTGGCTAAAGCAGCAGACGTATGTATATGCCCATCCAGCTTCCTCACCGGGAGGGTGCGAGAGCCAAAGTTGGAATTACTGCTGGTAGGGTGATCTCATTACTCCACACAGGTTACTGAGACCAGAAGGAAGTGCTGATTCTATACGGCAGGGGAATTGGAAGAGATGGAGAGAGAATATTAAATAAAAAACTAAGAGCAGAAAGCAAAGGGAAAAACAAATTTTGGATGAATCTGGCCAGATGCTTGCGGAGGTGATCATACTCTGATTCCAAAGCAATCTCTCCATCGATTGCCAACAGGCTCCAAAGCAAGTTTCTAGCTTTAGCGAGATAGGTAAAAACTATCCCCAATGTCTATAACATCCTGAGGAGATCGCCAGATGTATTAGTTGGAAGGATTGCATTTTCTAAATCCTAACGCACCCTGTCCCAAGTAGACCTTCACATGGTAGAGATGGGAGAAAATAAATAAGGTGCCAGTTGAGAGGCCTCAAACTCATCAATATGCAAACCACTTAAAAGCCTGTTTCCATTTACTCTCTACTTTTGGACCAATTTTACAGAGCAGGTAACCTATAACTCAAAACAATTTCTCCATGACCCTGTTTCATTCAGCATCACGATTCTAATCAATATCCTATTTCCTTTAACATTCACAGGCATAAGCTCTAAAAATAACTCCATCAGATATATATTTGTGTCATTTGGAATTTTGAATTTATAAGGGCGTATATGCACAGCCCAAGGAAATTACTGAAAATGGCCTTAAATCTTAGATAATGGCCAGACTCTAAAGCCCTGGAATATTTCTGTCCTTCCCCAAAAAACCATCACTCTGTATCCACTCATGATTCATTCAGATAATTTCTAAGAAATTGCATACCCATCTCACTCTGCAAAACAAGAAATCGCTTTCAAAGAAGAATGGAATCAAAGTAAAACATTCATCCATCTCATTCTCTCGGAAATTACCAACTCAAAATATCATTCTTCTGCTTTTGTTATTATTTTCTTTCCTCTAAAGGAATTGTCAGCTAATGTGTATTTATGTTTCAAGTGCACCTACTCTGCTTGTCCAAAAAAGAAGAGAAAAGGAAGAAAAAGGCAAAGGGGATGTCTGACAAACTGCAATTGGCAAAAATGAAGGAGAGTGAATAAAACAAATAAGAAATAAATATAATAAATGATAAATAAATAAATAAGAAGAAATAAATATAATATATAATAAATAAATATAATAAATAATAAACTAGGAAATAATTTTCTCAGAAAAAAGTTTTTTTGTTTTTGTTTTTTTATTTATTTGACAGAGATCACAAGTAGGCAGAGAGGCAGGCAGAGAGAGAGGGGGAAGCAGGATCCCAGATGAGTAGAGAGCCCGATGTGGGGCTCGATCCCAGGACCCTGAGATCATGACCTGAGCCAAAGGCAGAGGCTTAACCCACTGAGCCACCCAGGTGCCCCAGATTAAGCTTTACTTAATTACAAGATCGATAGGTGGCTATTATTTGAAAATGTATCTGTGCACAGGGATCTCTCCTCTAGGATCTATCCTTGGAACATCCTCAGCTCTACCAGGCTTGGTAAGTCATAAGGAGTTTTCTTAGACATTTTAAAACTCCATGGAATTTATCACTTTTCCCAGACACAGGGGGTAATAAACAGCTTTCTTTAAAGGTTTTTATTAAATTTCACATCCTCAGAGGTATAAGGAAAGCAGTATTTCTCAGCTTTGACATCAGGGTAGGTCTCGGGGTGGGGAAAGGCATTGAGTGTGGGTGGGGTAAAGATGTAAGGCTGAGCAGTCATGCCATCAATGGTGTTAAGGAACAGTTAACTCATTAGGCTCTTCTTCTCAAATAATTATATCTGTACTTTGATAGATGGTAAACTGAAGACTGCAGAAACTTAAAAGCATGTAAGATTCTATGCCTTGTAAAATTTATATGTAGTCACCTATTCGGACCTATTATAGATCACCAGTCCCTTCTTTGAGAATTCCAATCCAGCTTCAATTGCTTCAACAACATCTTTCAAGTTCAAACGTAGAACACCAACATTGTGTATTTGTGAATATTGTAGGGAGAAATAATTACCCACTTGATGCATATTTATTAGTTGCCTATGTTGAACTATAGTCTATAAGTCAGAAAGATAAGAAATGGATTTACCCATAAAGGGCTTAAATTTAATACAGAAAATAAAATTCACATATATGAAAAATTAGTGGACAGATACTATGATGTATTGTGACATTAATTCATGTAATTAAAAAATACAGCGTAATATTACATAATAAAGTGCTGAATTTTTGCTGCAGCAATAAACCGAAAACTTACCAGTATAAACTATGGTGAACCAGTGTCTGTAGGTTTTCAGGGAGTAATGCCCACATACACACATATGTTATAAGAGTGTTTTCCAAACTTCTATGATAATAAAAATCGCGTGGAGAATTAATTGATTTTTTTAAATAGACTTTCTCCAGACCTACGAAAATGAGCTCTTAGGGAAGGAGCTTAAGGAATCAGTATTTTTAACAATGACTCCATCCATTCAGATCAAGCAGCTTTAGAAAACACTGCCATCCTCACAACAAACCCCTGAGAATATTTTTATCCCTTTTTTATAGTTGCGAAAACTAAGGTTAGAGAGATTAATTAGCTATTCAAAGGACTCCCGAGTTAGGATAAAACAATCTGACTTCCAAAACTTTTGTTCTCTTTACTGCACTAAGCGTTCTTTGTTCTCTGAGAAAATGATCAGGGTGGATGTGGAAACGTGGAAATAAAATACTTATTATAGAAAAATTCATTTGTATGGGTGCTTAAAAGCATTACCTTCTGTGTTCAAGTGCCGGAGAAAAGAATATGGAGCCCTGGAAATCAGAAAGTGCGTATTGATCTCGCCCTCCATTCTACACAAAGGCAGCATGTACCTGGCTTTTTTCATGCAACACTCTGACCTGGAGATGACATCACATCAATATACAGAGAACCCCTTCATTCCTTTTCACAGCGGCCCCAGTAGCACATTATGTGGGGAGAGCCCAGTTTAGTCCCTCAGTCTCCTGTGAATGGGCACTTGGCTTGTTTCCAGGCTTTTGCTGTGATACATTATGCCTTAATGAATAGGCTTCAGTATATGCCATTTTGCATTTTTACCAGTGTCTATCTGTGGAAATGACAATAGTCTGAGAAGAGGGATAGCTGGGTCAGAAGTTAAATGCATATTTAATTTGGATAGATACTGACTGTCAAACACCTCTAAAAATGCTGCACCATTTTAATTTCTAAAGACCGTACATGAGCATGCTTTAGTCCCCACAACCTTACCAACATATATATTATTAAACATCTTTCTTTTTCCCAGCTGAGAGGTGAGCCATGGTTCTCCAGTGCAGGTTCAATGACAGTTCTTTTATTATGAGCAAGAGGTAAAGAGCAGGGGCGCCTGAGTGGCTCAGAGGGTTAAAGCCTCTGTCTTCAGCTCAGGTCATGATCCCAGGGTCCTGGAATCGAGCCTCACATCGGGCTCTCTCCTAGGCAGGGAGCCTGCTTCCTCGTCTCTCTCTGCCTACCTCTCTGCCTACTTGTGATCTCTGTCTGTCAAATAAATAAAATATTAAAAAAAAAAAGAGGTAAAGGGCAAGTTTATATTTACATCTTGTTTTCTGTGAACTAGCGTTTCTTATCTCTAGTTCATTTTTTTTTATAATTTTTTTTGGGGGAGAAGAAGGAATAACCTAAAAAAATTTTAATATAATTTAATTTACCAAACTTCTCCCTATTGGTTAAGCCCTTTTAGTCACAGTTTGGAACTTTTTCCAACCCCCAGGTTTCTTATCGTTTTTTATTCATAGATGGAATATTTTAAAAGTTCTGGAAGAGATTCTTATGCACACCAAAATACCAGTTTACAAATCCAAGTTTATGAAGTGATGTGAAACACTGCAGGTATTTGCATGAGAAACGTTTAATCATCTGTCATGTTTGTGCTTTTCTTAATTCTTCTAATTGATGTCCCTCTGAAGTCTTCTTGCCTGCATGATAAAATGTCCCATTAGTGAAACAGAAAAGATTTATTTCTGGAGTAAGGTAGGGTCTTTCTGAACAAACATATTCAATTACTGAAAACTTTACCTTTCTAAGAGAAGACAACATAAACCATTATGATACAGCCCACAATCCAGCCAATCAAGAGAAGAATAGGGACCAGAAGGCGGGATGATGGAGACTCTGCTTTAAAAAAAAAAAAAGAAAGAACAGACTAAGTAGGTAATTTTGGTATTGTATCTTCTGAATTAAGAGAATAAAAGGAATCTGAAAATATCAAGAGAAAAACATACACACTCGAGTCATTCCCAGACAGGATTATTATCTCCTGTTCTACAAAGGGTCCATGGGAGTCAGCTGGCTATTTGAAACAGAAGACCTGTGGTGTTCAAACCATAGGTCTTCCTTTTACAGTTATGTGACCTTGGGCCATTCTGAATTTGGACTTCCCTGTTTGTAGAGATAATGAAACTTGTAATATCTACCTCCCTGAGTTGTTGTGAGGATCAAATATCATTATGTGTGTGTTTAATGTATACAAAACGCATTCCTGCATTTGTCCAACAACACAGAGAGCAGCTGTTTACATAGAAACAATGGAAAACTACTCTTGAGGCAATTCCTCTAAACTAAATAATCATAACATAGGGAAAGGTGTCAAAAATTCTTCTTCGTCTTGATAATCTAATACGTGTTGATACTGACTTTAATCGTCAGTATCATAGGAAAAGAAAAGCATTATACCATATATGATCATTCTCAACTAGAGAAAGAGATTCTATTTTGTTACTATGTTCAATAGAGCAACCAACTCTGATCCAACCCACAGAGAAGACATTAAAACAATCTTTGCTCCTGTGCTTTCTATCTGTACCCTTATCTGAAGAAAGCAATTTTTAAAATTACCATTTTTTAAATATTCATTGCACACACACACACATCACACACAAAAAAATAAAGATGAGCACAGAAAGACATCATATAGAATTAATGTGTCCATGTTAAGGACTCAGATATATTCTTAACTGAAAAGCACAATTAGGTTGTACGCCATCAGCTAACAAAGAGAACACATATTCTTAGCAATTGCGTGCCTATTACAATTTCCATCACTTTAAAATGTGAAGTTTTTTTTAAGTGCTATTAAAACAAAATCATCAGGAAAAGAGACACTTCTAAAATTAGGAGGCACTCTTATAAAAGCAAACTTTGTGCAGTTAAGAGAATTTTAATAGTTTAAATCTGTGTTTCCAAAAATGGTGGAATATCCCCTAACTCTTGCAAACTCAACAAGTTTTCCATGTTTCTCCATCTTGCTGTGACCTTGAACAAAGCATTAACCACTAAATGGAAAAATCTTTCTCTTCACCTGCCATGTGGTATTTCTTTAAGGATAAAACGAACATTATGATATGCCCTTTACTCTCATTTGGATGAAAGACTTTTTATGAGTTAAGGTGCCATTATAGCAGAAGTACATAGCAGTGCTTTTTTTTGAACTGTTCATATATATGACTTAGTATTTTTCCCAATTTCAGAGAACTTAAAAATTAATGCCCATATTATAATGGACCATTTATAAATATCTTATACAAGAATATTTTAATATAATTCTAAAATTCACATAAAATAAAGACTTAAAAGTACATAAGTCTATGTCTCATTATTTATTACTCTTTGTAAAACAATAGAATTGACTGTGGGTTTTCTTTTTTTTCTTTTTTTGAGAGAGAGAGAGAGACGAGAGGGGAGCAGAGGAAGAGGGAGAGAAAGAATCCCTAGCAGGGTCCAAACCCAGTGCAGAGCCAGACTCGGGGCTTCACATGGACTTCCACCTGGCGCTCAGTCTCACGACCCCAATATCATGAGCCTGAGATCATGACCTGAGCTGAAATCAAGAATCTGATGCTTAACCGACTAAGTCACCCAGACACCCCAATTGACTGTGCATTTTCACACTCAAATTATACCTGCATTTGTGTTATTTTAACACAACTATTTTAAGTTTTGTCATAATCTGTAGCATCATTTTGAAATTGGAATATATGGGGTCCTGAGTGACTCAAGTTGGTTAAGTGTTGGACTCGTGGTGTCCGCTCAGGTTATGGTCTCAGGGTCGTGAGATTGAGCCCCCCTTCAGGCTCCACGCCCAATGTGGAGTCTGCTTGAGAGTCTTTCCCCTCCCTCTCCTGCCCACTCTGTTCCCCCCCTTGCTCTCTCTCCCTCACTCTCAATCTCTCTCAAATAAATAAAATCTTAAAAAAAAAAAAAAAACAGGAATATATAAGAACACAACATATTTCACATAGGTCACTTACATTATAGTGCAAACAAGCACAAAACCTCTTTTTAAATATGAAGAGTGATTTCAAAATGCTCCTCTCTGTCCAATCCTGAGCCTGCCCAAAGGGTTATATCTCGAAGTATCCTTAAGGGCACTGTGCTCCGAAACAAGACTGTCTGGTTCAGAACCTGGCACCACCACTTTCTAGTATGTGATCACAGAGAAGTGACTATACTTGGCTATGCCTCAGTTTCCTTATCTGTAAAGCGGAAATGATGATAATACTCTATATCTCCTGAGATTATTGTCTGAATTAAAAGCAACAATTCCTGGAGGTATTTAAAAAGGTGGGGTTTTTTTTGGATACCATATATATTCAGTCCCTTTTGTCATATTAGACTCAATCACTTTTCTTAAATATAATACATATTTTAAAAGCAGAAAAAAAAGAAATTCAGATATGAAGCATATTGAAGATGACAAAGCCCATTTTATTTACTTCATTTCAGGTGCAGGAAACAGGTCCAGAGAGGTGGACAGACTTCCCCAAGCTCGCACAGCTGTTTAGTAGCAGATCTGACAAAGAAGTCAGATGTCCTTAATTCTGGTCCCACAGAACCACAATACCTCCAATCTAGCACAACCCCGGAGAATATCTGGCTTCTAACTCATCTTTTGAAGAAAAGGCATGAACAAATTAAGCTCTTCTGTATGATCCTTTTAAAAGCACACATAAGATATAGACATAGTCTATAAACTGTACATCCAATGCATTTTTTGTAGCCATGCTAATGTAGGTGGTTAGTGCCCCTTTTGTAGTGATACCACATTCTTCAGAATAACTGAGAAATACTAAACACTGGGGAATGTAATCTAAACCAGAGAGCTGGGAACTTTTCTTGCCAGGAGGGTCTGATGCCTTAGATCTTACCTTTTTCAGCCATTCTTCCTGTTGCTGGGTGGGTTGGTCAGGGCCACACTCACCTCCTCGTCGTTGTCATCCAGCGTCTCTTTGAACTTTAAATAGAGAGATATCTGAAGAGTGTGGCAGCTGCCGCTCTCCTGACTGCCAATTGTCTGCGGAGTGATGTCAGGTGTTGGAGAACAGAGCTCTTCTGGCTCTTTATCCTGTTATTGTGGAAGAATCTAGTGGCTACATAAGCTAAAGTCAAAAAGCTGAGCTATCCTAGACCAGAGATGGACAGATGTGTAATTCACTCAATGACTTCAGACGACATGGAGGAAATGTTTGAGGAAAGGTGTACACATTGCAATTAGACAAGTTCTATCAAAGAGGGAGGGTGATCTACTGGGGGAAAAAACACTTTGGAGTTGGAGAGACCTGGCTTCAAATTCCAACTCTATTTCTGAAAGAAAGGCCAAGTTGCTCAACCTGTGCATCAGTCACTTTAATTTTAAAATGAGGATAGTGACATCTATCCCCAGTAGAGGTGTTGTAAAGATAAAATGAAAAAGCTGTGTGAAATACAGATGTTTATTACATTTCAGGATGCAAAAGAGAAAATAAATTAAGTGGTGTCCCTTGCTCTGAACCATTCTAAAAACAGAACATTTTAATACAAATATACCAGAAACTAAAACAACAAAAGGCTGGGGTATTGCCTAGAATTTTCAGAGAGCAGTCATAAGCTTGTTTTTATTAGCAATGCATAAAAATAGGACATTCCATTTTTCAAAGTCCAACCTGATTTATATAACATGACCTAGACTGTGCTCTAGATTCTCACTGGAATAACTTTAATTTTTGGGTCTGCATGGAAAAGTTTTGCAAAATGACCTTGTCACAAACTGCCTAAAATGTCCACCACGAGATGAAGGGTGTCCTCGTCTGAAAGAGAAGACCTGCCTGATCGAGTACATTTCCACAGAGTTCCAAGAGGGAACTGGAGATGAACACATCACACCCACTGATCAGAATCCACTAATGGTTCCCCCTCTCCTAGAAAATAAAAGTCTGAACTCCTCCCTAAGATACCTAAAACACCTCATCTTTCTACTTTCCCATTTGCAGTGATGCCTCAGTCAGAGTGAATCCCCAGTATATGAATTCAGGATGCTACTACCCACATGGGCAAGAACATTTGATTTTCTACCTCAAGTCATATACCTACAGATTAGACATGCAGCCAATAATCTGGTATGTTTATTGAATGATTACACACACCATGTTTATGTTATGTCACTTACTTTTTTAAAAAAAAATTTTATTTATTTGAGAGAGAGAGAGAGCACAAGCAGGGGGAGCGGCAGGCAGAGGGAAAGGGGGAAGCAGGCTCCCTGCTGAGCAGGGAGTCTGATGTGGGGCCTTGATCTCAGGACCCCAGGATCATGACATGAGCCACACACAGACCACCCAGGTGCCCCTGTTATGTCATTTAAATCAAGTTGCCATCTCTCTTTCTCTATATACAATTTATTTTTATTTTTATTTATTATTAACATATAATGTTACAATTTAATATTTTTTAAAAACAACTGGCTATACCAAATAAGAAGAGAGACTATGTTCTATGTAACAAAATCCCTGCTAAAGTCCGTATTTTTTTCAATACTAAATAATTATGCTTTTTAAAAAAGGCTAGTTGGCACAAGATAAACATAGTGTGAAAAAATGGCGATTAATTGATCTCACTTAAATACTGTATTTTTTTAACTAAATAGATTCAAATGAATATGCTATCTTAAGATACACACACAAAAAAAAGATGTTAAAAAGAAGCAGTGAGTTACCCCCACAAAGAACAAACAAATATATATCTATACTAGTGTAAAACAATTTTCCCAAAGTAGCTGAAAATAGGATGTATGAAAATTTTTTACACTACAATTGTCCTCAGCTTTCTTTTTTGACATAAAATTGACTATTATTAACACTATTGTTTTCAACTGAATTTTGAGGAGGAATTACTTTATAACTCTTTTATTTTTCTTTGTTTTCTACAGAAAGTGAGAGAGAAAGATAAAAAAGAAAAAAAACTAACTCAATGAACATGAAATGCCCAGATCTCAGAAAAGGGTTCAGTCTAGAATCTCATCTCTTTGGTATACCTTCAGTTAATTTAAAAAAAAAAAAAAACCCTATAACATTTATTCAGGAAAAATGTTTTATCCATTAATAGACTGAATTCACCTTGAACTCACAAATGCAAGGCCCATATTTGAACATTTTCTAATCTTCTTCATAGGGCATACCATTTAGGCATACCTTTTATACTTCTACTTTGCATACTTTCTTCAAGAGTTAGTTCTCAAATCCCTTATTATCAAAGTGACATTAGATTCTTCTAGGGTACTTAAGCTTAAAAAGTCAACTGTTTGGGTCTTTATTCAAGATAAATCAGAATTCTTCATTTTTCTCACACTTTTTAACTGTTACTGTCTGGAATTATAGTAGCTAAATCTGCACATGGTAGATTTAATATATAAGTTCCTCTTAAGACATAAACTTACCCAAACTGACTTAAAAGGAAATAGAAAATTTGAATAGACTTAAAACAAGTAAAAGCAATTGAAGCCGTAATCAAAAAATGTTTCACAAAACAAAGTTTTGGAACAGGAACTTCACTGGCAAATTCTACCAAATATTTAAAGTTAACACCAATACTTCAAAAACTCTTTCCAAAAATAGAAAAGGAGGGAGGACTTCCCAACTCAATCTATGAGGTCAGTAGACCTCATAGTTTTTGGCTCAAAACCAAAGCCAAAGATACTATAAGAAGAAAACTACATACCAATCTCTCTAATGAATACAAGTCCAAAAATTCTCAACAATAAACTAACAAACCAATTCCAGCAACATACAAAAAGAATTATATACCATGACCAAGTGGGATTTAACCCATGAATGAAAAGTCAGCACAACATTCAAATACCAATTAATGTAGCACACCATATTGATAACAGCTTAAGAAACCAAAAACCACATGATCAACTCAATAGATGCAGAAAAAGCATTTGACAAAATCCAACACTGATTCAAGACAAAACACTCAACAAATTAGGTACCAAAGGGAACTTCGTCAACCTCTTCATAAAGGGAGTCTACAGAAAACTCACAGCTAGCATCATATTTAGAGGGGAAGCATCTACTCTTTTGCCACTAACATCATGAACAAAACAAGAACGTTTACTCTTACACTTTGATACAATTTTGTACTGGAGGTTGTAGCCAGGAAAATTGGCAAGAAGATGACATAAAAGTCATCCATACTGAAAAAGAAAAATTAAGTTATCTTTATTTGCAATGTGACATGATTGTTAATATTATATATAATATAATATATAATCATTTAATTAATTCATATAATTAATTGATATATTTGTTATACATAATATAATTATAAATATAATTTTAAATATAATACAAATATAATTTTAAATATAAATATATAATATATTATATATATATTCCTAAAGAACCCCCCTCCACACACACACAATAAAACCCCTGCTGGAAAAAATAATCAGATTTAGCCACTTTGCAAAATACAAGATCAACATGCAAGAATCAGTTGTATTTCTACACAGTGGCAATGAACAGTTTGAAAAATAAATTAAGAAAAAAATGACATTTACAATAGCATCAAAAAGAAGAAAATCCTTGGGAATAAAATTAATCGAAGACATACAAGCCTTGTAACTAAAGGCTAACAAAACATTGCTGAAGGAAATTAAGGATGATCTAAATAAATGGAAAGACATTCTGCGTTCACAAATTGGAAAAATTAATATTGTTAAAGAGGGCAATACTACTCAAGACAATCTACAGATGCAGTGTATTTCTATCAAAATACTACTGGCCTTTTTGCAGAAATGGAAAAATCTAATCTTAAAATTCATATGGAATTGCAAGGGACCCTGAATAATCAGAACAATCTTGAAAAGGAAATACAAGGGACTTACACTTACTGATTTCAAAACATACTACACGCTATAGTAATTAAGAATGGTGGTACAAGCACAAGGACAGGCATACAGATGAATGTAATAGAACTGAGCATCCAGAAATAAATCCATACATTTATGGTCAACTGATTTTCAACAGGGGAGCCAAAAAATAGTCTTTTCAATAAATGGTGCTGGGACAAGTGGTTTTCCACATGCAAAAGAATCAAAGTGAAACCCTACCCCACACCATACAGAAAAATTAAATCAAAATGAATCAAAGACTAAATACAGGAGCTAAAACTATAAATCAGAAGAAGTCATAGGTGTAAACCAGGCAATTGTTACATACATATAACACATAAAATGCAAACATTCAAAAAAATACATGAATTGACCTTCTTCAAAAGTTAAAACCTTTCGGGGCGCCTGGGTGCCTCAGTGGGTTAAAGCCTCTGCCTTCGGCTCAGGTCATGATCCCAGGGTCCTGGGATCGAGCCCCGCATCGGGCTGTCCGCTCCGCGGATAGCCTGCTTCCTCCTCTCTCTCTTTCTACCTGCCTCTCTGACTACTTGTGATCTCTGTCTGTCAAATAAATAAATAAATAAAATCTTTTTAAAAAAACAAAAAAATTAAAACCTTTGTACATCAAAGAATACCATCAATAAAGGAAAAAGATAATTTATGGAATGGGAAAAAAATATTTGCAAATCGTGTATCTGACAATGGTTTAGTATCCAGCATATATTTTTTAAAAATTCTCTTATAACTCAACAATAAAAAGACAAATAACCAAATTTAAAAATGGGCAAAGGATTTGAACAGATTTTGTTATACAAAGATGTACAATGTCCCATAAGCACATGAAAATATACTAAAATTATTAGCCGTTAGGGAAATGCAAATCAACACCACAATAAGATACCACTTCACCACTTCACCCGATTAAGATGACTAAAATAAAAAAAATAGACAATAACAAGTGTTGACAAAGATGTGGAGAAATTAGAACCCTCATACAGTGCTAATAGGAATGTAAAATGGTTCAATCACCTTGAAAAATAGTTTTGCAATTCCTCAAAATGTTAAATATACTACTACCTGATGACCCAGCAATTCCATTCTTAGGTGTATACCCAAGTGAATGGAGAACAGGTGTTAAAACAAAACTGTACACAAATGTTCATAGCAGCCTTATTCGTAAGAGCCCAAAAGTAGCAACAAACCAAATGCCCATAAACTGATGAAGAGATCAACTAAATGTGGTAGAGCCACACAATGTAGTATTACTTAGCCATTTAAAGAATGTTTTGGTACACCCTACAACATGGCTGAAACTTGAAAATATCATGCTATGTAAAAGAAGTTCTACTGGGTGATTCTATTTATATGAAATGTCCACAACAGTTCCACTGAGACAGAAAGTAGATTAGTGGTTGCTCAGGCTGGGTGTGGGGTGGAGGGAATTGGTATGGGAATGGGGAGTGACTGCTAAAGGATATGGAGTTTTCTTGTCCTGGAAATAGATGGCAGCACTGACTGCATGGGTTTTGTTCAAACCACTGAAGTATACACTTTTTTAAAAGAGTAAATTTTATATTATGTGAATTATACCTCAGTTTTTTCAAAGTTGAACTAGTTCTTGAAACAGGAAAGGTTTAGAAAAGAACCCCAGACCCCCAAAGGCAAAAAAGGGGAGAGAACTGAAACAGGATTGAGAAAGATGCCTGGCAAAATAGTAACAAAGCTGAAAATTTTTGTTTTTTCAAAGAAGGGTTTACTGAGCCCCTACTAGACATCACTCCAAGCACTTAGGAACTACATCAATGAACAAAGATCCCTGCCCTACCAGAGTTATATTCAGAAAGGTGGTAAGTGCTATGAAAAGAAGAAAAAGTAAGGGTGACTAAGGTTAATAATTAGGTCGATCCTGAGGCTGCCTTTTCCTGGCAGAACTGAAGGACCGCAAGGAATTAGAGTGGCTTCAGCACAGTGAGCAAGGGGACAGCAGTTAAGGGAAGAGCTCAGGCAGGTAGTAAAGAGGCTTTATTGGCTATTGTTAGAATGTTGTTTTTTTTTCCCCCTGAGTGAAACGGAGCCAGTGGAAAGTTTTTAAGAGTGCCATAACATGATCTGACTTATATTTTTGAGGTCTCATTCTGGCTGCTGTGACTGAGAGCAAGGGTAGAAGCAGAGAGACTTGTTAGGGGCTATTGTAATGATACAGACAAGAAATGATGGAGACTCAGAGCAGGGTGGCGGTTAATTACTCACCAAGGAAGGGGACTATTGGGATGCCTGGGTGGCTCGGTCTACCTTCCCAGGGTCCTGGGATCAAGCCCCAAATCAGGCTCGCTGCTCAGCAGAAAGTCTGCTGCTCCCTCTCCCACTCCCCATGCTTGTGTTCCCTCTCTAGCAAATAAATAAATAAAATGTTAAAAAAAAAAAAAAAAAAAGAAAGAAAGAAAGAGGACTATCAACGAGGGCGGAGAGTAGTGTGGTGCACTTACAATGGTTTTGATTAATATGGTTTTGACAGGTTGGGTGGGACTTTCCTATATTATGAACTTCCCTTGATTGGGTTGCTGTGTGGAGAAATTTGTCTGTGCAACGTCCAATGAAAAGGTTCAGCAAATGCAACAGAATGTAATAAGCAAGATTTAACCAATCTGAGGTGCCCAATGTATGAAATCTATTGCGATGAATGAATTAGAGGCAACAAAGGATTACAGACTACTTGATCTTCTTCCCTGGGACTCTTGCATGTCAGAGAAAAGGCACTATGATAGTGGAGAAGGAGGGACTTGGGATCTGGTTTGATCACCAGCTCTGGCAATCGCTGTGTGAACTTCAACAAGTTACATGGACTATGAGTCTCTTTTTTCACCTAGAAAGTGAGAGAAATAGCATGCAAGGCTGTTGCAGAATTAGAGAAATGGATATTATATACTGAGCACCAGCCTAACACATAGTACATTCCCAGTACATGGTATCTGATATTTTAAATCCTGATAAGCAGACATAAAGAGAAATGAGAAGCAATGTGGGCAAAAAACTAGATGTTCCCTGGTACATGTACCCACATGTAGCCGCAATCATTCCCGAGGGTCGTCTTACAGGATATCTCTTAATCTTCAAGCCACAACATAAGGGAGGGGGGTTGCAGGAGACCATTTTTCAACTCCCACTCATTCCACAGTACACTTCTGATTTAGCTTCTGCCTGCATTTTTCCATTAAAACAACTTGTTCCTAAGACCTAATATCACATGACTTCCATGGTGCTACTCAGTAGAAAATTTTCAGTCTTGATCTTACTTACTGATGACCTCTTAGTGTCACTTGACTCCAATTGGTGACTTTATCATTCTTGAAATTCTTTCTTCTCTCAGCTTCCGTGGCATCAAAGTCTTCAGACTTTTCCCTTTTTTAATTTTTTTTTCTTTTAAGTAGGCTTCACCCCCAGACTGGAGCTTGAACTCCCCACCCTGAGATCCAGACCTAAGCTGAGATCAAGAGTGGGTGGCTTAACCCACTGAGCCATCCAGGCGCCTCTGACCTTTCCCACTGCTGTTTATTCTTAGTCTTGTAGGTTTATCCTCATCTACCTAAATATTAAATATTTGTTCCTTGGTAAATACATCAGAACAAAGCTTTCATGATATGAGAGACGATGTGGAGAGAGCAAGCAAGGGAAATCACTAAGTTGTGTGCATTTCCAGAGCCCTGAGAGTTCCTTCCAGGGCCAGCCTCTTGGCATGCAACCTACACAGTTATTTAGGACTCCATGCTAAGAAGGCCCCCATTCTCGGTTTAATTTTCTGTGTCTTGAAATTCTTAATAATGTCATCTTTGAACTTGGTTTTCATCAGAGTCGATGGGACAGCAGAACATGTGCACCAGCAGAGGCGAGACTCAGAAGAAAAACTGTGCGCGCATGTGCTGTAGGGGTCCCGCCCCCAGCACAGCAACAGCATCCACATGGCCGTGGACCCAGGGGCAGGCAGCAGCTTGGGGCAATCAGAGAGCTTCCAGGAGCGGACAGCGAGGACAGGCTGGGTCCTGGACAGAATGGAGGTGATGGCAGCAGGCATGCATGGAAAATGAAGTGCCTTTACTGACTTGACAGTCAACCTCTTGACTCCCTGCTCCTTTCTTGGTCTCCATGACCTCATCATGGTGACCTGACATGTTTGGTGATTCTATATAATTTGTGACATGGTGTGTTCACTGATCATATGTGAGAGCCCCTTCATAGCCTACTTTCAAGTGTAGAAGAAGTTAAGGAAAAAAGGCTGATAGAAGGATGCCCAAAGGTGAGCATTTATGGGTCCATTTCTTAGGCCATGATACACATATTCCCTAAACTTCAAGCCATCGCTGCCAGTACCATGGCCTTGCAAAGCAGACTACAGACTATGCTTTCAGCCTAAATCTATTTCTTGAATGTTTTAATATAGATAAAGACAGAAGTAAAAACTAAAGTGCCATGTCAGGGTCATCCCTAGTATGGAACTCCTCTTATTCTTGGAGTCTGTGGCCTCAGCAGTCTCCACTAAAACAGAAACAAAAGGTGCTATTACTTTGAATTGATATTGTTGTCTGAGTTGGATGGTTTCAGCACCCAGAGAATCTTCGTGTTTCAAAGATGTATTGGCTGTAAGAGAGAATTACCTGCACAGATCTCATGGAATCCAACATTCTTAAAAAATAAAAATTTAATGGGCACCTGGGTGGCTCAGTGGGTTAAGCCGCTGCCTTCGGCTCAGGTCATGATCTCAGGGTCCTGGGATTGAGCCCCGCATCGGGCTCTCTGCTCAGCAGGGAGTCTGCTTCCTCCTCCCTCTCTGCCTGCCTCTCTGCCTACTTGTGATCTCTGCCTGTCAAATAAATAAATAAAATCTTTATAAAAAAAATAAATAAAAAAAAATAAAAAATAAAAATTTAAAAACCTCATTGCTGAGCCATAGCAGAGGGTTGACTCTACAGGCGGTGCTGTCACAGTGATAGAGGTTTGAATCTCCGCTCTGCAAATATCTGCGGGACCTGGGAGCAGGTGACTGCCAGAAAGATTCTCCAGATGTGGAAGTAAGCAGACAGGTGGGGGCAGATCCTTTCAGTATAAAGGGACGGCGGTCATCAGGGGTTGTTGAGACCTGTGCTTTGTTCATCTCATTTTTGCTGTTGGCTAGAGCTCCCATCCTTAGAGAATTCACTTGCCAACTTGTAAATTTTCTTTTTCTTTTCAACTTGTAAATTTTCATCCAGTAGAGATGGAAATGATTTCTGTCCAAAGGAGCTGATAACCCTATATCTCGATGGCCTGCTGGACATTAACCAGTGCTATATCTAGCTGAGCGATCTTCATCCTGGCATTTTTTGTTGTTACCAATAAATATGCTTTTTATGCTCTTGGAAATGATCAAACCTCTTTTCCCCTCCTTAGTGCATAAGTCAATAAAATATTTGGTACAGGTCCTTTATATATTTGTCCGAGGGTCCTGATTTTATCTTTTTGAAAATTATGTTTTAGGCCAACACTACTCTCTTGACCTCAGTTTCTTTATCTGTAAAACAGAAATAATAAGACCTGCTTTATAAGGTTATCATGAGAATTAAGTAGCGGGAGCATAAGGCACTCAGCCCAGACTGGAGCTTCGAATGTGAGTCTATGAAGAGAGTATAAAGCAGCTGCAGTGGTCCAGCTCATCCCTGGTCAGCTTCTGCTCCTTTCCCAAACACCCACATTTTACATTCTTGCCTGAAATGATTTTCCGCTTCTCTAATCACATTCTTGAAAATCTTATTTGCTGACCCTTTGCTAATTATATACTTCATACCTCATGGAAATAATGTCCAGTGGGAACTATGTGTGAGAGCTCGGTGACCTTCATCACTGAAAGCTTTCCAGTGCTTGTTTCCAGCAGTACTCCAGCAGGTGTGGGGTTTTAAAAGTGCAGATATTGTCAATGAAGTCAATTTAAACCAAAAGACAAAGAAGGTTTTTCTCAGATACTATGCATTGGCATTTCCGTATTTCAAATGGTAATTTTCTGAGGCAAAAAAAGGGTGACATCGAAGATGGTATTTTCACTGAAGGGTATGCTGAGGAGGGGCGCCTGGGTGACTCAGATGGTTAAGCTTCTGTCTTTGGCTCAGGTCATGGTCCCCTGGTCCTGGGCTGGAGCCCCACCACGCTCCTGGCCCAGCAGGGAGTCTGCTTCTCCCTCTCCCTCTGCAGCTCCCAGTGCTCATGCTCTCTCTTTCTCTGTATCTGTCTGTCTCCAATCTTTTAAAAAGAAAATAAAGAATACACTGAGGAAACATACTCAGTTGTAAACATATTAGGTAAACTGTTTAACACTTTCCCTTCCCTGAGGAATCTTAAAACTGTAGAATCAAATCTCTGCTATTTCCCTTTTACCACCAAAATATATACACCTTTTCCCATCCCCACCCCAAATAAAAGGAGCCCCAAATGTACCCATCAGAGCCAAAGGGCATCTTTAAGGTTGAAGAAGACTGGCTGGTTCTCCCCACGTGGTGGGGAAGTTACTCCTGCCGGGGACTGGACTGTGTACAAAACAACAGAATAATGCTCCTCTCCCAACCCCATCCCCCACCGTCTTCCAGAACTGTAAATATAGGGTTGGGTAGCACAAAACCACAGGAGACAAATAACTGCACTTTATGAATTTCTCCAGACTCCTGAATAAACTGTTCTAAATCCCAAGGTTTTTAGCTGTAAAAGAACAAAACTCAAAGGAGTGAATAATAACCATGCTCAAAGGACAGAGCCACCCTTGGCCTGTGTATTTGCTCTGATACGGTGACTGCATTTTCCTCTCAGCTTTTTGAACGTGGGCTGTCCCTGAGGACCTCTTTTCCCCTCACGAGCCAACATGGCTCCCAATGGGAAAGCTTTTGCCCCACAGACAGCCTTCATGGGAAGTGGGGCCAACTTCCACACAGCCTCCCGAGGCAGAACACCAGGGAACACGGCAGAGTCTGTGAGAGTCACCCCAGGAGTAATTTTGTTCCCTTAACCCAGCCCTTCTCACCAACCAACATTCCGGTTCCTAAAACTATTGTAATAGGAGACAAAAATCTTTCATTCTGTAATTAAAGTAATAACCAAAAGATTTGCACTTCCATCTTTCTTGTATTCTAAATCTCTATACATTTAAACCTATTTTCTAACATTTTATTATGACATTTTCAAGCAATTGCTTGAGATAGTTTTATATAATTATAAAACTTCCCGTATATGCAACCCTCTGTCATCAAGCCATCTGATTTTCTGATTTTTTTTTTTTTCAAAATAAATTGCAGACAGCAGCACACTTCACTCCAAATACTTTAGTATGCAAGTCATTGGACAAGAGTCCAACACATTCATAGATTTTTTCTTTCCAAATAAATTTTCTACACAATGAAATGTACAAATCTTAACCGTACATTCACTAAATTTTGACAAATGCATATACTTTTGTAACCCAAACTCTTATCAAGAGAGAGAGCTGAATTTATTTTTAGACCTCCTATCTTTTATCAATGATTGCATATTCACATACAAGTAACAATCTGTTTTAAATATCCTGGCTTTGGGGTGCCTGGATGGCTCAGTGGTTAAGCCTCTGCCTTCAGCTCAGGGTTCTGGGATTGAGTCCCGCTTCGGGCTCTCTGCTCGGCAGGGAGCCTGCTTCCTCCTCTCTCTCTCTCTCTCTCTGCTTGCCTCTCTGCCTACTTGTGATCTCTCTCTGTTAAATAAATAAAATCTTAAAAATAAATAAATAAATAAATATCCTGGCTTTAAAATGTGTCTTGAAGTCTGCATGTCTTATCTCCCTTCATTGCTCTTATATTCAGAATTATTTTTACTCTTTTGGCAGATTTAATTTTTCTCTTGAATTTCCAAATCACTTTACTTAGTTTCCCCAAAAAAGAAAAAAAAATGAAAACAAAAACCCCTGTTGTCATTTTTAATTGACTTGCTTTAAGTTTAGGATTACTTCGGGGGTAGGTGAAACGTTGTAATATTCCATCTACCCTTCCAGGAACACAAGATGCTTTTCTGTTTAGTCAAGTCTTCTTTCATATACTAGAATTCCTTTCATAAAATTCTAGCACATTTCTTGAGTTTATTTATGGGTTGTTATTGTAAATGTGCTTTTCCCATTACACTTTTTTAATGTGAATTTTGTATACAAACAACAACCAAATTTGCCAATGGTCAATAGGAATTTTCAGTCTATTTTCTTAGATTTTGATATACAAATCATATTTTACAAACAATAAGTTGCTTCCTTTCCCCATCTTATTTCTTATTTTGCATAATTATGATTTTCTACTTTTCACTAGTTTTTCAAAGAACTGGCTCTTCAATTTATTTTTCAGGTTTATGCTTTCCCTGTTTTATAGTCATTAATTTTTGCTTTTAATTTATGAGTTATTTCCTTCAACTTTTCTTAGGTGTATTTCCTTGGTTTTTGTCTAATTTTTGAAACTTGATGCTTAATTAATTTATTCTTATTCATCTATAAAAGCGCTTAAGGTTGGGTATTTTTCCTCCAAGCAGAGTTTTAGCTGCATCCCATGGGTTCTGACATGTCATGTTTTAATTAATAATATTTTCTAGATATTCTGCCATATTACTTTTGGCTTTCTCTTTGACTAAGGAATTGTTTGAGATAAATTTTTTTAAGTTTTTGTTGTTGTTGTTGTTGTTGTTGTTTGTTTTTTACTTATTTGAGAGAGAGAGAAAATATCTGTAAGAGCATGAGCAGGGGGAGGCTCAGAGGGAGAAGCAGACTCCCCACAGAGCAAGGAGCCCCACTCAGGGCTCAATCTCAGGACCCAGGGATCATGACCTGAGCCACAGGCAGACGTTTAACAACTGAGCCACCCAGACACCCATGTTTGAGAGAATTTTCAAATTTCCAAGTGGTATTTTGTTTTTGAAATGAATCATGGAATGAGACTTTCTAGGACAAAGATTTTAATATAAGATATTAGGTATTTAGGACAGCCACATGCAGAAAAATGAAATTGGACCATTTCCTTACACCACACATGAAAATAGACTCAAAATGGATGAAGGACCTCAATGTGAGAAAGGAATCCATCAAAATCCTTGAGGAGAACACAGGCAACAACCTCTTCGACCTCAACCGCAGCAACATCTTCCTAGGAACATCGCCAAAGGCAAGGGAAACAAGGGCAAAAATGAACTATTGGGATTTTATCAAGATCAAAAGCTTTTGCACAGCAAAGGAAACAGTTAACAAAATCAAAAGACTACTGACAGAATGGGAGAAGATATTTGCAAACGACATATCAGATAAAGGACTAGTGTCCAAAATCTATAAAGAACTTAGCAAACGCAACACCCAAAGAACAAATAATCCAATCAAGAAATGGGCAGAGGTCATGAACAGACATTTCTGCAAAGAAGACATCCAGATGGCCAACAGACACATGAAAAAGTGCTCCATATCACTCGGCATCAGGGAAATACAAATCAAAACCACAATGAGATATCACCTCACACCAGTCAGAATGGCTAAAATTAACAAGTCAGAAAATGACAGATGCTGGCGAGGATGCGGAGAAAGGGGAACCCTCCTACACTGTTGGTGGGAATGCAAGCTGGTGCAGCCACTCTGGAAAACAGCATGGAGGTTCCTCAAAATGTTGACAATAGAACTGCCCTATGACCCAGCAATTGCACTACTGGGTATTTACCCTAAAGATACAAACGTAGTGATCCAAAGGGGCACGTGCACCTAAATGTTTATAGCAGCAATGTCCACAATAGCCAAACTATGGAAAGAACCTAGATGTCCATCAACAGATGAATGGATAAAGAAGATGTGGTGTATATACACTATGGAATACTATGCAGCCATCAAAAGAAATGAGATCTTGCCATTTGCGACAACATGGATGGAACTAGAGCGTATCATGCTTAGCGAAATAAATCAAGCAGAGAAAGACAACTATCATATGATCTCTCTGATATGAGGAAGTGGTGATGCAACATGAGGGCTTAAGTGGGTAGGAGAAGAATCAATGAAACAAGATGGGATTGGGAGGGAGACAAACCATAAGTGACTCTTAATCTTACAAAACAAACTGAGGGTTGCTGGGGGGAGGGGGGTTAGGAGAAGGGGGGTGGAGTTATGGACATTGGGGAGGGTATGTGCTTTGGTGAGTGCTGTGAAGTGTGTAAACATGGCGATTCACAGACCTGTACCCCTGGGGATAAAAATACATGTTTATAAAAAAATAAAAAATTTAAAACATAAGAAAAAAAAACAAGACAAGAGAGTGTCAAAGTAAAATCGGACTTTTGTACATTCACGCACAAACATATATCTCATTCGATTCCCATGGTGAAGCCTTTTAAATGTCACCAGTTCCGTTTTGTCTATGTTGCCATTTTTGTCTATACAGAAGTATTTTTCAATTATTTTAATAATTTTTCCCATTTCATAAAAATGAGTGGAAAATGGAAAACTGCAATGTACCTTATTATGGAAACAAAAAGCCAAGGTCTTATAAAATTGTTACACAGAAAAATGGCACCCCATGTGCCCTAAGTAATACCTCTTTAGCTTCAATCTACAGTTCACAGGATTTAAGCTGGTCTAGGGCAGGTTTGATTGTGAAGGAAAAATAAGAAGTTCAAAAACATGTAAAAATTGCTGCAACAATATCTTCATAATGTGCTCCTGAATGCAATGGTAATTAAAGAATCTAATTCTCTTTTTAGTTCTCTTGTATAGCAAAGCCTTTTATAACATGTCAATGTGTTCACCTTTCAGACATTTGACTTCAAACAAATTGTTCAGAAACTCATTATATAAAAAAGGAGGGGATTCTGTGTAAAACTTTTAAAAACAAGAAATATTACTATATTAAGCCAGTGGCTCTGAATCAGGAGCAGGTTTTCCTCCAAGGGAACATTCGCTACATCTGAAGACATTTTCAGTTGTCCTGATTGGGGGAGGGGTGCTACTGGCCTGGTGTTGGCCAGGGCTGCTACGAAAACTAATACAATGCATGGGCTCCACAACAAAGATTTATCTAGCCCACTAAATCGAGTGCTAAACTGAGAAAACTTGGATTGGGGTAAGAAAAGAGCTGCTAAAAAAACAATAATCCGGAGCCCTGGATGGGTCAGTTGATTAAGCGTCTGCTTTCAACTCAGGTCGTGATCCTGGGGTCCTAGGATCAAGCCCCACCCTCCATCCCCATTGGGCTCCCAGCTCAGCGGAAACTCTGCATCTCCCTCTCTCTCCCTCTGCCATCCCACTGCTTGTTTGTGCTCTCTCTCTAATATTAAAATCTGTTTAAAATTTTCAGAAAAAAACCAACAACCTACCATCTCTGTAACTTAACACACCGAAGTCTACTGCCCCTGTTATAATCCAATGTGTATTAAAGGTAGGGGACTCTGCTCCTTATAGACTTTCAGGGAAGTAGTGGCCCTACTAATCCCTAGGGCTTCAAAATCTTCCACTAGGTCTTTATGGGAGGCGAAGAAATGAAGGCCTTTACGGAAATATATGGGAGATTTCTAAGCTCTCACTGAAGGGGGAGAGTAACAATCTACCCACATTCCACTGGCCAGAATTCAGTCACAAGTCTAACAGGAATACAGGCTAAGAATTTTGGTTTAGTTGTGTGTCCAAGCGCCTACCTAGTCTCTACCACCATGTCTTATTTATCTTTGTGACTAACAAAGTGCTTTGCTTGTGGGTGCTTAATAATACTAATTAATACAAAGAAATTTGCATTAATACAAAGCAATATTTCCTACAACAAATGAAAACTTTTGCAAATGACATATCTGATAAGGGTTAGTATCCAAAATATATAAAGAATCTATAAAACTCAATACCCCAAAAATAAATAAGCCAATTAAAACATGGGCAGAAGACATGAACAGACACATTTCCAAAAAAGACATCCTGATGGCCAACAGACACATGAAAGATGCTCATCATCACTCATCATCAGGGAAATGCAAAACAAACCACAATGAGGTATCACCTCACACTTGTCAGAATGGCTAAAATCAAAAACAAGAGACAACAGGTGCTGGCAAGGATGTGGAGAAAAAGGAACCCTCATGCACTGTTGATGGGAATGCAAACTGGTGCAACCACTGTGGGAAACAGCAAAAGGTTCCTCAAAGAGTAAAAAATAGAACTACCCTATGACCCAGCAATTGCACTATTGGGTGTTTACCCCAAAGAATACAAAAATACTAACTCAAAAAGATATATACACCCTGATGTTTATAGCAGCATTACTTAAAATAGCCAGGATATGGAAGCAGCCCAAGTGTCCGTCAATTGATGAATGGATAAAGAAGAGGTGATATCTATATCTATCTATCTATCTATCTATCTATCTATATATATATATGTATATATAAAATATATTATGGAATGTTACTCAGCCATAAAAAGAATGAAATCTTGCCATTTGCAATGCCATGGATGGACCAGAGGGTATCATGCTAAGTGAAATCAGTCAGTCAGAGAAAGACAAACACCATATGATTTCACTCATATGTGGAAAGCAAAAAAAAAAAAAAAAAAGGAAAATAATAAGAGAGAGACAAATCAAGAAGCAGACTTTCCATTATAGAGAACAAGTTAATGCTTCCCAGAGGGGAGGTGGGTGGGGGATGGGGGAAATAGGTGACGGGGATTAAGGAAGGCACCTCTTCTGATGAGCACGGGGTACGGACGTGTGAATCACTATATTGTACACCCGAAACGAGTACTACACTGCATGTTAACTAACAAATTGAAATTAAAATGCAAAATTAAAAAATAAAAATAAAAACGAGAAGAATCTAAAACTTCCATTTAATATGAGGTCATCTACAAATTTCAGTTTCAACAGTGTATGTCTCAGACTTTATAAGTGTATAATGAAATTTGATGATTGGCTAACCAGAATTTTTTTTTAAAGATTTTATTTATTTATTTGACAGCCAGAGATTGCAAGTAGGCAGAAAGGCAGGCAGAGAGAGAGGAGGAAACAGGCTCCCCGAGGAGCAGAGTGCCCGATGTGGGACTCGATCCCAGGACCCTGAGATCATGCCCTGAGCCGAAGGCAGAGGCTTTAACCCACTGAGCCACCCAGGCGCCCCTAACCAGAATTTTTTTTAAAGATTTTATTTATTTGCCAGAGAGAGAGAGCACAGGAGAAAGAGCAAGAGTATAAGCAGGGGGAGCAAGGAGCCGCACTGAGCAGGAAGCCCTCAATGAGAGACTCCATCCCAGGCCCCTGGGATCATGACTTAAGCGGAAGACAGACACTCAACACACTGAGCCACCCAGGTGTCCCTGGTTAACCTGATTTTTAACCACAGTTTCTAAAACAAAATAATTTAAAATAACAAAAGTACATATATGACCTGATGTTTATTTCATACTTAGACTTTTCAAACTTTTATTTTCTTTTTTTTTTTAAATATATTTTAAGATTTTATTTATTTATTTGACAGAGAGAGATCACAAGTAGACGGAGAGGCAGGCAGAGAGAGAGACAGAGAGAGGGAAGCAGGCTTCCTGCCGAGCAGAGAGCCCGATGCGGGACTCGATCCCAGGACCCTGAGATCATGACCTGAGCCGAAGGCAGCGGCTTAACCCACTGAGCCACCCAGGCGCCCCGAAAACTTTTATTTTCTATATTAGCTAATAGAACATGTTTATTTTCTCATTCATTTTTTAAGTTTTCTTCTTTTGAAGTTTTGAATTGCTTGAATTTTAAGGGAAAAGCATGCAACACACGAATAATAAAATCATTATTCTTAAAAAATTAATGTAAAATATGTAACTTTCTCTACATAGAGTTCTTTTAAAAAAAAAAAGGATTTTATTTATTTGAGAGAAAGTGTGCTCACCTGCAAGAAAGCATAAGCAAGAAGAGGGAAGGGGCAGAGTGAGAGGAAGAAGCAGACTCCCCGCCGAGCAGGGAGCCTGACGTCATGACCTGAGCCACCCAGGAGCGCTATCTACCTAGCATTGCAACAAGAAGAGAGACAAAACAGCAATACTGGGTAACAGCATAATGTTCTAATGTTTAATTTGACCTCTGACAACTTTAAAGAGATATTTGTAAAGCAGTTACTTCCATATCCTTCTTTCTTAGGGGAAAAAAAAAAAAAGGTCAAGTTGAAAATGATGAGTCTTGCACCAGGTCCCAAACGCTGGCAATTTGGAATAATTCTCAGGGCCCAAGCGAACGTTTGTTTCTATAAGAAAGAAAAATAAATGGTTAATACCATCAGCGGATCAATTAAATTATTGGGCAGCTATCTTCCGTACTGCCTTCACTGACCTTGCTGCGAAATTAACCATTAGATGTAGTACAGCAATTGATAGTATATTCCTCAAAAATAACCAGTTTCAACAACTTCTCTGTTTTTCCCTTCATTCCTTTTTGAATGCCAAAGTTCCTCTCACTAATGGATTGCTTATGATATGCCAAGGAGTCCATCAGCAGAATAGAGTAAGGGTAGAGGCAGAATGTGGTCGTGGTGAAATTTTGCTGTATTCCATTGCAGAGGTGATAAAAATGCTAGGTGTCTCATAAGTATTTCTGACCCATTTACTTACCGAGATGGGAATACTTATGGTTTGGAAATCCCTGGCTATAAAAAGCATTCCAGTTTATTCTATGCTATCAAGTAGCCTTTTGTTAAAGTAGAGTTTTATGGGTGAGTTATTACTGGGAAATCTGCCTTTATAACATTAGTAATGCAATAAATTCCATCCAGCCCATCTAGGTTATTTTGAGCAGAACTATGTCTAAATGAGCCAACTGCATTTCACCAAAGATATTCTGTTCTATTCAGTGGCTCATATGTGCTCTTCTTGGTCCTTGTCTTTTTGAGAATAGTAGTGGCCAAAATTATCATAGTGGGAATTTCTTTTAGAGAATTTCAATCAAAAAATGACATAAAAAAGTCCACCGAACAAAACTTTGTAGTTAAACCGAGTAGCTGAACTGATTCTTATTCACTCTTAAATCAAATTGCAGTTCATGAAGATTGCATGTGAGATCCATGAAAATATTTTTCTATCTTGAATATGAAGGTTATAGCATGTTCTTTCAAATTTATATGGACACTATGGAATCATATCCATTTTTTTTAAAGATTTTATTTATTTATTTATCTGACAGACAGAGATCACAAGTAGGCGGGGAAGCAGGCTCCCCGCTGAGCAGAGATCTGGATGTGGGGCTCGATCCCAGGACCTGAGACCATGACCTGAGCCGAAGGCAGAGGCTTTAGCCCACTGAGCCACCCAGGTGCCCCTGGAATCATAGCTCTGTAGATGTACCATGCATATCTGTTTTGTTTTCAAATTAGACTCAAAAGATATTGATATAAGGGTTGGTATATTTAGAAGAAGCCGTTCAGCTTTGGGGTCAGATGTCTGACACTTAGCTGCGTGTCCTTGGACAAATCACATAGTAATCCTGTGCCTCACTGTGTGTCACAGAGAAAGACAATAAAAATATCTATTTTTTGAGAATTAAATAAGTGTTTTGTCCTCCTTTTATTATTTTCCTTCTGTGTGTTCTCACACATAGCATCCTACAGAGTAAGGGACCACAGGAGGCACCCAGTATATATCTATTGAATAAATTGACCTGAGTAGATTTTATGTGATTAAAGAGGCATTCAGTAGTAGCCCTGTATGTGGTAGGGATAGGTAGGGCTCAGGAGTTAGGAAGAACTGAAAAACTCAGTTTATCAAAATACAAACTTTGTTGAGTAATTGTCTTAGTTTTCTCACTGGTAAAATGGCGCCAAGAATATCATCTTAAAAGATCATTGAAATCAGAGACAATATATAGTGAGCATTGGCAAAATATCTGACACTCAATAAATGATAGCCGTTACTAGCTAACACTATGATGTGTTTCTACTCACAGAATACTTCTGACACAAAATGTGTGTGTGGGTTGGTTTCCCCACCACCAACCAATTCCCCAACCCTTGTGTCATACAATTTCGTGCTGACACTACCAAACATGATTGCACACCCACAAGTTAAGAGTTTGGTCCCACAAAACTGCCCCTATTTCTAACACCAATTTCAAGTCCAGACTTCCTGTACTGCTGACCTCTTGGCTATAAATGGAGGTTCTCATGACCCCCTCCTCAGATTTGATAACTCTCTAGAATGGCTCGAAAATTTCAGGAAAACAGTTTACTTGCTATGAGTGGTTCCTTCTGAAGCATGCAATTCAGGAACAGCCAAATGCAAGAAATGCACAGGGAAGGTGGAAGGGGGGGGTTGGAGCCCAGAGCTTCCATGGCTCTCTGGATGCCCATTTCCTCCACACATTGATGAATTCACCATCCCAGAAGCAGTCTGAACTCCATCATTTAGAATTTTTATGGAGGCTTCATTACTTCATTATGCAGGAGTGACTGATTAAAGCATCGGCCATTGGGGTGCCTGGGTGGCTCAGTGGGTTAAAGCCTCTGCCTTCAGCTTGGGTCATGATCTCAGGGTCCTGGGATCGAGCCCCACATTGGACTCTCTGCTCAGCAGGGAGCCTACTTCTCCCTCTCTCTTTCTGCCTGCCTCTCTGCCTACTTGTGATCTCTGACAAATAAATAAAATTAAAAAAAAATAGAAATTAAAACAAAAAAAGCATTGGCCATTGGTGATTACCTCAATCTTCAGCCCCTCTCCCTTCCCCAAGGGTTGGAACTGGAAGTTCCAAACCTCTGATCACACTGTTGACTCCTCCGGCAACCAGCCCCCTTCCTCCAGTGGTCACCTCATGAGTCTGGACTCCAGTAGAATCGAAAGAGGCTTGTTAGAAGTAACAAAAGATGCTCCCTTCATTCCTATCATTCAGGAAATTGCAAGGATTTTAGGAGCCCTGTGCCAGGAACCAGAGAAGACCAGATATACATTTCTCCTTCTATCACAATATCCCACAAACCTATACAGGGGCTGCTGTAAAGAATGACAACATGGGGGCACCTGGGTGGCTCAGTGGGTTAAGCCACTGCCTTTGGCTCAGGTCACGATCTCAGGGTCCTGGGATCGAGGCCTGCATCGGGCTCTCTGCTCAGCCTGGAGCCTGCTTCCCCTCTCTCTCTGCCTGCCTCTCTGCCTACTTGTGATCTCTGCCTGTCAAATAAATAAATAAAATTAAAAAAAAAAAAAAGATAGGAATGACAACATGGGTCTGCAGACATGATCTCACCACACTGTGTGGATGTCTACCTCATGCAGCAACCCTGTGCTGTTGACTGAGATTACGAGAGATGGGAAACACATGACTTCTGTTGCTCTTACTCTGCTGAGAAGTAGGACTTTAAAAAGATGGTGAAATACACAAGTTTTGCAAAGCAAGGTCAAATGGCAAACCTAAAACAACTGAGTAACAAGTTCGATGTCCTTTTTGCAAGGGAAAAACAATCCAGGGGTGGAAGGGAGGGCAAATGTCTCACCAGCCGTGGAAGGATCTTTCTGGGAGGTTTGGGGCAAGAGGGAACTTTATTATTTTTTTTTTAAAGATTTTACTTATTTATTTGACAAACAGAGATCACAAGTAGGCAGAGAGGCAGGTGAGGTAGTGGGGGGCAGGAAGCAGGCTCTCTGCTGAGTGGAGAACCCGATGCAGGGCTCAATGTAGGGCTCGATCTGAGGATTCTGGGATCATGACCTGAGCCGAAGGCAGAGGCTTTAAACCACTGAGCCACCCAGGCGCCCCAAGAAGGAACTTTACCGAGTGTTACAAGTGGCAATGAGGCAACGGGGCACAACTGGCTAGCGCTGCATCTCTGACATCATTTAGAAAGATCAGGGAAGGAGGAAATCAGTATTTGGGGATTGGCTGACTAGCTACATTGTGTTTCTGGTTCTGTTTACAGAGATATGAAACATCAGTTTGCGGATGTAGCACCCTGAGGCCCCTTCCATCTTGGGCCCAATATATATTTCAACTGCATGGATTTTCAAAACTTATCCAAAAGTACGTAGAAAAACATAAATATAGACCAAAAACCCTATTGTAGTAAACCATGGCCAAGACTGTTTTGGTTTTTTTTTTAAGATTTTATTTATTTATTTGACAGAGAGAGATCACAAGTAGGCAGAGAGGCAGTCAGAGAGAGAGGAGGAAGCAGGCTTCCCACTGAGCAGAGAGCCCGATGCGGGGCTTGATCCCAGGACCCTGGGATCATGACCTGAGCCGAAGGCAGAGGCTTTAAACCACTGAGCCACCTAGGTGTCCCAAGACTGTTTTATTAAAATCTTGAGCAGGTACAGTAGCACAGTAAGAAGTCAAAAACTAGGTCATGTATAATAAAATGCTTTGCACCTCAGTGGTGCAAAGTGGTACTTAATTTTTTTTTTTTTTTTAAATCTGGAACCCAGAAGATGGATTTGAGTAACATAGTTAAAATAAAATAAAATGCATTTTTTTAAAGTATAGATCTCTGAGAACTGATAGACACCCACCTACACCCCCGCCCCCCAGCATAAGAGGTAATTTCAGGCAGTCAGATGTCAGGCGTGACTCTTCACATGCATTGCTGGGCCACTAAAGTTCAGCACGCCTTCATGAGGAAGAAGGGTGTTTCCAGAAAGTCCAGTTTACTCACACCATCATGAATCTTTCTTTGATCTCGTCACATCCCTTGAATTGTTCATCTGCTGGTTAGGAAGTCCAACACAGGAAAAGTTATGTTGCTTGATTAAGACAGCGGATTGCTCAAAAACGACTTCTCATGAATCCTCCCACATGGGATGACTTTTTTGTCCACCTCGTCTTACATGAGACCAAATTAAAAGAGGTACAAATCATTGCCTTTTTGTTGTGCTTTCAAAGCATTAGGGAAGAAAATCTAAAGTTCCCAATTCATTTTTGCAAATTCAAAAAACTTTCCAAAATATTATAATTAAAAACAGAAGGTCAGCATTTCCAAAACGGATCCAGAAATCTTTCTAACACATACTAATGAATAATGCACACACAAAAGAGATTTTTGCAATCAAATAATTAGCTAAGTACCACTATGATATCCTTTTCTTGAAGACTCATAGTTTTCATGTAAAAGGCTCCAAGAAGCGAAGAAATCAATTTAACCAAGAATTTCCCAAGTTGATTTGGCTGTAAGCAATCATTACCTTTTTTGTGGCCCAAAACCTTTCCCGAAGCAAAAAAGGTAAAAGACGCCAAAGCAATGATGACCCATGTGATTTGGAAACATATCAGATTTCATCAGGACTGGAGACATAGGCCACAGCCCTTGTTCCAAATGTTAATAATGAATTTGTTATACCTCTAAGTCTGACAAATACATGATTACCCATTTATCCAGTTACATATTTAATTCCTAATCAGATCTTTCAAAGTGGATTTCATTCCCTTAAATATCAACATCTGTGCAGTTTGTTTTTAAATATTTGGGTTTTTTCCCCCCATTGGTTTTGAGATACACCAGTGAAATTTGGAAGAGCCAGAAATAGCCCCAGAGAAAAAGGTTGAACAGCCCAGTTTGAGAGCGTAAGAAACAGAAATTATTATCTGAAACTTCTACCAGAGTTCTCTTTGACACCCAAGTAGAGACATGGATGGACTAGAACAGGCTTCCAGGACAGGTTATGGAAGCCCCGTGTAATTCTTGTACCAGAATGCTCTTTCTGCTCTATAAATAGCATAGGTTTCTCATGCTGTTTGAACACGAGACTCTGCTTCTCCACGCCCATAGCCATGATGCCTCTCTGCTGGCTTCAAGATGGCAGCTTCAGGCTTCCATGGGAATACCTCCTGTAGCCAGCACAGTGAGCACCATTGATACAGTGTTTCCCTGCCTCACCCCAAACAATGCCATGACTTTCCTATTATCAACCCATACAGATAGGTGTCATTTGATAAGGGAAATCATCCATTACGTAAACTGTATTGGGTTATGAACACCTTGGGCTTGGAATAAACCAAACTGAAGAATGTCAAACATTGCCTTCCATGCACAAAAACTGGGAAGCTTCAGCCTAAAATAAGTTTTTAAATGCACCTTGATTTTAGTACTAAAAAGCCCAATTTTGTTTCACAAGATATATTAAAAAGCTGTGAATTCCTCTTTTTTTAGAGAACTAATGAATCTTCGAACACTACATCAAAAACTGATGATGTACTATACGTTGGCTAACTGAACATAATAAAAAAAGAAAGAAATTTCTATCTGTTGATTATCTAGATACCTGATACAGAGATCAATTGAAATTTCTAGGTGCCGTTTTGATATAGAGTCTACTTTGTTTCTTTTGTTGATTTCTAAATCTAGCAAGAGATCGTCAAAATAAAAACCCAACATTTTATTTAACAAGCTAATATCAGCAATTTCAGTTGAATATTTCATGTGGCTTGGTTAAAAGATGCAAAATTTACTAAGTTCAGGGGCGCCTGGGTGGCTCAGTGGGTTAAGCTGCTGCCTTCGGCTCAGGTCCTGGAATCGAGTCCCACATTGGACTCTCTGCTCAATGGGGAGCCTGCTCCCTCCTCTCTCTCTGCCTGCCTCTCTGCTTATTTGTGATCTCTGTCTGTCAAATAAATAAATAAAATCTTTAAAAAAAATTTTTACTAAGTTCAGTTATGACCCCCACCCCCCAAACATCCCTAAATATCTATAAAAATAGATGTTGCATACAAAATACATGGCATGGACCTATAAACTGGTACAAAATAGCTTAGGCTATTTCTTTGAAATTTTCATTGTTATTTATGTTTGTGATTTGAGTCACAACAGTGAAGAAATAAATAATCATAAGGAAAAAAAATCTAGTCATATATGTGTTCAACTCCATTAATTATTTCTTATGATCAATATCAAGCATTTTAATTTTTCATTCTAATGAAGATGAAAAAGGCTAGTAGATAAATCATGCAAAGACACTCTTAAGAGAGGCAATGATTACCATACTAAACAGTATCTTGTAATTTGTTAAAGACTGCTCCAGTATATCCAAAGAGGGAATGAGGTTTTAAGAATACTTGCAATAAGTAAAAAGAGACAATTTTACTCCAGATTCATAAAATCGCATCCATTTATTTTATTCAATTTAAATTTTCAACTAGATGTTAGAGTGAAAATACAAGCACTAAATTTAATGTGTTAAGGCTTCAGACAGTCCGTATTAACTTTTCCAGAAGAATTTCTCCTATCAGGATTGAGCATGGACGCTGAGGAAGTTCCCACCATTAAATGGGGAAACAGTTCCCATATAGTCTGTTTTCAGGGAAACAGACTGTGAGGCCAAGGTTAGCATGCAGGAGGCTCACTGGGGGTCTCCGAGGAAGGACTCAGTGAGGTAGAAAGAGATGTGGGATGAGGCAAAGGGCAAGGTTGAGCTGATGCAGCTGTGACCAAGGTCTAGGTGAGCTTCAGTGAATCCCACGGGAAGTGGGATTGGGTATGGCCCTTCAGAGCTGGGCAAACTTGAGACGAGGGGCCAGGCCTTTGTACCTCCACACGTGGGTTTTGGGATGTGCGCCACCTTAGGAAGGAGATAGAAGCTTGGGCCAAGAGCAATGCCTGGGGAAGGACCCAGCTGTGAGCTGGCAGCCTTCAATCCTCCGGGCAGCTGCTAGAATGAAAATGTTTCCGGCCTTGCACAAAGCAGCCACCACCCGTCCCCAGTGCGTGGACCATTACCAATGGGCGATATTGAGCTGCAAGAATTTCTGACATTAGTAAAATGCAATGAGAGATTCATTTCATGCTTGTCTACTCAGGTAAAATCTAAAGAAGAAAAAGCATCAGGACAAAAAAAAAAAAAAAATCAAGCTAGAGTTTAAGTTTGGTTAAGAACAGAAACAGATATAAGGCCCTTCTGAGATAATGGGTATCTGCTGAAGTTTGGTCCTGTGTGTTGAGATTCTTCCCCCCACCCATAGGCACATACCATACACACCATGACTCTTGAGTCAAGACAGTTTCATTTAACCATGGCTCCTGATCAGATAAGTGGGACATCACTCTGAGGAGCGGATATCGAGGAAAGAACCCGGCATGCCATCAGTTACTCAGGCCAAAACTCAAAACATGTGCTCACACATAGGTAATATGAGTGCACGGAGACATCAACTCAGCAAGAACGTTTTATTTCCCCCATGACGGTGTTTCGGCAGCCGAGAAAGTTCTATTTGCAAACACCGAATCCCAATAAAATGTAAAATGTAAACTCCCAATTTTCTATTTCTCAGTCTTCGCCGCATCTCAAAACTAAAATGGTTCCTACCAGCCACCCCACCAGATTAAGTCAAATTCTTTTGCAATGGACAAACTATGATACAGACAAGTACATGATGCTTTCAGTTACATTCGCTAAAACCAACATGAAATTCAGAAAAGCATTACTTATTTGAAGTCAAATATACAGAATATTAGAAATTGCCTTGATTATAGTGGCACCATTTAGGGTTGGAAGTGTTGATGAAGTCTGTCATGCATTTTTCCTCAACCAGAATCCTATCTGTTTTTCAGAACACCCACAAAGAGTTTTAGAATCAATTCTACACCTAAAATATATTGAATAAGCTATTCTACATGAAGAATACAGTTGCAGAGTGAGAAAAGATCTTAGATCACCTCTTTCAACCTACCCGTTTAAAAAAGTAAATAAAAATTTTAATTTTAATTTTAATTTTAAAATTAAAAAAAAAATAAACTACCATTTCACAGATAAGGGAAACAAGGCCAGAAATGGAAAGACCCCAAAGGATGTACAACTAATTAGTAGCCACTGACATAAGAGAACCCAAATCTCAAAGCAGCATCCCTCCTGTAGTAGTAGTAGCTTCATACCATTTCTGGAAATTTCAACAGGTTCTAGTTTTCTACCATGACTGCAATTAATTCACATTTAATCTGCAGGAGATTGTGATTCCTAATGTGTTAGGTAACACTAATGTTTAAATATTTAAGCTACTTTAGTGTTTTGGGTGTAATAGTGGAAATTGGAGCCAGATTTTCTATCTCGGATAAACCTGGTTATGTCTTTTGTATAGCCCTTAAAGCTGGGAAACGCGGTTACCGAGTCAGAAAATTCAAATGCATCTGGTTTAAGCTCCTTACCTAGGCCCCAGGCCCGTGCAAAATAGCTGAGTCCATGAGACGTATGTATGGATGGAACTGGCTTCTCTAATAACTTCCAGCCCCGTTCTGCCTGGCAAGAGGTTTCCAGCTTAAGAGGACGTGTGGCCTGAAGCCAGCACCAATCATATAGCATGAAAAAATTAAAACCAGAATATAGTTTCAAAATCTGTAAGGCATTTTGAAGGCCTGGCTTACCCTGCTTTCCAGGGTTCATCCCAAGCCTTCATATTTTATTCAGAACAGCATTTCGTGTCAGAAGTTTTGAAGAGACTACAGAGGGGGGAGAAATCCATAACCACACACCCTCCCACACCTCTAAAACTTTTCTTACTGTTTTTCACTTTTATTCTGGGTCTTTCAAGAAAAGGAAAAGAATCGTCTACTTTTGCTGAACTTATTTTATACATCATCTGTGGTGAACGAGCTCATTCTGTGCTCATGCAGCCGAGGTTAAAAGTTCGCTTGCGACAAGAACCAATGACCTGCTCTCTGACTTGTGCTCCTAGACAGTGTTCCAGAACCTAACTACTTCTCTAGTGAATGAGATTAGGAAAGCCCAATAATGAGTGGATGGCCTCCTCACACTTCTGGAAAATATCTTCGATGACATATCCTCCCCTGGAGGCCAGTATCACCATTTTTACAGAAAAAGAGCAGAGGTGCTGAGAGTTAAAAAGCAAACAAACCAACTGCATTCCAGGCCTTGCCCCAGACCCTGGGGATGCAGTCATGGGAAGTTAGGCACAGTCCCTGCCTTTTCAAAACTGGATTCTAAATTTTGCTCCTCCAGGAGGCCTGTTGGAAAATGTCACCTAACCCTGATTCCTTCCCCGAGCAGTTAGGGTCTATGACTCCATGCTATAGGAATATGGGACTGACCCTGGCTTTCCGCTTGTCTCATTGTCTTTCGTTCCTGCAGCACCACTCAGTGTCATGTCCCCAACCAGATTACACACTCCTTCACATCAGGCACCGTCGCTCTTCATTCTCTATCTTGCTTAACACAAGAGTGGTCACGCTATTGACACCAATTAGCTGTTGCCTTTTTTACTGCTCTTTTTTTTTTTAATTATTTTTATTAACAAATAATGTATTATTTACCCCAGGGGTACATGTCTGTGAATGGTCAGGGTTACACAATTCACAGCACTCACCATAGCACATACGCTCCCCAATGTCCATAACTCCACCCCCCTCTCCACAGCCCCCATCCCCTCAGCAACCCTCAGTCTGTTTTGTAAGATTAAGGGTCTCTTATGGTTTGATCGCATCTTGTTTCATTTTATCCTTCCCTACCTTCCAAACCCCCCACATTGCCTCTCAATTTCCTCTTTTTTACCACTCTTAAGCAGTTAAAAAAAAAAAAACCCACAAAATTACAGTTAAGGAACACTGAGTGATTTCATATAAAATTTGGACTGATAATTCAGTTCCTTGAAAATGGTCTTTCAAAACTTAGAGAATAATCTTTGATCCACATAATATGCAAAGCCTCCACGCAAACTGATATGGAATCTATTCATCCATGAATGTTAATACACAGTGTCTGGATGACATCAAGTGGAAAAAAAAAAAAAAACAAATGATTAATACTTTATATGCCTAGCGCAAAAAAAAATATATTTTTTGCCTAGCGCAAAAAACGCTAACACTTTATATGCCTAGCGCAAAAAAAAAATATTTTTTGCCTAGCGCAAAAAACGCTAAATTAAACCATATGAAACCGTGGCTCGTGTTGCTTAGGAATGTTCAGCTTCCAGCATGTCTGTGGGTAAACCTGCTATTAATCAGGTTTGGTTCTCGATGTGGACCTTATACGTGAATTAAAATGGTCTTCACATTTTAGGTTATTTCTATTATTTTTCTATTTTCCTCCAATGAACATTTTTGTTAAAATTAGAAGAAAATCTTAAAAATAATTCTGATTCATTCACTATACTAGTCAAGAGTCCTTATTTCACATTTGTGAGATGATGGCTCTGTCACAGGAAGTCTGGCATATCGCCTCCCCAGTCTCCCTGAGATTTGCCGCATTAGATCCAGCTCAGCACTCCTTGAAAAGGCAGCTTTTAGTGTCTAACACCCTCTAGTGAGCAGATTGCAAACCCTCGGTTCATTCTTAGAATTGCACTTAAAAACAGAGGGTCCCTACCGTTGAAGCCAGCATTGTTACTAATGGTTTTTAGTTACAGAGAATTGCACGTACGGCTTACTAAATGAGCCTGATTTTTATTCTTTCAGACTGAGTCCGATATGTCCGTTTTTAACGGGTCCAGCTCTTACCTTTAATTGAACTTGAGTTGCAGACTCCAGGTGGAGAATAGTATCACAACATCAAGGACATCAGTGTTAACTAGATGATAATCCAGGAGCCTTCTAACTTCAGTGCAGCCTGGCTCTACACGTACTGCGCTGGCTAGAGGGATAACAGCCACATGATAGTCCGTACAGGAGGGCTGGGGGGAGGATTAAATGCCACATGATGGAGCTGTGCCCCTGAGCCAAACATGGCTCTCAATGGTCGGTATTTATTCGGAAATTGGATAAATGTCAGTAATTTATACAATTTCAATTTGCCTTCTGTTGCACTTACATGTGAGTCAGATCTATTGTGGAAAATTGCATTGGATGCATCAAAGAAATAAATGAGCATCTAAATGTATGTACTCATTTACAATTTGTACTTCACTCACTTCGTGAATTTATTACCCATCGCTTTCTGAGGTTGAATTACTTCTGATGGAGACCTTTTTGGCACATCTGCAGGGTAACTCCCTTCTTCCCTAAGGAAGGCCCCAGCTAGGGCATCTACACACTTTCATTTCCCTTCAAACTGGGATTCGTTTGTTCTTTGTGGGATACAAGCCTCAGGCTGAAACCCAGCTCACATTTCCTGCTTTTGTTGGTTCAACAAGCGTTTATTATGACCCTATTAGAATTAAGTCACACGGTGTTTTTTGTGATGTGTGGGATACAAAGAGGAATTCTTTTTTTTTTTTTTTTTAATTGGAAACTGCCCCTCTGCAGATTATAGGAGGAGGAGTCCTTGTCTGTATGTAGCACCTCTAAGTAAGGCAGAACGTGACAGGTGGCCCCTGTGAAAGGTGCACATGAAGAAGGGTTGTGAGGAGGGAGTGGTGCCATCACCACAGAGGACTTCATGGAGGAGGTGGCACTTGAACTGAAATGATGACCCAGCTCAAAATCTTTCTTCTGCCAATTCCTGCCCTACTCTCCCCTGCACGGATCCCTCCTCTTGGAGTGCATGCTGATTTTCTTGCCTATCACCTATTATGTCATGGCTAGGAATTGGTCAGATGTCAAGGGGGAGGCGGATCTGGGAAAAGGGGAAAAGAACAAAAAGGTCAGGAGCCAGGAGAACAGAAAGACAAAATGTGTCCCCCAAAGACAGGTCAAGGGTTTACACTTTAGGACTGAGACAGGGCAATAAAAACCTGTGGCATATCTGCCTTTTAACAAGCAGTTTGGCTCGGGCCCCAGGCAAGGGACTCATGGAAGTAAAACATACCTATACCAAGACATGTAAGTGCTCAGGGCTCCAGGGAAGTACTCCCCTTTGATCTGTCAGGCCATTGCCATAAGCGCAGGAAAGAAGAGTTTCTTCCACTCCCAGGATAGCTAAGGGTCATCTAGCCCCGAGAGGGGACAGCACTCTCCCTGCATTATCCTAGCCAATTTGAGGCTTTGAGCTCATGTTCCCTTGATTTGGATCATTGCATTTCATATATGTTGAAAAAAGTGGGAAAAGACCCATCCTTCTTTACATGGGGAATAGATGGACTTTTTCTTCAACGTCCTTAATAATCGCCTGCTATAAGTAGAAGATAGGATAGAACAGACCTGGGAAAACGGTTCTTCAAGGACACAACCCCACCTCATATCCCTGCAGGAGGAGGAAGGAAGGGGAACGTTAGTGACTACATGCAGTGTTAGGGATAAACACAGACAGATGCTTCCAGACCGTTTGTCGCAAGAATAGGACGCATGTTTTAGTCTTGGAGGAGCTCAGGCCTCCTCAGACCTTCACCCCACGCAGGACACCTGTGCACACACTTCACTCCGGGAGGGGGTGAGCCTACTGCCCTCCCAGCTTCGCTCACCAACCAGACGACTGGGAAAGGAGCATTCTCCCTGAGTTTCACGATCAGAATTGTTCACTATCAGAATTGTTCACTATAGAAGCTTCAGCTTCACACCGAGAAGGGAAGGCCGAGAGGGGAGGCAGCTGAGCATGAACGCAAACCTGGGAGACGCGGACCCCCCTGCAATCCTGGTTCCCACCTCGTTGCATCCACAGGTCTCTTGGCAGCTGGCTTCCGGTCTGGGGTCCAGGAAGTGCAGAAGTTCCGGTGTTATTAGCCCTATAAACTGTTCTAAGGACGAATCTTTGGTAAATTATTGCAGCTGGGATTTTGTACAGCCCTGCTTCCAGCAGATGGCAATGAAGAACTTCCCAATTCCTCCAGATGGGTGAGGGATCCAGTTTATGCTCTTAAATAATTATAAGAGATTTCGTTCTGACATAACCAATGGTTAGAGACAAAAAGAAAAGAAGAATAACACCCACTTTTCCCCTTTTCGTCTGAAAAGAAGTATAAAATATAAGTGTATTAATTCTTCCGACCCAAGTATGTTCGCCTGTGGGTCCGAACGGGGCACAATGGAGGCTCTGTGGGAACATATTGCAATGAACCGGAGGAAAGGTCCCATCAGAGAAAAACGGGTCGGTCCAGTCTCCCTGTGCAAGGACATTCACAAACGGCCAACCAGAAGATGTTAAAGACAAGTTTGACAAGACCTACTCACTTCTGACTCTAAATACAGAGACTTAATGAAATCATGAAGGCAGTTGGACCAGATCAGCCATTCCCAAATCTGGCTGATGTTTTTCAAGTTCTTCTTCCAGGTAATTCTGATTTACAGGGTCTCCATAAGGACTGATGTACATATTTCTAAACTCCTCAGGCGAATCTGAGACACCCCATGTCAAATTAGAGGGGTCTTCTTGCCACTAGATGACCTTTGATGCCCCTTCCAAGACCAAAGGACCTCATTACCATGAAAGACAGTCAAGGCAACAGAACCGGTTTCTGCTGGGCCACTTATCTGCTCAGCTGAGCCGGAGCTGAGAGTTCTGAGAGTTTTAAGAGCAGTCTGTTTGGGAATGGAGATGAACCTTTTATTCTGCATATGGACTTGGCAATGTGTACTGTATGCATATGCATGTGTATATGTGTGTGTGTGTGTGTGTGTGTGTGTGTGTGTGTAAACACTGGGAATATATAACAACCAAAGGTGGTCATCACTGTGAGGGTAAGAAAATGCTACTAATGCCATTTCTTTTTTTTTTTCTTTTTTTGGAAATTCACAATTTTTTTAATTTTTAAATTTTTTATTTTTTATAAACATATAATATATTTTTATCCCCAGGAGTACAGGTCTGTGAATCACCAGGTTTACACACTTCATAGCACTCACCAAAGCACATACCCTCCCCAATGTCCATAATCTCACCCCCCTTCTCTCAACCCCCCTCCCCCCAGCAACCCTCAGTTTGTTTTGTGAGATTAAGAGTCACTTATGGTTTGTCTCCCTCCCAATCCCATCTTGTTTCATTTATTCTTCTCCTACCCCCTTAAGCCCCCATGTTGCATCACCACTTCCTCATATCAGGGAGATCATATGATAGTTGTCTTTCTCTGCTTGACTTATTTCGCTAAGCATGATACGCTCTAGTTCCATCCACGTTGTCACAAATGGCAAGATTTCATTTCTTTTGATGGCTGCATAGTATTCCATTGTGTATATATACCACATCTTCTTGATCCATTCATCTGTTGATGGACATCTAGGTTCTTTCCATAGTTTGGCTATTGTGGACATTGCTGCTATAAATGTGAGAAAGGACTCCATCAAAATCCTTGAGGAGAACACAGGCAGCAACCTCTTCGACCTCAACCGCAGCAACATCTTCCTAGGAACATCGCCAAAGGCAAGAGAAGCAAGGGCAAAAATGAACTATTGGGATTTTATCAAGATCAAAAGCTTTTGCACAGCAAAGGAAACAGTTACAAAACCAAAAGACAACTGACAGAATGGGAGAAGATATTTGCAAATGACATATCAGATAAAGGACTAGTGACCAAAATCTATAAAGAACTTAGCAAACGCAACACCCAAAGAACAAATAATCCAATCAAGAAATGGGCAGAGGACATGAACAGACATTTCTGCAAAGAAGACATCCAGATGGCCAACAGACACATGAAAAAGTGCTCCATATCACTCGGCATCAGGAAAATACAAATCAAAACCACAATGAGATATCACCTCACACCAATCAGAATGGCTAAAATTAACAAGTCAAGAAATGACAGATGCTGGTGAGGATGCAAAGAAAGGGGAACCCTCCTACACTGTTGGTGGGAATGCAAGCTGGTGCAACCTCTCTGGAAAACAGCATTGAGGTTCCTCAAAATGTTGAAAATAGAACTACCCTATGAACCAGCAATAGCACTACTGGGTATTTACCCTAAAGATACAAACGTAGTGATCCGAAGGGGCACGTGCACCCGAATGTTTATAGCAGCAATGTCTACTAATGCCATTTCAAAAGAAAAAAAAAGAGAGAGAGAGAGAGAGAGAGCCACTGTTTCAGTCTTTCAGGAAGCAACATATGTGGTGAGTAGATTTTCTGTAAAGATTTTATTTATTTATTTGACAAAGAGAGAGACACACAGCGAGAGAGGGAACATAAGCAGGGGGAGTAGGAGAGGGAGAAGCAGGCTTCCCCCCCAGCAGGGAGCCCAATGCTGGCTCCATCCCAGGACCCTGAGATCATGACCTGAGCGAAGGCAGACACCTAATGATTGAGCCACCCAGTCTCGCCATGGTGAGTATATTTTTGAAAAAACATGTCAACATTTATGATCATTGAACAGAAACCAACATGATGCATATCTGTTTTACTTGAAAGCAATTGGAGCATAATCGTTAACATATCTTTCTTTTTCAGGGAGCCAATTTAACTTAGAGCCAAACAGACAGCACAAAGCTCTGTAACTTAGAAATAGTTATTAACACTGTCAAGGGCAACACACTTAAGGATGAAAGTAAGCGGTAGCTGACACCTTCTCATTATTTGCTCACACCCATGTTTCCCTTGGATCTGTACTTGTCAATTCAAAATTATTAAGTTTCAGTGAGTCATTTGTTTTGTTCTGATGGAAATGTCTGAGATCCTTTTGGGGGGGGATGGAGATATCTATTCCTGAAATTAAAATAATGCACTCCTATTAATTATTAGCAGACATACATATACATTTAAATGGACATTGGGGTTCCTGGGTGGCTCAGTCAGGTTAGCGTCTGCCTTCGGTTTGGGTCATGATTCTGGGGTCCAGAGATCAAGCACTGCATCAGGCTCCTTGCTCAGTGGGGAGCCTGCTTCTTCCTTTCCCACCTCTTGTTCTTGTGCTCTCTCTCTCATGAATAAAATCTTAAAAATAAATAAATAAATGTAAATTTACATAAATCCCAATTTACATATAAATCCTCGAACTTCCTCTCAAGGACTATGCTGTATTTGTATTTTAGAAATCTTAGAATAAGGGTCTTCAGCTCCAGTGTTCTCCTTCCCGTTCCTGTAGCCATGCCTGTTGTCAGTACCATTCTTTGGACAATCATGGTCTATTCCAGATTTGCGACAATGAGTCCTTCTGGTCTTCCTCTGTGCAGGAGGGAGTTATGATGTGATAGGTGGAGTCCACTGGGCCTGTGGACCCACCAAGTAAGCATTTACTTTGTTTCTGAATTCATCATTGGGACTGGCATGCTTAGTCTATCCCTTTGTCAGTGGTTCTAACACCAGTTGGGCCTTGACAGGTGGGAGAAGGGATATCATGGTGGGGAAAGTCAAATCAGAGCCTCAGGAACTGCCCAGCCCCCAATTTTAAATCAGGTCCCAGGGACAGGGAGGGGGCAGGAATCAATGCTATCCTTAAGGATGTACAGGACGCAGGCTGGTGATCCCCCATCATGTCTTCCTTTCATTCCATTTCGTTCTCCAGTCTGGCCCATGGAAAAAACAAATGGGTTCTAGAGTGCACTACTGAAAACTCAACCAGACAGTAGCCCCAGGTGCAGCCACTATGTCAGAGGTGGTGTTTCTCTAGAGCACATCACCACAGCCTTGGGACACAGTACATGGTCACTGATTTGGCATATGTTCCTTTCTAACCAGAAGAGAAGATCAGGAACAGTTTGCATTCACGCGAAACAGGCCAGATTCTGCAGTTACAATCTGCCCCCGAGCCATGTCAACTCTCCTTCCACTGATGATAATATATTCCAAAGCCATGTGGACACGATGGATATCCCAAGAGAAGCACAGGGATTCATTACATATATAACATGACACGAACTGGGCTAGATAAGAGAGAGAGGTTTGCCATGCTGGACACCCCAGTAAGACCCGAATACTCCAGAAGGTAGAAAAAACGCCTGACAAAGATTCAAGGGTCTACATCCAAAAAAAAAATTCTGGAGTCCAGTGGCAAGAGGCATGCCAGTAAATCCTGTCCATAGAAAAAGACAGATTATTGTCTCTTCCACCTTCTACGTTGAAAAAATGCACTCAGTGCACTGAGGTTCACAAGGCAGTGTATGTCACACCTGGGCATATGTCCAGTCTCGGCATCAGGGGACACAGAGTCTGCCGGCCTGGAGTGGAGCCCAGGGAGGAAAAGAGCCCTACAGCAGCTCCAGGCTTTGGTAGCTGCAACAGCCCGGCCCCCTGGGCCTCTGAGCCAGCAGACACTACAGTGTTAGAGATGCTGATGGTGGGGAATGATGCCATGTGGGGTGTAGTGTAAGCCCCAGTAGACAGTGACAACACAGGCCCTGGAGGTCTGGAGCAAGAGACCACGCACGCCCTATGCAGGAAAGAATTACACACTTTTAGAACACCTTCACGCTGGCTCCTGAGCTCTGTGTGAGATCAAGTGCTGGGCCTTAGTCATTCCCGTGGTCATTCCCTCAGCTCACAGCCACAGCCCCATGGGAACCCCTTCCCAGCAGCATCAGGCCATGGTTTGGGGGTGGGTCAGCTCCATCAGCGGTACAGCTGAAAGTGGACGGGGACTGTTTCTACCTCCCTTGTGGCCACCATAGAATGATCTCAAGTCCTGCAAATGCCAACCTCAGGACCAGAAATAATCTGGCCCACGGAAGCGAAACACCAGCAACAGACGACCCGAGCAGAAATGATTTGTTTTTCCACTGATCGGTTCCCAGGATACAATCGCTGGCATAGTAGGTGTTCAATATCCAGCAGATATTTTTTCATGTTAACTGACGAACTGAAAGCCAGGCGGCTGAGCTACCCTCAGACTAATTGCAAATGATGTTTTCCAGAATCCCAGATCTCTTCTGTTTCCAGCATCATTGCCGTCACCTCCTGAGGATAAAAAGGCTTCAATATTGAGTCATTTTACATCACGATACAAAACAGGTTTTGCCGGAAGCACGCTGGGAGCCTAGGATGCGTACACTTCTTCATGGGAACAAATGCGAAGCTTCTTCCCATATTAATTACATTAAGATCAAGGAGCCCTAGCTGCCGCCTACAATAATAGACTAAAAACAAAGGGAAGTCTGGTTCTTTAAAAAGTGGTCGACAATTAGACTTTACTCCTTCTTGTAAAGCTTATTCAGAAATGGCAGTACATTTTACAGATGGGAAGACATGCATTGTCTTTTTCATTACACTCCACTCAGGAATGCAGCCTGAGCCTACTCTTACACCAGCCCAGGAACTTCATTAGCTTTCTGGTTTTCATTTTTGCTGCCACGCATTGGGAATGATCAGCATTCAAACACATCACAGGGATGTGTCCCCGCGGCACTGTGAGACAGTCGTTGCCCCGTGGCGGCGCTGTTGGCCACACCTGACAGGTGCTGCTTCCCACCCGCAGAGCCGGTGGCTGTAGCAAAAACTGCCAGGTCCCTGTCCCAGAGGCAGTGTGTGCCACGGAGCCAAATCCTTCTGCCTTCTTAATCTTGTACTCACTTAGCATACAGGAAGAAACATGGCAGTTTCCCATAACTGGCCCTGGGCAAAACCATCAACTGTGCAAGAAAAACTTACAGCTGCAAAGAAGCCCAGAATCCACCTGGACTCAGCCTCACATGTTGTAAACTGAAAACCCACCTCGTAAATAGTGGGTGAGACCCTGGAAAGGCTCAGCCAGGGAGCAGGAAACGCTGAGGGGGGCGCCATAGGACAGCCCACCTGGGCAAAGCCGCCTGGGTCAGCAGCCGGGCTAGCTGGAGTGCCCTGGACATCCTCCTCCTACTCACTGGCCCTCCCCCTCCTCCTCCACAACCCCAGCTCTCTTTCGGACCCTCCATCTTTGCCATCTCCCTGGTTGGTTCTAGCTGTTTCCCCTGGTGCATGCTATCAGCTGGGCTCTAGTCGGGAGAAGAGTTATCCTAGGTATTTAAAACAGAGGGGATTTAATTCAGGACTCAGTTACCTGGTTGTCGGAGCACTGAAAGGGCGAAAAAATGCAGGCTAAAATAATCCAGTTATTACTCAGTGCAGGAAGCAGCTCCCACCACAGGTAGGGGACCCCAGGAGAAACACAGTGTCAGCAGAGGCTAGGCACTCACAGGAGGGCTTCCCAGGGCACAGGTGCTCCAAGGCCCAGGGGTATAGTTTTCAGCTGGTGCCTTGTGGCTGGTGCCTGGCTTGCTGAAGAAACTGTCCTATGGTTGTTGCTGGTCAGATCATTCCAACAGGATTTACACTACTGCTAAAGGAAACAAACTGTTGGGGCACCAGGATGACTCAGTTGGTTAAACTTCTGCCTTCAGCTCAGGTCATCATCCTGGGGTCCTGGGATCAGCCCAGCTCCCCATCGTTGGCCTTCCTGCTCGGCGGGGAGTCTGCTCCTCCCCCTCCTTCCTGCTCGTGCTCTCTCTCACCATTTCTGTCTCTCTCAAATAAATAAATAAAATATTTTTTTAAAAAGGTTTTCAAAAAAAAAAAAAGAAAGAAAGAAAACAAACTGCCTATGAAAATGAATTGTTTTATAGCATCTGAAAGCCTTGTTATGCTAATGAGAGGTCGTTTTATGCAATCATTAAAGCCAGTCCTTTAGGCATATATACTAGGCAGAACTTTGTAGCCTCGTTCTAATTACTGCATGTGGTTGACAGTAATCAGAAAACATTTCTTCAAAAATACCCTGTAATTAAAACTGCTCACTCAAATTTGACTTTCTCCCTATCCCAACTTGTCCAAATTAGTCATGCTCTTAACAAGAGCAATAAATCAAAACCATCAGAGTCACTCTAACTGTGGTCTGCTTTGTCCCTCAGAGACCTGAAATGGCTTTAGTCATTGCCTCAGCTTTTATCAACAAGAATACTCGCTACTCTATCTCAAGAGTCCATTAGACACCAGGTAATTTACAAGAATGTCATTTGATCATCACAACTTGTCTTTAAGGTGTTCTTATTCCTATCAGAGTGGTGAAGAAGGAGTTATGAAAATTTCCGTGACTCACATTCACAAAGTTTTTTTAGTGATTACTTTATGAGTTACAATACTGTTATAGCTATATATATATATATATATATTTATTTATTTATTTATTTATAAAATATATATATTAATCTCTATGCTATTACAGAGATTAAATGGAATTATGTAAAAATAATTAATCCAAAAGAACACATAGTAACAAAAACTATCCAAAATGGATCATAGGGAGAATTTTTACTCTAGCTGTGACAGCGTCTGTGTCTGGCGGTTCCATTATCTCACTAGTTTCTCCTTGGTTTCTATTGATTGATTTTTTTTTTTTTTTTTGGCTGGTTATAGATTTTATTTTCTTGCTTCTTTGCATGCCTGATGTTATGAGTTAAATTTCGTACCCTCCCCCTCCAAAATATGTCAAAGTCCTTACCACTGCTGCCTCAGAATGTGACCTAATTTAGAAATAGGATTGTTGCGGATGTAATTTGGGTTGTTGCAGTAGATAAGGTCATACTAGAGTGGGGTGGACCCTTCATCCAGTATGACTGGCGTCCTTATAAGAAGAGGGCAGGACAGAGACACACAGAAGAGTACCACATAATGGCGGAGGCAGAAACAAGAGAGACCCAGCTCTAGCCAAGGGCCACCAGCGACTGATGGAAACTAGAAAGAAGTAGGGAGAATTTCTACCCGGAGTCTCAGAGGGAAATGACACCGGAATTTCATTACTCTGTCCTCCAGAACTATGAGAGAGTCCATTTCTGTTGTTCTAAGCTCCCTAGTTTGTGTGCCTTTGTTATGGCAGCCCCAAGAAACTGATGAATTCCCTGGGAATTTGGATTGGATGCTGGATATTAGAAATTTTACATTTGGGGGTACTGGATTTTGTTGTATCACTTTGAAAAGTATTGGACCCTATTGCAGCATGAAGTTAAGTGACTTAGGAAGAGTTTCATTTGAAACCTGCTTTATTTAAAATTCACCAGGATGGGGGCACCTGTGTGATTCAGTTGTTTAAGCCCCTGCCTTCAGCTCAGGTCATGATCTTAGGGTCCTGGGACTGAGTCCTGCATCAGAGCTCCCTGTTCAGTGGGGAGCCTGCTTCTTCCTCTCCCTCCCCCTGCTCATGCTCTCTCTTTCTCTCTCACTCACTCTCTCAAATAAATAATAAATTCTTAAAAGAAAAATAAAATAAAGTTCACCAGAATTGGCAAGAGAAATTGGTAGTTCCATGCAAACCACCTTCCTCGAACCCTACTCAATTCCCTATGCTTTACAAGGCCTCCCCACTCTGGCTGGTGCCGATATGATCTATTCCCAGCCCCATGTGAACTCTGGGATATGTCTGACCTGTTGCTGGCTGAATGTCTGCTCATGTACGTGCAGCACAGAGCTCAGCCAGAGGCTAGAGAGGACCCATCGGAAGATCTCAGAGACTCTCCGTATAATTCTCTCTTTGGCATTGTGTCCCACAAACTCTAGGCACCTAGAGATTTCCAATCTCCATCTCTTCAACTCGGGCAGACTCTACAGCCTGGAAACTGCCTTTGGGCAGAAGTTTGGGTCAGTTGTAGAGCTCATCTTACTGAATTGGTTGTCCTTTCCTCAAGGATCGTGATCCTTTATCACTTTATAGCTGATGTGCGGAAAGCTTTGTTTCAGACATTTTTGTCTGATTTTTCTTTTTTTATGTTGGAGATTAATCCAGGCTCTAGTACATCATCATGACTAGAAGGAAAGTATCTTAGTTATTGTTTAAGTAAACAAGAACATGGTGTTTCTCAAAGTTTCGCTTTTTCCTCCTTCTTAGGATCTGGAGGGCACTTCTCACCTCACTACTCCAGGCTAAAGTGTAACATATCACGTATCTTTTTGGTGCTGTAGGTTTTCCGTAGGTTTTGCTGTGACGTCTGCAAGAAACAGAAATCTAAAAATTGAATCAGAGCCTGACCCGTCAGACCCAAGGGACCCCAAACTCAATAAACATCTTGGGTTACCAATGACTTGGGGGCAAACTGGTGACAGAAGCTATGTTTTGCTTTTTAAGTGATTTCTTAAGCCAAGCAGATGGCAAACTCCCTCACTAGCCAAAGTGCAAATTTTCTGATCCCTGCCATTGAAACGATCTTTACTTCAGCGCTCTGTTGGACCAGGACAGTGTGGAAGCTTGCAAGGGATGACCAATAAAAGCCAATTTCTTGTGTGGTGTGTGGTGTGATCCTCAGAAACCAAGCAATTCACATAAGAGTAAGTTGGGCAAAAAGCAACACTCTTTACTGAACACATGCTAAATTACATAGACTTTATAAACACGCCGAATTCTATAGGCTGACATTTTTTAGCGGTTAATGGATTACAAGACACTTCCATATTTACTTATTTCCTTCAAACTTACTCTATCCACTATCTTCAGTTTTTCAGCTAACGGCAATTCCATTTCCCAAATGCTGAAGCCAAAAACGTTAGGAGTCATTCTTGGCTCTTCCCGTTTGCATATCTTCTACCCAGCCCATCAGTGAGTCTAGGAGGATCTAGCTATAAACTAGATCTAGCTGCAGTACCCTTGATGCCTTAGGGACTGTTATCTCCTGGATTCCTGAAAAGGCGTCCTAACTAGTAAGCCAGCTTCCAAGCCCGCTCCCCAAGACTATTCTCAATCCAACAATCAGAATGATCCTAGTACAAATCAGATTACATTGGTCCCCTGCTCAGAACCCTGCCATGGCTCCCTATTTCTCCTAGAGGGAAACAAAGTTTTCCTAAAATCTAAGAGCCCAGAGGACCCAACTATCCTGCCCCCACACTACTTCTTCTTAGCTTGCTCTATTTTTCTTTTTTTCCCATGACTTTCATCATCTAGCAAGTTATGTAATTTAATTATGCCAAAATGCAATCCAGTCTAGCAAACCAGCCATGTTGATTGAGATGTTGACTTGTATTCCCTCGGCTAAGGCACTTCACAAAGACAAGTTTACATATTGTCACTAACCTTAGCTGACATGATCACAGCAGTGGTCTATAGACCAGGTGAACTACAGTCCTGCACTCTCGCCATCCACGTTATAACAAAAGCAAAGGTAACATGCATGTAGGTGTGTGTTGACCAAACATTTGTTAGCAAGCAGCACAAAACAGCTCTCATAAACTACATGTAAGCTCAAAGAAGTTCCACTCCCTGGATCCCCTTTATGTGTCCTGAGAATTTCACTTAAGGCAGACAACAGCACGAAAGAGGCAACATTATGTTAGACTTGGAGGCATCATCGGGTAACCAGAATCCTCTCTCACCAATGGGACACAGGACTGTTGGGAAGCGAGCATGTGGTACCCTTAGGGCATAGACTGCAGGCAGGTGTCCTCCGATTTTTACATCTTGGTCATGCAATAGCTTCAGCCAATCCTGATATGGCCGCTAACTCACTCTGCTTACAAAGGAGAGCCCATTTCTCTCTCTCTCTCTCTCTCTCTGTGTGTGTGTGTGTTTTAAGTTTTCCTTTCTTTTCCTTTTTAAGATTTTATCCATTTATTTAGCAGAGAGCAAGAGCACAAGCAGGGGGAGCAGAAGAAGGAGAGGAAGAAGCAGACTCCTGGCTGAGCAGAGAGCCCAATGTGGGTCTCGATCCCAGGACCCTGGGATCATGACCTGAGCAGAAGGCAGACACCCAAATGACTGAGCCACCCAGGTGCCCCAAGGAGAGCCCATTTCTAACATGCATTATTTCCATAGATCCCCTGTTTAAACAATACCACAGCCCTGATATTTCATTCTAACTGAATGTCTAATTACCATAGCCTGGATTTGATCAAGATACAAATAATGAAGCTTATAGTCACCATGTTGTGCCTGCGGTTTCTCTTCTAGGAGCTACTACCCCCATGCTTTGGACTCTCCTTCCTTATAAATCCCTGACCCTAGATTTAAAGCTTAAAATAACTAGGACATACTAATTTCGCATGATGTACAGAAGCTATAGTAGATTAGAGATTCTGTAGCAATGGCAATGTTAACTGGCCCTGCCAGTGTCCAATAACTCAGTGCCTCCTATTTTCACCATAACAAGCACCAAGATGGTATTTGTTATAGTTTATTATATTTTATGTATTTCATATTTATTAGTTATTACCCATAGGGATATATTACATATTTATTATGGTTATTATTTCCTTATTTTCCTTTTCACAGCCACAACCAATGATTAATTCCAGGCATCCATCACGTAACATGCCTGTGGAAAAAACTGAAAATCCAGTCATAAAGAAAGAACCAGAAGGGCAGTAATGTCACATCAAAATTTCCTAAGCATAAGTAACTTTCCTCTCCCCACCAAAAACTTCTTAGGTCTGTGGAAAGAAGTGCTGAAAGAAAAACGGCCTTTCTACAAAATCAGAAAACTCCTAAGCTAAAACATAGAGTCAAGGCAATCCGAGCCCTACGTGTCATTCATTTTTATTCATTTAAATGCTTTCTTTTTATGTTTTATGATTTGAATGATTCCGTTGTGAATGTAAAATAATTGTCTTTTCCTTTAAAAAAAAAAAAGCAATAATGTGTTTCTAGTAAAAATGCTAGATTAAAAATATTCCCTTGTTATATGCCAATTTTTTTTTCATTTTTATGTTTGCTAACATCTGGAGGCAAATAGAAACATCAGATAAGTTAGAAGTGAATTTCAATATAAAAACTATTCATTGTACATGAGTCAACAATATTCCCCACAGAAAGCTCTGCCAAGTGCTAGCAATCTAAAAAGTATTGCTCTATCAAGCCATGCATCATCTAGGGAGAGTAGTAAAAGAAAATCTTTCTTGATTTTTTTGTTGGGTTCTGCCAAGCAGGATTTCCAATAATTATGTCTTTCAGATCGCAAGACGTCTAAAGTGAACTGTTTAAAAAGAGATCTTGGAGTATGTTATGCATGCCACCTGGTTCTTCCCAAATTTTCAGTTACTGATGAAGAAGAGCAGAACACATCTTGATCCTGGCAGGGGTTAAAACAATGTTTCTGCCCTTGGAGGAGGCATGATTTGGTCTGTGCCTTAGAGAACTGCTGGTTTTCCGCTCTCGGGAAAGAGGTGGTACCATTTCAGACAAGAGCCAAACACAAGTTCATCATGAAGACCAGAAGGGGAGCATTGTCAGGGGGAGAGTGAAGCTGAGGGAGGAAAAGCAGGAAGGGAGAGGGGTTACAAGCAGGTAGTGAAGAAAATCAACAAGGCAACTAAGGTGAGTGATCCAAGAAGCAAATCGAGTTCTTGTTTAGCGCTTGAGCAAAAGCAGAGGCCCCACTAAAGGAGACATATTAAACTTTGCCAAGTTTCCCTACAGTTTTGTGGACCAAAATTCTCAGAAGGGGCTATTTGCATTTTAACGTAGATGCAACCTGTGTCCTGTATGGATAAGGGATGCTCTGTTTTGAATGGTGTAAGATGAGTGATAAGGGGTGGTGTCACCACCATCCCCTTAGCCCAGGACCCTAGAGGAGAAAGCTGGAAAAGGTAATAGAAAAAAAAAAAAAATCCCCTGACACATTAGGAGAAAGAAAGCTGAGTCTTGCAAGCTTGAGCAGTGCTACAAGGTGGAGGAGAGCACAGTGAGAATCGCAGCCATCGGGGTGTGAGGCGATCCGGGAGCTGGCAGGAGGGCTGGCCCACAGAGAGTTCTGAAAACTACTTTGTTTACCGTGAAAAAAAGGCACCTGGGAGGCTCAGTGGGTTAAAGCCTCTGCCTTGGCTCAGGTCATGATCCCAGGGTCCTGGGATCGAGCCCCGCATCGGGCTCTCTGCTCATCAGGGAGCCTGCTTCTTCCTCTCTCTCTGCCTGCCTCTCCGCCTACTTGTGATCTCTGCCTGTCAAATAAATAAAATCTTTAAAAAAAAAAAAAAAGGCAGCGTTTTGGATGGTAAAATTATCCTATTTATGTGGGTTAAATGCAGTTCAATCTGTTAATACTGTTTGTGTAACAATCTCCCTAAAATAACATCAAGTCTTATGGAATGTGCAATATGTAGAGATAAGTAGATAGATCTGTAGATAGATATAGCTGGTTAAATTACTAAAATTAGTTTAATTCACAGTAAGACTAAAAAATATTCCCACAAGATTCATGTATTTTTAACATAAATGTATCATAATCTCTGAAATATACCGCTAACACCCCCCAAAAGTTCAGTTTTGCCTTAAGTTGGACTTAAAATTAATGTCTTAATTCTACCTGTCTTTTAAAACCTAGATATGATTTTGGGAAATTATCTGAATGATCTCATGTCACTCAGATATTTTGGGAAGATTCTACTGCATTATTTTCTTTCTGATATTCTTCAGGGAGCAAGTAGATAAGACCACTCAAATGAGAGAGGGAGACAAGCCATAAGAGACTCATAGGAAATACACTGAGAGTTGCTGGAGGGGTGGGGGTGGAGGGAAAGGGTAACTGGGTGATGGATATTAAGGAGGGCACATGATGTAATGAGCACTGAGTATTATATAAGACTGATGAATCACTGACCTCTACCTCTGAAACCAATAACACATTATATGTTAAATAATTGAATTTAAATTTAAAAAAAAAGTCAGACACCCTATCCCAAAAAAAAGCTTTGAGACGTAAGCCTGACAACATATGCAAAAATCTAATTATCTAACATATAGATTTAAAGTTCTAGATAAAATACTGAAATTACTTTTTTAAAAAGACTACTCACATCATTTACCCATTTCTAAAAATAACATGCACTTCTCACTTCACGCCACTAGATGGCATATCTATACATAAATAAACCAGGAAATTTGTATAAAGGAGGAAATCAATCTGGATTAAAATAAGCCTTGTCAAATCAACACATCCATGACAGTTGAAATGGAGAAAAATGGAGAGTACCTGGTAAACCATTATCATTTTGACTACTAGGGAATGACTTAATTAATTCAGCCATAGTACAGTGTACAGTTTCCTAGAAGTGTTGTAACAACTACCACAGGGAATGACTAAAACAGCAAAAATGGAGACTACAGGTCAGCAGGGTTGGTTCCTTCTTGCGGCCCTGAGAGAGAATCTGTCTCCAGATCCTCTCCTAGCATCAGGTGGCCAACAACCATCCTTGGTGTTCCTTGGTTTGAGGACAAAATCCCTTCTGCCTCTGTCTCAGCCTTCACCTGGTCTCCTCTGTGTGTTTTCCCATAAGGACACTAGTCACTGGGTTTAGGGCCCACCTAATCCAGTACTGATCTCATCTTAACTCATATCTGCAAAGATCCTATTTCCAAATAAGGTCACATTCTGAGGCACACAGTGGACTTGAATTTTGAGGAGATACGATTTAGCTCAGTGTACACAGAGCGACACCCATGCTGGGCACCCAGGTATCAGCCCAGTTTCCCACTGCCAAGCTGTGAGACCCATGGACAAGTCATGTAACCTATTTAAATTCCATTCATCTTGTAAAAGAATAAAAAAATAAAAGGAATAATAACCATATGTGCTTTATAGCATCACTGTGAGGACTGAAAGAGGTTATACATGGGATGTGCTCTGTGCCTGGCACATAGTCATCACTCCAAAAATATTAGCTGTTATTACCATTGTCATTGTCATTGTCATTATTGCAATTCAGAAACATGTTTCCATCAGAACCTGAGATAAGAGGTTCTCAGGATGAGGAAGGAATGAAATGCATTTCCTGAAAGACCCAGCCTTGTTTCTGTACTGTCTGCCCTCCAGGAAAGGGCCCTGGAGCTCCTATGATTTGATTTTTTTTTTTTTAACCATGCACTTACTTATATTACTGGGTCTACTTTTCTAAAAGGCTCTGTGATGACAATGTCCTAGTGTTGTCTCCCTGCTTCCTCGAGCTCTAAATGTACCCACGAAGGGTGCATCCCTGGAAGAGCTAGGGGTAAAAATTACCCCTTTTAGTAAAGGGGTAATTAGGGTGTGACAACATGCAGCTGGCTGTCTGACCCGATGCTAAACCAGCTGGGGACAGGCAAGATGAGTCCTGCCTGAATACATGGAAGGGGAAGTCCAGGCTGGGTTTGGGAAGGACAGCAGTTGTGACAAAATAATCATGGTTAGGGGCTCCTGGGTGGCTTAGATGGTTGGGAATCTGCCTTCAGCTTTGGTCATGACCTCAGGGTCCTGGGATTGAGCTCCCTGTGGGGCTCTCTGCTCAGTGGGGCAGCTGCTTCTCCCTCTCCCTCTGCTCCTCCCCTCCCCTGCTTCTGTGTGCGTCCATGCGTTCTCTCTCTCTCTCTCAACAAATAAATAATAAATATTTTAACAACAACAAAAATCATGGTTAGGGGATAACACCAGACTTGGATCTGGTGGATAAAAGAGATACTCCAGGGATAACTCCTCCAAAGCGCTGGAGGAAAGGAGTTTGGAGATGGCCAGAGAACAAGCCAGGCGGAAGAATGGCTTCCAGACAGAGGTTGGTACCAAAGAAGCAGAGAGTGAGAAGAAAAAGTCTCTCTCCGAAGCACTCGGGCTCAGGAAAGACACAGACCCTCAGAAGCCCTACCTATATCCCCCTTGACACCTCCAAGCTCCGTGCTCCACAAGATCACCCATACCAGAAGGCCGATCTGACTTCGCCATTCCCTTTCTCCCAGGAAGCATCCCAGGCTCACCAGCCAGAAGCCAGGGGTCATTCTGGAATCCTCCTTTGCCCTCATGGTCCAGTCCTGTGGGCTCAACAACTTCAGAGTCACGTGAATCCATCCCCTCTGCTTCTGCCTCTCCTGTTACCTGCAGAACAAAGCCTTCAGCGGGAACACGAGGCCTTCATCATCTGAACCCTGTCTACCTCTCCAGTCTCACCAACCCCACCCCACCGGCACCTTGCACCCCCTTTGTGATGAACGTAGGGGCTGCTCAACGAACACAGGGATGAATAAACATATCACCACAAGCAAGAACAGGTTTGAAGTCTCCAAAGTTCACAGATACTTTGCGGTCAAGTCTATGATTTAATAAGTCACTCAGGGGTTTTGTTGTTAGATTGACAGTTCATGATGTATTAAAGGGTCCCCATCCATTGCGGGAATAGAAATGAAATCTTCCTCAGCCCTAGCAGAGTACCTCACACAGTAAGAATGATCAAAGGGCAAAGCTAATTTGTAGGCCCTGGGGACTTCACTATGGAGTTTCTTCCAAGGTTAAGTCTCTGGCGTAGATCCTGATCTGATGCCCTGTATCCCATAGAAGCAGAATGGCTGATATGGATGGAGGCACCCTCTTCTGCAGTGGGACCCCCATGAAGGCAACTCTAACACAGGGGAGGAACGAGGAGGGGGACCTGACGCAAGTAGGATGGGGACGGGGAAGGGGCTGAGGTCAATCTGTGGACAGAACCTATTGTAGAAGTCCGGGAAACAGACAAATCCCAGAGTGGATTAAGTCAGGTGAGAGATATGGAAACATCAGTGCTGGAGCCTGCAAGGGGGCTCGATTTACACGGACACTCCACACGGGGCTTTCTACGGACTGCTGTGTGGATCCCTAAAAATTCCGATGGTGAAGCCCTAACCCCCAGTGTCATGGTATTTGGAGATCGGACTTTTAGGGAAATAATTAAAGCCCTAGGGTAGAGCCCTAATCCAGTAAAACTACTGTCCTTATAAAAGAAAGAGACACCAGAGCTTGCTCACTCTCTCTCTTTTCTCCCTCCCCCTCTCTCCCTGCTTTTGTGCCCAGAGGACTGGCCATGTAGGGGTACACAGCAAGAAGGCATCTCTGTGCAAGCCAGAAAGAGAGCTCCCACCAGGAACCAGATTTGCTGGCACCTTGATCTTGGACTTCATCTCAGTTAGTTTGGGCTGTTAGCACAAAGTACCATGGGCTAGATGGCCTTTAAGTAACAGAACAGAAAGAGCTAGCAGAAACTTAGGTCTGGAAGCTGGAAGTCTGAGATCAGGCTGCCAACAAGGTCAGGTGAGGGCCCTCCTCTGGGTTGGCTGGAGATTGCTGACTGCTCACAACATCCTCCCACGGTGGGGAGAGAGTGAGCTTGCTCTCTGGTGTCTCCTTAAGGGCGCCAATCCCATACATGAGGGCTGCACCCAAATGACCTAATAACCTCCAAAGGCCCCACCTTCAATGTCATTACACTGGGATTAGAGTTTCAACACATGAATTTGGGGAGGACACAAAGATTCAGTATAATAAAGTTAACTATCTTTCTTTTTCCTTTCTTTTTCTTTCTTTTTTTAATAGGTGCCACACCCAGCCCTGGAGCACAGCACAGGGCTTGAACTCAACACCCTGAGATCAAGCCCTGAACTGAGATCAAAACTCAGACACCCAACAGACTAAATCGGTTTAAATTTCAAAATTCAAAAGGCACAAAATGGTTTACAATAATAGTTTACCTCATATCTGTCTCCCAGACTTCTAACCTCCAGAACTATGAGAAAGTCAATGTCTCTTGATTAAGCCATCCAACATTTCATATTTTGGGGGGCAGCTGAGAACACCAAGACAGGTATTTTGAAGGACCAGGCCCCATGCTCTGGTAAGGAGCAGCCCTGTCTGACCATAGAGGACACACAGTGGGGGGCTACAGGAGACAGCCCCCAATAATCACACATACTTAGGTAAAAGAATGGATCTGTGACCATGTTGAGTACCAACCAAGCAAAGCAAAGGAAGAAAATCTGACAGAAAGGCAACACAGTTCATCCATCCAGAGCTCTCTCTGAGCAAGAATTATTTAGGGACCTCACAAAGCAGGGCATTCACTGTAGTTCTGGGACTCAGAAACATCAGGATGGTCAGTCACACTGTCCCTAAATGATTGGCTTCAAAGTGTCTTTCTAGGTTCTTTCTTGTTCTTCAGCCATCTGCTGGCTGACCTGGACCAGAATGTTCCTATTTCAAGGTCAACTGTCTTAACTCCATGACCGAGAGGCTCTCTGTATGCTCCACTTTGAAGATTTGGGAAATTATAGCCGCAGTGAAGCCAGACATCTCTTGATCTCTGGCAGATCTAATAAATGTATAAACTCCTTCCATCTTTTTCTTTTCATGGAAAAAGAACTTTAACAAAGTTATTGCTTCTACTCCATGAAGATGCAATTAGGAAAATCATTTCCTCCAATTTATCTTTTTGAGTCTTTTCCCCTGAAATCCAAAAAGAATTTATTTATATGTCTGCTAAGAGTTAATAAAACCATTAACTTATAATTAAAACATTTTTAAAAACCAGCCACTACTTAAACAAGTTGGTGTTTTTTCCTACAAGCTCCCCAACCACGTACACATATAAAAGGATGCAGTAGTTAAACCCCCTGTATGTAGAATATTGGAAATGCTCTCCTCAGTGTCTGTGAGTAGTGTTATGGCATTGCTTTAATTTTTTTTTAAGATTTTATGTATTTATTTGACAGAGAGAAAGAGCACAAGCAAGGGGAGCAGCACACAGAGAGGGAGAAGCAGGCTCCCTGCTGAACCAGGAGCCAGATGTGGGACTTGATCCCAGAACCCCAAGATCATGACCTTAGCTCAAGGCAGGCGCTTAAGCGACTGAGTCACCCAGGAGCCCCAGGGCTGTGCTTTTACACCAGTGCTAGAAGCAAGTATATTTTCTGTTGAAACCCATTGGATGCATTGTCTCTGTACTCCTGCATTGTTATAGGAATTTTGCATCACTGCAAAAGGAATATTTTGACAATTGGCTTAGGTGTCCCAGATGGACACTTGCACATTTAATTACTTCACATTAACCCACCATTACATAAATTTTTTTTTTTAAGATTTTTATTTATTTATCAGAGAGAGAGAGGGGGAGAGAGTGAGCACAGGCAGACAGAATGGCAGGCAGAGGCAGAGGGATAAGCAGGCTCCCTGCTGAGCAAGGAGCCCGATGTGGGACTAGATCCCAGGATGCTGGGATCATGACCTGAGCCGAAGGCAGCTGCTTAACCAACTGAGCCACCCAGGCGTGCCCCACCATTACATAAATTTTAAAGAATGCCTGTGACTCAACACGTAACATGGAGGTTTATTACTCTCAAGCACAGTGTGGCCCACTTACTATGCAGTTAAACCAGCAGATTCAGGTGTTGAGGGTCAAGATGATTCATGCAGACTATAGAGTGTGTGACAGGGGATCGGTGAGCCCCAAAGTGGGAAGTTGCCTGTGTCAGGAGCCTTCAACTCTGTCCCTCCCTAGCCGCTGACTAATCCCACTAGATGATCTTAGGCAAGTCTGTTTCCCTGCTACAGAGTTTTTTAATAATTAATTAAAATAATCAATCAGGGGCACCTGCGTGGCTCAGTCAGTTAAGTATCTACCTGCAACTCAGGTCGTGATCCCAGAGTCCTGGGGCTTCCCCCTCTCTCTCTGCTGCTCCCACTACTTGTATATTCTCTCTCTCTCTCTGAAAAATAAATAAATAAATAATATCTTTTTAAAATAATATAAAATAATCAAATAAATGTTGAGCTTTCAGGACTACATACAACTATTTACAAACTAGTTAAACTTTATGTGAAAACTGTATTTTCTGGAAATTCTTCTTGAGGATTAAAAATACAAAAGCAACTCATTAACTAAATATTTAGCTCTTTATATAATAGTAGAAAGTTTTGAGAAAATTGGACATATTTGCTCATTAAAAACTAAAATCTCTACCTCTGAACCATGCCATCAAGCCATCAGTGGGACTCTGAATTGCACTTCTCACCTCGAAACACCAGGGGGCTTGATTTGAACACGTTGGCAGAGAACAGAGCAAGCTGGCTGTGGTACAGAATGTCAAGTGGGATTTTTCCTGGTGTCTCAAAATTGTGGCAAAGGCCCAAAGTCAAGAACAAAGGCACTGAAAGCTCTTTCTTACTTCAGAGAGCTGACATCTGCCTGTAGCTGGAGTGGGGAGGCTTGACTGCCCCTCACTGTCCTCCCTGGAACCAACCAGACCTCTGAGGACATGCCAACCCCCCACTCCCCCCCACTTAGATTAAACACGAAGAAGGAGGGAGTCTGTCCTTTGGGGGAGGGCGGGGATGGAGAGAAGCTAGACCTTCCTTGCAGGGAGACAGGCAGTGCTGACTCTCTCCAGAGTCTAGTGTGGGGGATCCCAAGGGAGTTTCTCATGAAGATGGGGTGTCTGCAAGAAAGAGAAGTGGGCAGTTCATTCCCTGACCCTGTCTGCTTGGTCTCTGACTCGCCGATCTACTCCCAGCAAAGGACAAGAGGAGTGAGATCAGGGCTGGTGAGGGCCCAGCGGCAGAGTGGTCCTCGCTCCTGGAATGGCCATGGCAAGGATGTGTGGTCTCCCCCC
>NC_081558.1:139005187-139007452 GCF_022355385.1 Mustela nigripes | reverse complement strand
TCCACTCCCCTCCATAGGTGTAGCATTCCTCAGGCACCCCTGACTGCCATAAAATGATAAATAGTTAACTTGCTAAGATCACAATCCTGCAAGACAGGAGTCTCCCTTGGTTTGCAAATGTCCTTGAGATTTACAAACAAAGAAGTTACCTTATCAATAGCCCAAATTCCAAAGACACAGAACTCAGTTTCTCAAACCTAATGTCACCCTCCCCTCCATAAAAACCGAAGGAGGTGGAGGTAGAAGGAAAAGTAAATAAAGTTAAATTTCTTCTAAACCTAAATCTCATTAACAAGGATGTTTGATGGCAGGAATGTAACATTCCACCAGGAGACTCTCAATTGTCTTTACTTGATAGTAACTAAGCCTTCAATATCCTGATAGTATTCTTTGCCCCAATAGCCCTTTGTCCTCACCTACCCAACTCCTGCGTATATAACCAACTACCCCTCACAACCCGGGGCGGCCGCATCTCTGCCTGCCCACGGGCCCTGTCCCTGTGCTTTAATAAACCACCATTTTGCACCAAAGATGTCTCAAGAATTCTTTCTTGGTCATCGGCTCCGGACCTCAGCCCACCAAACCTCACCTAGGTTCTAGAACTTCATCACCATCAAATCTCGGTTCTCTTTTGGGGCTCCAAGGTCCACGCAGTTTGCTGGGAAACAGCCTCCGGAGCTGGGGCTATCGGCCAGTTGGAGGGGGAGGCAGGAGGCAGCCCATCTGTCCAGGGTAGGAGGCTTCCTTTCTCTCTGGACATTGGCAACCAACCCCACACAGGAGTCTACTTTGCCTTTCTTGGGAATTTGAAAGTTTCAGTGTAGTGCAGTTTTATGTGCTTTAAAAAGGAAATGAGAAATAGAATCTTAGCAAAGCTATCTATGTCAGATTATAAAATCAGTGGCAAGGGACCATAGAGCTAATCCAAGGTCCACGTTTTGTAGGTAAGGAAGCAGGCTAGTACAGATCCGTTCCATCCGCCCTCCCCCATAAGGGTCAGCATGGTCTTCACCTTTCTCCATATCCCAGTGACTGCCTCTGTGGCTTATATTAGGGTGTATCTTTTATCTGTAACATTGGCTTTATATCTAAGTCTATTTCTCAAACAGGATTATGAGTTTCCTCAATATTGACGGTTGGTTGTACTAGTTGGATGTCCATGTGCATCAGCTTGGACGTGAATGTGTGTGTGTGTGTGTGTGTGTGTGTGTGTGTGTGTGTGTGTGTCCTTGCATGTGGGTACATGTTGTGTCCGTGCATGTGTGCTTTGTTTACCCAACTGATGATCTGGGTCACTGCAATCCCGGGTTAGGGGAAAGGGAGCAGACACTCCTTTAAAAAATACTAGGAAGCACATTAAACCGCTAGGGAAGGGGCGCCCAAGGGCTCAGTCATTAAGCATCTGCCTTTGGCTCAGGTCATGGTCCCAGGGTCCTGGGATTGAGCCCCACATTGGGCTCCCTGCTCAGTGGGAAGCCTGCTTCTCCCTCTCTCGCTCCCCCTGCTTGTGTTCCTGCTCTCTCTCTCTCTCTCTCTCTTTCTCTCTGTCAATGAAATAAATAAATAATCTTAAAAAAAAAAACCCAAAAAACAAAACAACAAAAAAATACAAGCCACTAAATTAACCAGTGAGTTTATAATCACTTTGGTTTATCACACTTTTATTTTAATATTTGGCTTAGTTTCATTCATTTTTGAGTTTCAAACTTTTTAAAGCTCTTTTCCTCACTGGGGTGGTCACATCTGTTCTGTTTTTCCAGCCTGTGTGTGCACGTGTGTGTGTGTGTGTATGCGCTGGTTGGGGCAGGGGGTGTGGTATTTTATCTGTCGATCTATCTACCTATGTATCATCTATCTATCTATCTATTTAGGTCTGTTCCTACTTCTCTTCCTAAGCTAAGCCCTCCTGGTGCTTTGGGACCAAGAGAAGGAGAGACCCAGGGTGGAGATGTCACTCCCTCTCTGGGCAGACTGTAGTCTCGCTGTTACATCTCTGGCTAATACGGGCTGCCTGGCCTCATGCCCTCCCAGCGGCGGCCTGAGCCAGGGGGCACTGCTGGTGTGGGTCTCCCTCTGCTCCCCGTGCTGGAGCTCCCTGACCTGCCCTAGGAGAGCCAGCTCTGCTGGGCTTCCACCATACCTCAACCTCTCCCAAGGGCCCTGCTGCTGGATTCCCGAGCGCCCACAGCCGGTGGACAGAGGGTGAGGTCTGGGCAAGACAGGATAGCTCAGCTCCCGTCTCAGATGATCACTGCATCTGGGGGG
>NC_081558.1:138816898-139004787 GCF_022355385.1 Mustela nigripes | reverse complement strand
ACACCTATGGAGGGGAGCGGATGGAAGGGGGGGGTGCAAGGCGCCAGCTCTTGCTTTGTCCTCAGCCAGCCTCCTGCTCCCTCATCAATGGTGTTGCATGGCTCGTTCACAGGGTTGGATGGCAGACTGCTTCTCCTAAGTGTCAGCCCAGAACTGTAACTCACCATGGTCACTCACAAAGGACACAGAGTATTGGCAACCTTGTCTCCATCCAGAGAGGCTCTCCCTGCCATCATCTCATCCAGGCACTAGAAGATCAGGGGAGCCTGTTTCCACACACCACCCCTGCCAGGGGCTTCTCTTCTGTTAACATTTGCATCTTGGGTCCTGTTCTCCTCTGGTTTCCCCTCCCTCCCAACTCTCCTCACTTCCTCCCAAACTTAGTCATAATATCCTCTGTGGCAGTGCACACGGAACAACATGATTTTGCCTCAGAGCACGTTATCTCAATGAGGCCATAATTCTATCTTGCATTAGGGATTAACCCTATTTTACAAATGAGCGTACAGAGAAGGGAAAAAAGGAGACCCTTGCAAAATGGCAAGGCTGCTTAAAGGCAAGACAACAAGCCCCCAATGGAGCCGCCTATGCTAAACCCCGCATCACCAAACAGACACTTAATTATAGTTTTGGCTGTCCCCGAAATGGAAGCCTGAATCAGTCTATCAGAAATCTCCTGATCAGCACTATGCGATTTCCTGGATGGACCCCTGCTGTCCCCTGAAGGAACGTGAGCTTGCGACGGTCAGCCCACTCTGCTGCCTACATTACATCCTTGTTTTGGCTCCCTTCTGTCTGTAAAAGTCTTTTATTTTGAACCGCTCCTCAGAGCTCTTTTCTGTCTGCTAGATTGGATACTGCCTGATTTAAATGGATTTCGCTCACATACATGTAAAATTTTTCATATGCCCGAAGTCCTTTTAACGGACTTGTCAATAGTCGTTGTGGGGATGTAGTCTCAGCCTTTGCTCACCCAGCTCTGTTTTTCCCGATTCTTGAAAATTGTGTTTGGTTTTTTTGTTTTTTTAACTACAAAACTAAGCTTTGTTCACGAAAAGCATTTGTGCACTTAACATGCAGATTGTGTTCCTCGGAGGAGGTGATTACTGACGTTTTGTCCTCTGATGACAACCTCACACTGCTCTATTCTAATTCACTTACATCCACTGGAAAAGAGGGTGTTTTTGTCTTTTCTTATTGTTCTCTTCGTACTGTCTCGAGCAATGCCTGTTGCTTAGAAGGGCGCTGGGACATATGAATTGAATGGGTGAAAAGCCCACCGGTATAAAAAGCCAGTCTAGACTCTTTGAGAGTTAGAAACTTAGCCAACGGCATTCCTCCTTGTGAAAAGGTATTTTTAGGTAAAAAGGGATGATTCTAAAAGATTAAACCTGATGAGACCAGTCATTTTCGTTAAGAAGATGTTTTTCTTTCTTCCTGTTTTCCCCCTTCCCCAAGCCGTTGCCCACATTACTCCAAAAGGATGCCAGGACTCTGTACCAGCTTGGAGGTAAAATGAGAGTCTAGGAATTTGTGAATGCTCGACTTCTTGTGTGTGTGTGTGTGTGTGTGTGTGTGTGTGTGAGAGAGAGAGAGAGAGCAAGCATAAGTTAGAAAGAATGAGAAGGGAAAACCCCAGGAAACAGTCTTCCACCTCTTTACCCCTTAAAGAAGTTGATACGAAAGCAAATGCGTTCCAGAAGAGTCTGCTTCTGCTACCAGTGGGACAAATTGCAGGATGGCAAGGAAGGGCCTCAGAAAGTAGAACCAGCAGCCATTGGTTGGCAGGCTGGATGCTTGCATTTTACAAAAAGCTCTCATCTGGAACCCCTGCCTCTAAAGTGTCTTTCTCTGCATATCACACAAGCAATTATTCTAACGTTGTCACATAAATTGATTTGGAGGGCAAAACTTCTCAGAGCACTGCACGGCTGATTCTTCGTGACGCCTAAACAAAAGCCTCTTGGCCTGGGAGATGTTTGCAAAAATTATTTCCATAGTACGGGGCTCACTGAACTGAAAATGAATGAATCAGACCGAATTTTAAAATCATTTGATAAAAATAAATGGATTTGAATATAAGCATGGTGTTACACCCAATTCATTCATCTTTAGTAAGATTCTGTTTGGTACTGGGTCATTTATGTTGCATCCTTTTCCCCTGACCCATCATCCCACCACCTGGGTAGAAGGACAGGGATGTGCCAGTGAACAGAACAGCCGAAATCCCGCCATCCTCTGGTGCAGGAGATGCGGAGCCGTCATGGGGAGTTCGGGGGACAACTGCTCCAGGAATTAACTGTCACCACCTCATACCCACAGAGTCTGCCTTCCAGCAAAGCCCACATGGTAGAGATGCCGAGCAGGACTGTGGGATGAGATCGGCCTATTTTAAATTCCTGAAATGCCCAGTTATCATTGCAGAGCATTATTTAGAAGTTGTTGAACAGCTTTCTTCTTTTCCAGCCTCATAACTTTTCATATTTACATAGCACTTTCTCAGAGGTCATGAACGGCTGATCTAAATACCAAAGTTGGCCAGTTGTCAGGCTTTCGTTGAGCCCATTCAATATGTTTTGTAATTGAATTAGTTGCCTTCATTTAAAATTTGGGGCAATTTCTATTTTTTAAAAAGTATGGATTTCCAGCTTCTCTTAAGAAATATTAGGATCTAATTTTAGGCCCATGTTTCTTCATGAGACTGAGCTCTGATTTGCCACAATCCCCACTACTCTCTAGTGTTTTCCATGCAACCCATTCCCTCTCATTCAGATTATCTGTCAGAAGCATTTGAATCTGCAATGCCTGTTTTTGTCTCAACAAAAGTACTTCTCTAAGTGTCCTTTCTGTGTGTGCTTGCTATTCACTTCTGAAATGTCGTGCATCTATAATTTGTCAGTTAAAAATATATTCACAATTAGTGTCTTCAATGCATACCTTTGGACATGACATACAGTAGGACATTGAATGGCCATTTTTCTTCTTGTCTCAGAATTTAAGTCCCATTGTTGAGGGCAATTAATGATAATATCCTCAAATCCTAAAGAAGAGCTACTGGACACGTTCTGTGAGAACTTCTGAAAGATACACAGGTCATCCCCTCGAGACCTTCATTTACCTCTGAGTCCAATGTAAGGAAAATATTAGTAATCCAGAAGGAAGTCATCAAAGCCAAGAGTCCTGGAGAAGCTGCTTTGGTTCCCTCTACTCTGGAACCAAAGAAGATGGTGCTCAAAGAGCATCTCTTGAAGCATCTAGAAGTACCAGAAGGGAGGGAATCCTGACATCAGTCTCCTCATCTGGGCATTGCCAAGGGGCAGGGCTCACAGGCTCACTCTGTCTAAGGAGCACAGGGACGAAGCACATTGGAGAACTGCCTTCCATTTTCTTGAGTGGGGGCATGCATGAACAGAGACTGGGGCCCACTTCTCATAGGGAGACAACTTCAGGCAGGGGGCAAAGGAGGCTGAGCAGAGAGGGCAGCAGTGGGTCACCGGCGCTCTCTCCAAGAGTGCCTAATTCTCACAACGAGTTCTCAAGTGAATGGGCTTCAGGACTGTTGTCATCTAGTCACTGAGGACTCGCGTTCTTTCTCTTTACTTCACTTTCTGAAGGACTGAGGCTTCCCAAGGCAGACTCCAATCCTCATTTCAAGATGCTGACATTTCATAGCATTATTTCTGCCTCAGCTAAATCCTGAAAGAGAATGTTTCTCAGTCTCTGCATTTCAAGAAAGGATCCTGAGAGGCAGCTGATCTCCCAGGTGAGGGCACCCTCCAACATTGAGCCAGGGACTTGTGGGCAGGAGAACTGCTGAGAAGATGGGGTTGTGGAGACCCACGCTGGCCAGCATCCATCTCGAGCACTACTGCATAAGAGCTTAGAGGCCAGGGATGTCCAACTGAATGATAATCCCTTGGAAGCAGGGAGTGACTTGGATAGGCAACTAATATTTCTTTTCTACAGAAACAATGAAAGATCTTTGAGTAGAGAGTGACAAGTCCACTCATGGATTTCAAGTCATTGTGGCTGCAGCATGAAATCTGAAATAGAGGAAGACAGCACTAGAAAAGCTATCTTTCCTATAAATAAAGACTTTGCAATATTTGAAAGTAAAATCTCGGCCTTTAATACGTGCCTCGGTACTTATATCAAACCTTGGAGCAGTTAAGAAATGAAGGCAACTATTTTCCCGACATTGTCAAACATCTCTAAAGCCGTGCCTTCAATCTATTAAAACCACTGTTCTGAACACAGAACCGTCAACAGGAATCCACTTTCCCCGTCAGAAGAGCACTGCAAGCAGTTGCATGTCATAACTAGAGCTGCAGAAGTTTGACTGGTTATCAAAAGAAATTAACATCTCAAATCCATTTGTACCTAAGTGCACACACATGCACACACTCACAACCGCACTCATGTACTCACAGGCGCTTACATGTACTTGCGTGCTCATAATCACACACATACACACAGACTCGTGCCCTCACATAGATTGACACACACAATCACACATAGTCCCGCTTTCATACACACTTGCACGTAGGTGTTCACATACGCTCACAGGCGCAAAGACACTTTAATATATGAGAGCCAGTGTGCCTTGGTGGCTCAGTTGTTTAAGCATCTGCCTTCGGCTCAGGTCGTGATCTCAGGGTCCCTGCATCAGGCTCCCTGCTCAGTGGGAAGCCTGCTTCTCCTTCTCCCACTCCCCCTGCTTGTGCTCTCTCTCTGTGTCAAATACATGAATGAATAAAATCTTTTTTAAAAATTTTTAAAAAATTTTTTAAATGAATAATGCATGAGAGCCAATGCAAAGAGTACCACTTGTTATTCTGCAGGGTGCAGAATGGAAGAAGGAAATTGATGAATATTTATTTGTGTTCAATTTTTTACATCTTGCTAATTTATTTATATATTTCAGGGACAGAGGGGGAGATCAGTCCGGGTTTGGGGATTCAGATCTTGGAAATTTCCAATGTCATTATGTATGCTGACCTTCCGGGGAAAGAAAGGTACTGCTCCCATTTCCACTTTGGCCCACTTAGGTTCCAATTACTAGGATCTCTCAAAGAAAGAGCTTCACCGGCTTTCCTAGACTCGAAATTCAGAAAAGATTTCAGAACTATATTTGTACCATTTTATTAAAAGAGGAAAAGATGGGATGCCTGAGTGGCTCAGTGGGTTAAGCATCTGCCTTCAGCTCAGGTCATGATCTTGGGGTCCTAGGATCTAGCCCTTCATGGGGCTCCCTGCTCAGCAGGAAGCTTGCTTCTCCCTCCCCCTCCTTGTGTTCCCTCTCTCGCTGTCTCTCGATCAAATAAATAAATAAAATCTTTAAAAATAAAATAAAATGAAAGAGGAAAAGGTAAGGCTAATACCATGTTACCTATAGAAATAATGGAAAACTAAGGAAACTAACGGAAAACTAAGATGTGCCGGCTTCTCAGGTACCATCTGGGGGCCTGGCGGAAATGAGCTTTTAGTCCTCGCTCTGCCCCTGACCAGCTAGGACACTTCCAGGAAGTCTCTTGAACTTTTTGAACCAGGTTTTTCGATTCACTGATAACAGAAGCCCTTTTCAGATTCAACTTTCACAGATTTAATTGGTTAATAGGGAGGTAGGTAATTTTTCTTTGCAGAGCCTGACCTCAACCAGCTCCTGGTAATTGCATTTTCTAGGTAGCTACACAAGGGTTCCAGGGAAACTCACTGCACAAGCTGCTGACATGCTCCTTAAACCATCAGCAGAGAGTTTCTCTCTCTCTCTCTGCTCAGGAGACCTTTCTCAGTGAAGTTTGTGCCCACATGCTGAGGACAGAGGGCAGAAGTCATGAAATGTGGTGGGGCGTCTCCACAGCGCCTGGCTCCAATGAGAGAGAGGGAGAAAGCACTGTGGCGAGATCTGTCCTCTGAGGCTGACTGTGCCCAGCCTGGCCTCGGGTAACAAAGGCTTTGTGTGAAAAAAGGAAGCACACTCTTATTTATCTATGTCAGAATTTGTCATCCGTGATACAGCTAGAGAGATATTTGCACCGGCTTGGACAAAATCTCGCTAATTAGATGCACTGATGACGAACAACAATATGTTCTATTGCAGCTTTCATTCCAACCCTAGAAAAACCTGAGAAGAAGGTAACATGCATGTGAGCTGAAGGCCCCCCCCACCCCCAACCTTTCTCCTTGGAATTCCAATCCCAGCACTGAAGGCTCCCCTCCACTGAACCCCATGTTCCCAGGGTGTCTCACGAAAACACACTGTAATGGCAAAAAAATAATTTTGAACCTTTGTCCTTTTGTCCCCTTCGAAACCTGCCAGTTCTATGTCCCTACCCATTAGCTCACAGCCCTTTGCCAGAAAAGCCGTTATAGCCTGGGTATCTGCAAATCCAGCATGTACAAATTTGATTGTACACAGGGAAAAAAAAATAGAGAATCTATATTTGTGCAAACACAAGCCAAGTAGCCCTCCTAATGTCCCATGGAAGTGGCAGTCATCTCTCCAACACTAGAGGGAAAACTGCTGCGTGGGGCTTATTCAGAGGCAACAGGACCCCCAGAAAACCAGGTGCATATTTATGGAGCTCGCAGCAAGCCATTCTTCGCAACTCAAGGAAAGGAAAGAGAGAGTCTCATATCAAGTGAGGTGCAAAAAGTGATGAGATCTACATTTTTCTTCTCAATGTTTATGTACAGAAAAGAGGGGCTGATTCCATACAGACAATTACATTCCCTTCTTTTTCTCTTAATGTGATAGTGTAAGCACTTCCCCACGACTCTGTAAACAGCATTTGGAAGGGTTACATAATAGTCCAGCGTGTGAATATTTAGCAATGTACTTAGGCATTTCCCTGTGGTGTGGAGCATTTAAATTGCTTCCATTTTGCTCTATGACAGCGTGTACCGATCTTACGCACTTTATGCCCCTCCGTTGTCATTATGTTGTCACCTGCCTGTCACATCCTTCTATCTGTTCTCCGCCTCATAAACTCCCACTTACCCTTCAAGCCCCAAGCCTCGAATCTCGCCTGTTCTGCATAGTACTTTACTCTGCAAGGAACTCCTCACGGTCAGGTCCTTCCCAGTCTGAGTTTCTACATCACCAGTATGTCTATCCTGGTAGTGTTGACATTGTCTAATATTCAGATGTTCGAGCGTCCCCTCCACCAGAAGGTGAGCTTCCTGAGTAGAAAGTCATGTGCTTTTCTTCATCTTTCTTACTGTATCACCAAGCACAAGGCCTAGCGCATAGTAGGGGCTCAACAGATAACTTGCCTGGGAGTGTTTTTTTTCCAGAATTCTTCCATTGCATCATTCAGGAATTTTGTCTTTTCATTCTTTTGTCCATCTGTGCCATAGGCCTGGTTGGGAGGAATCTTGTGATAGATACTGGAGAGGAAAATTACTGTATTTCAGGAAATCTAGTTTGTGACAAAAGCACCAAACCAGTAACCAAAACTAGTAGTGAAAACTGCTGCTTGGGTAGAGGCAAATCAGATTTCATCAGTTGAGCTGGAAGGTCTGTAAAACTTTTCTTAGATCTTGGAAACTACTAGAAACACAGATAGGGCGTTTTAATGTCAGGATAAGAAAAGTCTGCTGACATCCTGACCTCCACTACGTTTCCCTCTTGGTCCCCTGAGGCTCTGGATTAGGTTCATGTTCATATTTTGCATGCTGTCCTCCCCAAGCCAAGGGCAATTTTACAGCTAATATTTGAGGCCAATATTTAGAAAATCATTATTTTTGACTTAAATGTGAATGGTCTTTAAAACTGATTCTGAAATTTGCTTGTTAGGCGTTCAGGTGGAGGGTTCTCACATTGGAGGAAAGAACCACTTTCATGGAACCCAGACACACTACCTCTCTCCATAAACATTAGGTATGCCGATGACTTTCAGTTCCACCAAGAGAGATTCATGTGTATAATCCTGGGTATAAGAGTTTTCTGGTAGTGGGTAGGTACTGTGCTATTTTTTTTTTTAAGCCTTATTTATTTATTTGAGAGATAATGTAAGCAAGTGAGAGAGAGAGAGAGCATGAAGAGAGGGAGAGGGAAAAGCAGACTTCCCACTGAGCAGGGATTCTGATGCAGGACTCGATCCCCGGACCCTGGGATCATGACCTGAGCCAAAGGCAGATGCTTAACTGACTGAACCACCCAGGCATCCCTGCTATTTTTTTATGGAAAGAAAAAGAAATAAGGATAATATAAGTAACAAGAAGAGGAAGTGGCAGAAGGGAAAAGAGACCCAAGCTTCCCTCCTTTGGTGGATGAACAGGAACCTTCCAGATCCTATACTTGGTGTCCTCATTAAGCCATGAAAAGATGGAGACAGAGGTGTGGAATTGGTAGAGTTGGACAAAGAAGGTGAGTAAGGGAGAGGCAGTATATTATCTGTGTTCTTGCTAAAAATCTACTACTTCTACAAAATCTGCCTTGAAAATTCCAACTCCCATGACTCTTTCCTCTTTTACAATAATACTCATTTTAGCAGATTGTTATAAACTATCCTTTTAACTTTCACATTTCTAAAGTTATTTCTGTCTGCCCACTCATTTTCATCTTCCTTTGAAAAAGACTCCAACTTCTCCCTCTAGGTCTTATACTAGACCTAGTAAAGTTTTGGGCACATACTTGGCAGGAACTGAAAATGTTTGAAATATACTTTTTAAATCACAGAAAGCCTTCATACTTTTAGAATGCTCTCCAAAAATCTCATGAAGAAAGGAGATGGGCTAAATTGTGTCCCCTCAGAATTCATACTAACAAAATCCATGCTAACCCCAGTACCTCAGACGGTAACTGTATCTAGGGATAAGGTCTTTAAGGAGGTAATTAAGATTAAAAAGGTCATTAAAGCAGGCCCTAGCCTGACCTGTCTCGTGTCCTTAGAAGAAGAGATTAGGACCCACACACACACATGTGGAAACACCATGTGTAGACACAGCAAGAAAAGAGCCATTTACAAGCCAAGAAGAGAGGCCTCAACAGTAACCAACCCTGCTGACTCCTTCATCTTGAATTTCTGGTCTCTAGAAACATGAGAGAATAAATTTCTGTTATTTAAACTGCCCAGCCTCTGGTTCTTTGTTTTGGCAGCCCTCACAAACTAATACAGGAGGCTTTCTCTCTCATTAATTTGATGGAGAAGTAGTGAGAGATTTTGCAATTCATGATTAACGAGATAAAGAAAGTGGAAAGTCACATCTGTTGGCTCTTTCTTCAGTATAAAGAAAATGTTCCCAACTTCAAAATCCTTACCCCTGAACCACAGACACTTGCCTATAATGTTTATTTGAATACTTACAATAAACATGGTCTGTTAACTAGATCTGCCATGGTTTTAGCTGTTGTTAGACTTATTTCTTTCAAGAGCCAGAGGCTGAAGCAAGTGGGAAAGAGGCAGAAAGTGAATCCTGTGTGTAGAGTGTTTCCAGAAAGAGACTGCCTTTTGCTCGGGGCTTTCTGATCCTGGCATCTCTCCAAATAATACAAAAGAGAAGGTCTGACTGTGGCAGTTCTGTCACCGTTGACTTGGCTCTATTACAGAGGTGTCTAGCTTCCTGGGCAATGACTTCCCAGCTTTGCCAACACTTCCTTCTCTCGGGTTTTCCTGGAGGCCAAGGCTCTACACTGCTCTTCTCAGCTATGGAGCTCCTGCGGCCACCATGACCTTCGGGGACCCCACAGGACCCACTTGACAGCACTTGAGGTGAGTTCGCACAATTCCCTCAAGGAATTGACAAGGAAATTTCTCTAACTAGGCTTTGCCCAGTTAATTTGACATTATATTCAAACAAATTACTTCATCCAATACTATATCTGGAGGGAAAGTAGGAATTTTTTCCCCCTCCAATTTCTTTAAAACAATATCAGGAATGTAGTCCAGCCAATCCATAGAGATTATAGGAAATATCACATGTAAAGGCTCAAATGTGCTAAAATAAAGCACAGGGTGCAGAATTTTTCAGTCACACAATAATCTCCATGCTCACCTCTGTTTTCACTGAACCTCATTGAAAAGGCCCACAACACAGGCCCACGTCAAGGATCGTCAACTCTTTGCCCTGCACACATGCCCATAAACATGGGAAACAGCCATTCCCTGTCTGACAAAATGAAAATATTTCAAGAGACCCATCATGATAGTTCGTCTCAGTCCAGGAAGCTATGGACCTGTCCAAGTAACCATCATTATCTTTGCAAAAACCAAAATAAATTTAAATTCTTTGAGTCACGATCCCATTTGTGGGATTTAACCTTAAAAAAGTCAAGGTTAATTAAGTAAGAAAAACAATCCAAAAGAAAGGAGAGTAGATTACAAGTGTTCATCTCCACATTATTTGGCATGATGGTACAATTATAAAAAAAAATAGGTAAAGTACTAAAAAAAAAAGTCTGCATTAATTTAGGATATTATAGACTGATTTCTGGAAGCAGAAAAATCAAATATAATAGATACTGCCTCAAATAAATCAAAATACAGGAAGATTTGATAGAATTCCCCCACGCACAAGCTAGGGGAGAAGCAGCTACCACACTCCACGCCACACTCAACCAAACCAACCACTAACTCGTGTGTGTGAATGAACGGCTCTGTCAGATAAAAGCAGGACCTGGAAAAGTCTGGAGATGGTAGGCTACCAGGATCCCATAAGATAAGGAAAGTGGGGACCATATGGCAGCCACCAACATTCTGGCCCCTGCAAAGAACACTGGAAGTATAAGGCACCCTAATAAACAGTGAGGGAAGGCATGCAGTGACCGTGGCTGCCCGGGCTGGACTGCCTATGACCCACATGACCAGCTGGACCAATCAGGAGCCGTCCTTGGACATATAAGGAAAAGAGCTGGGAAAGGACACAGTAAACCTGGTTCCTTAGTGTAATTCAACAGACTTTAGAGCACGGCAGCCACTGATTGACAGAGAGGCCATGCATCATATTTGTGGTATGGATGGGAAAGGGACTCCCAGAAGCAGCGACATTCCAAACGTTCGGTGGCCAGAAAAGGGTCCTGTTTTCATTTACTCCCAGTTTTACCATCTCCTGCCTCCTTTCCTTTCTAGGGCACGGAGCCAGGGAAGATGACTTTCCCACAGACATTGGATGGTCTTCCGCGGCCACCTAGTGTCTCCTTAGCCATTCACCCTGCCCCACCAGTCTCCGATCTTAATGTGGCCTGTTGTCAGATCCCAAAAGCTACCCTGACCCCAGCATTTAGGCCAGATGGTGTGGTGGCCAAATTCCCTCTGTTCCGGTAGGGACATCCCTTTGGTGAAATCCAAGGCATCCCCAATGGCCATAAACCTTACCAACTTAATTAAATAGCCCCCTCCTCTTCAAAAGCATCTTGACACAGAAATGAGGAAGAATAATTCAGTTATGTTCCCCTGGCTTTTATGTTAGTACTCTGACCTGTGGGAGAATGGTCATACCACCGGACTATCACTGCCTCAGAGCGTTTGTTAGTATTAACATAAATAAAATACATGGAAAGTATTTATCCACTGACACTTGCCATAGATACTGAGTAGAAACAGAACTGGCACTGAGGACTCGGCTGCATTTGCTCAAAACATCCCACCTCTCGCCCCAAGGGGAGAACTCCGGGGAAGGCACTCTTTGAAGAACCGAAATATACCAACATTGGCATTCTGCAAACTTAGAGTCAATGCGGGTCCTAAAGTTCCCCGTTTTCTTCAAAACAGCATCCTCACAAACCCTGCCGGGTCTGTCCTTCCCATAACCATTACCTGAAAACCCCTCTCCCTGTGCGCACCTAGACTTCTATTTGCTTTTTATTTCCATATGTTTAGCAACAGCTATAAAGCTCTCCTTTTGAGGAAATGCTTTCAGCAATTGTGTTACCTACTTTGAACTTGTTTCTCCTAAGCCATCGGCATTTCTCTTCCCCACTGTGAAATTGACTAAAAACAGCGTGAAGCTGACAGGTTTTGTATAGAGACTAGACATAGCACTAAAAAAATGTCTGAGATTTTTTTCTCCCTCTTTTAACAAAAGGCATCTTCCAAGGCATCTTTTATTATTATTGTTATTATTATCATTATTCACCCAAAGTTTTTGTTATCCCAAAGGAAAATTCAGAACTAGAAACTTTATTCAAACGATTGTTCTCAAATGGAGCTCTCCTGGGGAATGACTTATTCACTAAACACAACATTACACTGCTTTGTGGAAGAATAGAGCAGGCAAAGATGGAGTCTTTTGATTTTCTTTGTTCATTTGAGTTTATTCAAGCCATGGCATATTTTTCGGTAAGAAGTGGCAGCCTATTTACCCTGTTTCACTCAGAAAGAAAGAAGAATAAAGGAGGGAGACATAGAGCTTTAAAAATAGCATCGGTGGCAGAAGTAGACACCCACCTGGGGAGTTATGTCTCTCTCATTCCTCATATCCACCAAGCCAAGCACGATACCCGGCACACAGCAGAGGCTCGAGGCAGGTTTGCCAAATACATAAGTGAGGGAGCAGAGCAGCTCTCCGTGGAAGAATGACTGGGTAGAGGAGGTCGGGGGAGAGCCTCAGCACGTTCATGGCCCTGGCCAGCTGAGCTTAGAGAGGAACGACTTCCCCCTGCCAACTCGAACCCACTGTAGACTCAGCCTTGAAAGGACAGGACAGCCCTCTAAAAACCTATTTCCAGAGAAGCTTCTGGGTCCCCTCTAGAGTTTTTGAAGCCTGAGTTTCAAGAACTAGCTCTAACTGGAGTCTGGGCCCATCCTGCAGATCTCACAGCTCCTTCCAGAAGTTGCTACCCAGATGCCTAGCACCTTGCTATCAAACCGTATGCTTAGGTTTCCAAAATTATGTCTCCAGTCAGACAGCTTTCCTGGAATTTAGATGCATGTCCCATTTTCTCCTGAACATCAGCCCGGAACGTCTTATAGAAACCCCAACTCGAGCCATCAATTTTCCCCTGAAACATGCACAACTTCTGTGTGCCCCAGTACCAGATTCATTGCTGTATACCTCAGGGGTACTCCCTCCTCCCTCAGCACTGGACTCCCCATAATTCCTTGGATACCTCCATGCTTTTGTGAGAGCTGTATCTGGTGGCTTGAATCTTCTCACACCAATATCTGGCTTGGAAAACTGCTCATCCTTCTCTACATGACCACTGCTACATGACCACTCTACATGACCTCTGCTTACCTTTCCCCACTCTTCCAGAATGGAGTGAGTTTCCAGAAAACTTGGTTCAGGGGTTCTACCAGTACTTGTAATTGATCTCCTAGCTTCTCTCTCACCTCCTGACTACAACGACTTACCCACTAGGCGGTTCTCACACTCAAGCGAAGGTCAGAATCACCTGCAGAGCTTTTAAAATGAGATTCCCAGGCCTCCTCACACCCAGGCACAGAGACACAGTAGGTCTGCGGTGGACACAGGGATGCTGAATTCTAAAAGTCCCCAGGGGGATTCTGAGGGCAGCCACAGCCTCCTCCCAGGTTAAAGCTCCTGTATTTTGTTGCGCTTCATTACCCAGCACAGGGAACAGCATTAGCAGCAGTGGAAGAACCTTCTCTGTTGGATGGGAGTGTAGGTGAGTGGATGGGCAGCTGGAGGCTGGGGGAGAATGAGACATTCTGAACAACCAGAAGACTGAAAGGAGCCTGGAGAAGATGTCAGTTTAGTTCCGATCCTCTGGGAATGGGCAGCAGTACCAAGCCCCATCCCCAACTCCAAAGAGCCTTGGCTACTCGGAGTAGCAGACTGTCTGCATTTAATTTCTGGCAGATTCTCTTTCTCCCTCTGTGCATTTCCTCCCTGTCTTCCCCACAGCTTTTATAAACCAGTAACTTCTCCAGTCTTCCCCAGGTGCCAGATCAGGTGTCTCCAAACCTCCAGGGTGTGTGGGGGAGGGTGGGGAGGAAGGGGGTTTGTTGCAGGATACAAGCCACCGACCTAAATAACCTAGCTGGACACCTGCAGCCTTGTCTAGCCTCATAAACGGGGTCTAGCCCTCCAGAAAGCCTTGTGAGATTTCTGAGTCAACCCTGAGCAAGGCATCCCACCAAACACAAAAACCAATTTTAGGACGGTGAGGAAAACCTCGAACTGGACATCCATGAGGCTGGTGTGTTGCAGTGCAGGAAAAGACAAAGGTCCCTCCCGCGGTGCTATGGCTGACAGAGGCAGCCAGCGCTGGCTCCTCTGCATGGCTCGCTTGCCATCTGGCAGCCTTCAGAGCCCTGGTGGCTCTCTTTAAGAGCCATTTGAATCCACAATTCAAACTCAAGAGCATTTTCAATGTAAAAAATAGTAATGCTTGATTTAATTTTACCGCCCGGGGGGCTTTCCCAGGAAGAGGGAAGGGGGAAGGGAAGGGGAGGCTGCAAGCAGGGACACCTGCCACTGGTGGGGACAAGGCCCAGGGCATCGCCTTCCTGTGCCGTTACTCCTGGGCACGAAAATAAAAACAATCCACATTTTCTCCCCAATCTGCCAGCCTCTTCGGGTGTCTGGAAACAAGCTCCCTGCCTTTGGGCAACGTGACAGGCTTGCCCTGGAACAAACATCAGCTGTCACAGGCACACCGCAAGGAGAAGGGAAGACTCCAGGGCCCAGAGAAGGCTTCGGGACAGCTCCGATGGGGCCACCAAAGGGATCCTGCAGATAAGCTTGAGAGAGCATCGGGGTAGATAAGAGTCCGGCAGATGGCTCTCTGGGGTCTGCTTCTGTCTGCTTTCACATGGAGAATCTGTGGGCTATTTCCATACACAAATCTCACCTCCTCAGAAAAAAAAAAACAATGATAGGTTAAGAGCAAAAATAGACACATCGAAACTGGTATCATTGAAATCCTTAATACAGTGACAGAAACTCCAGCATCCTCCAAAGGTTCCCAGCTGGTATGTTTCCCGCACTCAAGATGAGCCAAGAGGAGGATATGGGTCTCCTGTAGGTGGAGGGCCAGATGGCTTCTCCCTCTCCATTGCCACCTACAGACCCTGGAGTGGTCTGGCCAAGGCCACATGTCTCACTGGAGCCCTGGTTTCTGAAAACCAGTGTCCCCCGGAAAGGTTGGCAACATGAGTTAGCTGGGACTTCACTGTGGACTTCATTGAACTTCAAGGTGAAGAAATTGATTGTGGTGTAGCATGGGACAGGAAGCAAGCCTGCCTGTACTTTGTATAGGTGTGTATTGGTAGGAATGGCCCTGCAGGTCCTCCTCTTGTCTGCCAGACTCATCATCAATGCCGTCAATGCTAGGATTTCAGCCACACCCACCCAGGTGGCTAGCTGGTCCCACATGACCCTGAAGTCCTGCTTAGAGCAGGTTAGACCAAGTAGACGTGCCTGATCTAAGAGCAGCTTGGCTCGGGGACCCTGCCAGATGGGCACGACTGTGACCTAATTGAGCTGATCAGATCTCATCGCTTCGACTGTTTAAGAACTTGATTAAAAAAAAGAAAAAAGAATCTACCGTTCATAGGCAGAATAAAAGAGATTCTTTTTATTTTTTTTAAAGAGATAGGCTCATTCTAATTTATTTATTTATTTATTTATCTGACACAGAGAGAGAGAGAGAGAGATCACAAGTAGACAGGCAGAGGGGTGGGGGAGAAGCAGACTCTCCGCCAAGCAGAGAGCCCAATGCAGGGCTCTATCCCAGGACCTGAGATCATGACCTGAGCCAAAGACAGAGGCTTAATCCACTGAGTAACTCAGGCCCCCCAGAATAAAAGACATTCTGATTACTGATTAGACAAAGTTCCTATCTACTCAACAGAGTGCAAAAAAAAAAAAAAAAAGTATTATGGAAAGAGTTGATACTTGTTTTACTGTGAAAATGGCATTGAAATGATCATCACAGGGGGAAAATACCAGAACATTTTCCGGACTAATTTATCTTTATCATAAAACTTCACATGATGTTTACTTTGAAATGCAGAGCAGGTGAGGAGTGGGGAGAGATGCCTACAAGTTTTCTAGTCGAAATGCCTTGATGTGAATCGGGGGAAAAAAAAACACACATCCAGAAGGAGCAAGAAGAAGAAGCCCTAAAACAAAAGAGAACATCAAGCAGCCAGAAGTCAGGAGCAACAGGTACAAAGTGGGAGAGTTGCTGAATCCCATTAGTGACCAGGCCGCAGAGAGGGAGGCTGAGAGCCCACTTCTGAGGGGACATCTACTGAAATTCTGTCAGGCCCCAGAGCTTTTGCTGCAGCTTCCGTGCGGCCTAAGGCTCTCTTATTTCCCCTGTGTGGTCTGGTTGCAAATCCCTATCTCCTGAGCTTGAGTTGATTTGCTTCTGGAAACCTAAAAGAGCCTAACTTCAGTATCATAATAGCAAATAAAAGAAAGAATATTCAAAGCCAAAGGCAAAGAACTTTGAAGGAGCAGACAGGAGGGTGTTGTGATTCATGTGGTTCAAGTACAAGGTTCAGTTCAAGAAGCGCTGTAAGTTGCAAGACAAACTTTGCATAACGTGGAATGCCTTCCACAGAGACCAGGATGGACACAGGAGAAACCATGTCTTAAATGGGCAACAATCAGGAAGCTGAGGCGGTATAACGCGATGAAGAGAAAAACTCAGGAGGCTCGTGATAGATGCACCTTGTGTCAGAAGGGCTGTCCTGTGGAAGAAGGATTGGAATGATTTCACTCGCCAAAGGGAACAAATAGGCATGTGGAGAATAGAGGCATTGATTCAATGTTAGGAAAATCTTTTCAAAATGTCAGAAGACGGCATGTCCTGCTTTACAAGGTTGTGAGTTATCCTTGAACCTGTTCGAGGAGAAAGAGGAAGTGCTCGGGGGGGGGGGGGTGTTTTTGTTTTTATTTTTACTTTTTAAGGATTTACTTCTTTTAGCGAGTATGAGGGAGGGGCAGAGGCCAAGAGAGTCTTAAGCAGACTCTGCACAGAGCCTGGAGCCCCATTTCACAGCTCTGAGATCACAGCCTGAGCTGAAACCCAGAGTCGGCTGCTTAACCGCCTGAGCCACCCAGGCACCCTGGGCAGTGGTGCCTTTACAAAGATATTTAAGAGCCGTCTCAATTCCAAGAATTGAGCGACAGCCCGTTCCATCTACAACCTTTCTTAGGAGGAGAACACAGATTCTGGACCTTGACGCCCTGGTGACCCTAAGCAAGTCAATTGCCTTCCCACGTCCCTTTCCCACTCTAGAAATTGAGAAAACGGTAGCACCTCTAGCCTCAAGAGGCTGTGAAAATTAAATGGGACCATTCAAATCAAGAGTTTAGAACAAAGCCAGGCATTCAAGAAGCACTAGATACATACATTGGTGGTGGCTGTTGTTCAAATCTAGTTCTAAAAAAAAAATCCAGTTCTCCAGGACTCACTTCAAAGTGATCACAGTCAAACTAAACCTCGTGCATGGAATATCTGCTCACCATTGAAGGAAACAAATACTAGAACTGTTTTGTTTATCTGTCATTAAGTTAGCAAATGAGGGGGCGCCTGGGTGGCTCAGTCAGTTAAGCATCTGCCTTCAGCTCAGGTCATGATCCCAGAGTCCTGGGATCCAGTCCCACATCAGGCTCCCTCCTCAGTGGGGAGCCGGCTTCTCTCTGTCCCTCTCCCCCTCCCCTTCTAATGCCTTCTCTCTCTCTCTCTCTCTCTCTCTCTCTCAGATAAATAAATTAGAAGAAAGAAAATAGTTAGCAAACGAATATTGGAGAAATGGCTCTAGGTTTGGGGATATTCCCTTCTTTAGAAAGTCACAGATGACTAAAAAGAATGAAGAAAAGCAGCTCAAGGTGAATCATAATTGTATTCCACCATTGGTCCAGTAAATATTTTGGGAGTGTCCACCCTGTGCTTAGCAGTATACGAGACACAACAAACACAAACGAATGAGTAACTTGCTCTCAAGCAGCTTACTTCCAGTAGGAAAAGGAATAAACAAGCAAGATCACAGCAGCTGCAGACAGCATGTGGAATTGTGTGAGGGCGCTGCGGGGGCCCTTGAGAGTGTGGTGCCTTCCTGTGGCCTGAATGAATCCTCAGCAACCGACAGGGTCCTTATCCCACTGGGGGAAGATGCAGACAACTGAAGCAAATCCTTGTTACCACGAAAAGGAGAACTGAATTTAGGCAAGAATCTCTGTTCAATGTCCCAGCTTTTCTACTAAAAATAAAAATGGACGGGCCATTTTTGCAGACAAGACAAGCCTTTGCAATGGTTTAGTCATGTAGCTTCAATTTAATTATCTATTCCCTTCCTCCGTAGCCTCCTCAAAAATTAAATTTCTCACTTTTCTGATGGTCAATTTTGCTTCTGAGTAATAAGATCACATCGATAACTGAAACTAATACAGAAACCAAAAATTTCATTTTAGTCAAAATATCCAATTTCCACAACAATTCTGTAGTAGCCAGCCTATCTTCTGATGGACTTGACTAAAAGGAAACCGGAAATTAAAGGAGACATAAAGAGGTCCAAATCATACTCCTCTTGGTCCTTTAGCTCCTACATAATAGAGAATTCTGGTTAGGCAGTTTATTGATCAGGTTAAGCTAGAGCATTCTAAGAAAGTATTGCAAACCTCCAAATCTCAGTGGCTTAACACGACAGTAATTTATTTCTTTGCTCATGTAAAGTCCGGTGAGGACAAGCAGCTCCCTGGGGTAAATTTTCCTTCTCATGGTGACTTAGAAATGCAGGTTCCCTCTGTCATGGTTTCTAGAATGTGTGAAGCAGAGCAAGAGAGAGTGACAAGAGCTCACACCTCCTCTTAATTGCCCTGATTAAAAGAAACATGTATCTCTTCTTTTCACTCTGTGTTGGCCGAAACCAAATACATGGCTTCAGCCTCCAGGCAAGGAGGCTAGAAAAAGTAATGGAGGACCTGGAATATTCAGGGAGCATTACCTCATCCTTTGGCATATGCAGGTCTCATCAAAATCAAGTTTCTCGGCATTCAGATACTTTGGAAATTTAACCTCAGTCAGGTGCAGGCACCGCAACCTCAACATGCCACAGTTTAAGAATTTCTACTTGTCTATGTCTAAAACTCATGTAAGGCTGCCTTACCAGAAGAGAGCACCCTGGTACATGTATAAAGTGTTAATAGAAAGCCAAACAACCCCCAGTTTTTGCAGAAGGTGGAACTTTAAGGGTGGCAGCAAAATTCACACTGTTCTTGTCCGTGTTGGCCCAAAAGTTGGAGATTATCAAGCATCAGGCAGTAGTTAGCATGCAAATAAGCCAGTCATTGGGTATAGATAATGTAATTTACCAAAAAAGGGGGGGGTGCTTTTTGTTGTTGTTTCAAAATTTTATCCATTATGAAACATGGAAAATTTCCACTCTTCCATGAGTTTTGGGTCCTCCCCCAAGAACATAGTCTTTAAAAATGTCCACTGCCTTGTGACACTAAGTCCATCTGCAGGAGAAGTGCTCTTTGTTTTCTTTTTTCTGAGGCTGAGTGAATAGAACTTGAGCAGATCAACCCTCACTATGCAACTGTTTCACTGCCAAGTTGATGTGGGAGTAAGTACATCATGACTTTTTTTCTAGTCATGTTACACCTGGTGGTCCTTGGAAAAGCCTTCAGTTCTCAGAGTACGACATAGAGAAAAAGGCATTCAGGAAATAGAATCACAGTAGTAATCCTGATTTAAGAAAGATATGTGACTGAGAAATATGAAATCATCCTAATAGCACTGAGAGTGGCAACTTTACTGACTGACACTATCACTTTCCTTTTTTGGGGGGGGGGGTGTTTTTTAATGGCAATTACTGACCTCCAGGTTCTTTTCTTTCTTTCTTTTAAGAATTTTATTTATTTATTTGACAAAGAGAGATCATAAGTAGGCAGAGGGTGGAGGGAGAGCAGGCTCCCTACTGAGCAGACAGCCCAATGCAAGGCTCGATCCCAGGACCCTGAGATCATTACCTGAGCCGAAGGCAGAGGCTTAACCAACTGAGCCACCCAGGTGCCCCTAGATTTCTTTTCAATACCTTTCTACCCTAACTACTTCCGCCATCATCTGGACAACCTGAATCCATAAGGGAGCCGTATTTAATAGGGAGGTTCCCATTTCCAAGACTTTCTAAACATCAGTTACCTCCTTAAGTTCCATCCACTTCAATCACCCCTATATATGTGGCTCAAATCCTGTGAAAAGGTGGTGGGTATTATAGGAGGGCACGTATTGCATGGAGCACTGGGTGTGGTGCATAAACAATAAATTCTGCTACGCTGAAAAGAAATTTTTTAAAAATGTAAAAAAAAAAAAAAATAGAGCTACCCTACAGCATAGCAATTCACTACTGGGTGTTTACCCCAAAGATACAGATGTAGTGAAAAGGAGGAACACAGACATTCCAATGTTCATTGCAGCAATGTCCACAATAGTCACACTGTCGAAAGAACCAAGATGTCCTTCAATGGATGAATGGAAAAAGAAGATGTGGCATGGATATACAATAGAGTATGACTCAGCCATCAGAAAGGATGAATACCCACCATTTGCACTGACTTGGATGGGACTGGAGGGGATTAGATGCTGAGTGAAATAAGTCAGTCAGAGAAACACCATTGTCATATGGTTGTGCTCATATGTGGAACATAAGGAATAGAAGAGAGGACAATAGGGATGGTGGGGAAAACTCAATGTGAAGAAATCAGAGAGGGAAAAAACCCCTCTAAGACTCTCGACTCTAGGAAACAAACTGATTATTGTGGAAAGGAAGATGGGTGTCGGGATGGGGTAACTGGGTGATGGATAGTAAAGGGAGCATGTGATACGATGAAAAAAAAAAAAAAGAATAATTCAGTTGCTCAAGTTTAATCTCTAAGATCTCAGTCTTCAAGCATGATTTTCTGTTCTTGTGATACACTCGTTTCATTAATCCCTGTGTCCACTTCACCACATTTTTGTGGCATTCAGCCTCTTCATGCCTGCCTTGGGAAGTAATGAACTTCTTGTCTCTACTGGTGTTCAGAAGAAAAAGGATCACTGTTTGTTGGGAAAACCGGAGAGGGCTACCCCAGCCTTTGGAGAAAGCTATGTTGCCCGAATAGTTGGAAGGTTATGAAGTTCAAAGACATATTGCAGCTGTGATTCAAATGCTTGATTCTCATATTTACAGGAGGCTAACCCTCCAGTAAGTGCTTTGTGTTTAAACCATCAAGGGTCCAAACTGGGTACTAAATAATCACAGAATAATTAAAGTGGTAAATACTGAAAAACTATAGCATTGTCTATCAGTTTAAATAAGCTGAATAATGTTACAGGCAATGCCTTAAAAATGCAATGACATACAAGAGATTACAATTAATGTAATACCCAATTTATGGAAGGAAATTGTTCTGCTCAAAAATCATGTAGTGTTTAGGTTAAGACTTATTAGGGAGGGGGAAAAAAAGACTTATTAGGGCCATAACATCAGCTTCAAATCTAATATGCTAAGGTAAATTGGAACTTGCCTCAGTTTTCAGACTCAATTTAAACGGAACTCGTTAGAAGAATCTTATTCATTGTAATAAGAATGGCTAATACAAGAAAACAAATCCTATAGTTGAAAATTAAGTGAAAGCAACAGCAAGCCAAATATATTGAACAAACGTGTAACCAATCTGAAATCTGTAATGGTAATCTCTAGACAGCTGAGATGCAAATACTCTTGCACAAAAAATCTACATTTATTGGATTTGGGAGTATGTAATCAAGGCTGGCAATCATACCTATCCATCTTTATTTAACTTTAACAGGTCAAATAAGGGAATATTTTATGCACCAAAGATTTTCACAGACATCGGTTACCAACTGATACAATCAAGGGGTAGAATGCTAGAAGAGAGTCTCAGAAATCTTGGGACAATCTAATATATGTGTGTAATTATTTTTCTCTTCCTCAGGGAACAAAAGGAAGTTTAATAGACTATAATCACTGTTTGCAAGGAAGTTACAAGAAGATCTATGCCGCTGTTCTCCAGGAGATAAATACAGGGAGGGAAAAGAAAATGTAACATCTGCCAAATACCTTGCTCAAAGCTCTTTGTTAGAAGACTGTACGGACGCTAATTCTTCTAGAAGAGAATCTCATCTCCCATTGTCCTGGATGAGTTAAGACAATTATTATTGACAGACACAGGGGACCCAAAATTTTTGTTCTGAAAAAGGTCTGAAAAAGAATTGGGCCACCTTCCAGTTGCTACTGTCATACTGTAACAGCCAATGCATTTTTTTCTTTTAAGATTTTATGTATTTATTTACTTTAGGGAGAGGAGAGGGGAGCGTGAGCTCGGTGAGGATCAAAGAGGTAGGGAGAGGGAAAGGGAAAGAATCTCAAGCAGACTGCACAGAGCTGGACACGGGGCTTGATCTCACAGCTCTGAGATCACGACCTGAGCCAAAAATCATGAGTCAGATGCTTAACCAACTGCACCACTCACCCACGCCAACAGTCTATGCTGAAGACTTGAGAACGGTGAACGAAACCTTTCTACTATATCCCATCAGCCAGCAAGCTCTGCTACCTTCAGCTTTTCAGATCTTTAAACCTCACTTTTGACCGAAAGCTGGAATCCAGACAGACAATACAAGAACGCTTTTTAAGCCCTGTATATGGTAGTGGAGAAAGAGATGACAAACCCTTTGATTTAGAGCCCTAAAATAGCCATCTTCTTGCAGGGAAACCATATCAGTAACTTCTAACTCTGTCTTCAGAGACACCCTCGAATTTTGGAAAAGTTCTAGGACACTTTATTCAGTGCTCAACTGGACAAGTAACTAGTTAGTTTCATTGCGACTCTAGAACATTACACATGTGCTTATGTAACCAGATTTAATGTCTAGCTACTGAAATAGTATCTCACTCAAATGTTCAAAGGATAGGAAGAGAAATGCGATGAGAACAGCTTTAGCGTTTCCGAAAAGGAGAAGTTGATCTTTATCATTTGATGTGCAATCAGACACTGGACTGATTTTTTTCCACTCGTTAACTTTTCAGCAAGAATCCTAAATTTGATGTTTAAGGGTCACTACTGCTATGGGTATTAATCCCCCTTTAAAGATATTTATAAAACATTTTTAGGTAATCAAACCTGAAAACAATTGGAAAAATATTTCCACTGTTTGTACAGTATGGAATATTGAGCAGCTATAAAGTTGTTCAAATGGATTAAATGTGGGGACATATATTTAACTCATTGGCTTTATTCAGCCCACCCCAAGATGGCCAAAAATTCATCAGGAAAATAATACAAGACAAAATACCAGTTGACTACTATCACAAGGTAAAATGGTCCTAAACCCTAAATAAGTTCAGTTTTAAAAGAAAAATAATAAATCCACTGGCTTAAAAGCAAAAAGAAACAAACAAAACAAAACAAAAACTTAAAAAATAGCAATGCAGTGGAGGTTACCCAGCATTTAAAATGACTAACCTATTTAATGTAAGCCAGGTATGATGTTTTTGCTAACCATTAGACACTGCTAGAACATATGAATTCCTAAGGAATTCAGTAACACATGCCGTGTGATGAATCACACAATACTTCTGAATACAAAGTAGTAGAGAACACAAATTTGAGATTTGAAATTTAAAAGAAGACGAGATCTGACATCCTTGATAGAAAGGCTTGTATTAATAACGGCCCTTTAAAGTCTAATTTTTAAAAAAAAATAAGCAAATTCACATTCTTGCAGAATGCATATACCCATCTAAGAGAACCTAATATGCTGACTACGTCAAATGGTATGTAAATGGTGTCTGTCCCACGACTGGGCTGGGGAGGAATCCAGTGTTTATAACTTCCCATTTCCCAGCCACATGGAGTTGCCCTGGTGTCTTTCTCTCTCACACTGGTTTGCTCTCCAAAAATACAAAAAGCCAGATGCCTGTGGGTTCGGGTGTGCCTAATTGAGCCATGCTGAGCACCAAATGACCTGGAAATGTTTAATCCAGCTTTTGTCAGAACAAATTACTGGGATGTTCTCACTGCCCCCTTAGGGACTAATTTACCATTGCATACCAAGTCCTGTGCAAAGCTATGGGCCAAGGCTGATGCCCAATTTACCCCAGCATGCGAAGTCTGGGTGTGCCGCTCTGATGGGAAGAGGAACCACTCTGGAGTGGTGGAATGGATAAGAAAGAGGATGGCCAAATAAAAGACTGCAAGGGTCCCAGAGGGAGGTGGGCATTTGTGCCTTCTGCTCCTCAAAGAGCTCATTTGCGGAAAGAGAGGCTTAGTGTGCTCTCTGCCAACTGCCCGGCTATATACTGCCCATGAGTCTCTATATCACGTGAATGGACTAAATGTCAGCGTACCGCCCATTCATATACTGAAACACTACCCCACAGTGTGATGGCATTAGTTGGTGGGGCCTTCGGGAGATGATTAGGATTAGATGAGGTCATGAGAGTGGAGTCCCCATGCCGGGGACTAGAGCCCTCCTGTGGGTCACAAGACTGCTTGCTCTCTCCGTATACTGTCTGCCATGTGAGGATACGAAGAGAAGACAGCAGTCTGTGACCAACCCGGAAGACGGCCTCACGGGACCTGGCCGTGCAGACGCCCCAGTCTTGAACTTCCAGCTCCTAGTACTGTGAGAAGTAGACTTCTGTTGTTGATACAGGTACCCAGTCTAAGGTACTTTCGTTACAGCACCCTGAATTAAAGCACCATGCCATGGCAGTGAGCACTAGCCTAACAGATCTGATTATTTAGTATCAGATGATTCCCATCTCATCCACAAGTCACCAGGGTGCAGGGCTTGCAGAAAGCAACTTGAAACCCAGGTTTGAATCTGGTATATACTGATGTCAGGTGGAACAGGTTCCACCCCTCCGAGCTCCCTCTCAACCCACCATCCTGCACACTAGGAGCTTGAAGGGGCGGGATGCTGGCTTTAACCCCTTCAAGGACTCAATTCTCCCGAAGGGCACCTCCTACCGCCCTCAGACTCCTCATTCAGCCCCCACACTTGTGTTCCTGGTTGCTTTCTTTGTTCTGTTGTTGTTCTCCTCTTGGACTTGGGATGGACCGTGCTGGGTACGGTAGTCTGTTTCAGGCTATCATCACCGATCCATGTAAAGCCTGTCTCTTTTTTATTTCTGTGTTTTCTTTTCTGTGTTTTATTTCTGTGTTTTGCATACCCCACACACTTACTTCCCTTCTCCCTGCTTCACGGCATCAATTCTAATGTGTTTTATGTATCACTGCATCCATAGGTGTCTTGGAAAGATATGAGAATGTGATTTCCATCTAAACAAATAGTACTGAGGGACATGTGGGTGGCTCACTGGGTTAAAAGTCTGCCTTTGGCTCAGGTCATGATCCCAGGGTCCTGGAATCGAGTCCTGCATAGGGCTCCCTGCTCAGCGGGGAGTCTGCTTCTCCCTCTGACCCTCCCCCCTCCCCTTTTATTTATTTCAAATAAATAAAATCTTCAAAAAATAGTATTGAATTATGTAAGGCTATTCTGTTTCCTCTTTATATATATATATGTGTGTGTGTGTATATATATATATAATATTAATATATATATCACTGCATCTACATGGGTATCATATTGTTACCTCTGCTATGTAGTATTTCATGATTGGCATCCACTGCTCATTACGAAGTACTACAACCAATCGCTCTTCAGAAGTTGTTCCTTTGCATTCCCAGGAAGGATGCATCAGAATTCCTGTCTGCCCACACTTCCTGTTTTCCGACTTTCTAACTTGTGCCAATCTAAAGTGTTCTGTAATACTGTTTTCATTTACATTTCTGATTACTACGGACATTAGACGTCTCTTCACATACTTGTTACCCATACAGATTTCTCATATGCAATATAAATATTGCTTGTAATATTTCTTTTGAACATTTTCGTTTATTAATTTGAGTATCTTAGATATTAATCCCTTCTTAATATACAGTATATATCTTCTCCAAGCTCATCCACATTCTGTTAAATTTGCCCAGTCTTTTTTATTAAATAGAAACACTTAATTTAGATATAATTAAATCTACTTTTTACATTATTTTTGCAATTTTCCCATCCTGTTTAAGAAAATATCCACCACTCTGACAACACAAGGACTTTTTAAATTAGAATTGGGTTAAGTTTGTGGAATCTCTTGAGGACAGTTTATATCTTTACAACATTGTCACTCTGTCATTAACATGCTATAGCTCTCTAATCATTCAGGACTCATTTTAAATCTCCTATGGGGTAAATTTTTCTGTGTGTTTTTTTTTTTTTTATTGTACCAATTTTCTGCATTCTTTGTAGGTGACTCCCAACTACTTTATTTGTAATTTTGTTGTTATAGTGCCTGTTTTTCTATAGTATTTTCAAGTAAATTATTGCTGTAGTGGACTTGGTCCTAAGATTTTCTATAACTAGCAAGCTTCTGAACTCCCTTTTTGTATTAAGAGTCTGTCTGTTTACTGTGCTCTGTTTTGTATGTACATGATTACATTACATCATTGTAGATGATTTCATTGCATGCAAATATGACAAGTTTGTTCTTTCCAGTCCTTGTCTCTCTCTTTTCTATTAGTCTTTCTACATTAGCCAGGACTTTTAATTATATGTAGGTCAGTAAGCCGTGCTGATATGCCATGTCCTTCTCTGGTTCATGCTCTAAAAGGGAGTGAATTTCAAGTTTCTCCATTAAAAAACAAATAAATACACTTTTCTCTATTAAATATTTTCCTTTTAAAAAATATTTTATTTATTTATTTGACAGAGAGAGAAAGAGCACAAGCAAGGGGAATGGGAGAGGGAGAAGCAAGCTCTCCACTGAGCAGGTAGTCCAACGTGGTACTCGATCCCAGAACCATGGGATCACGACCTGAGCCAAAGGGAGATGCTCATACGACTGAGTCACCCAGATGCCTCTCTATTAAATATTTTCTGTAGAGTTTTCATACATAATATTTATCAGGTCAAAGGAGTTTCCTTCATGTCTTAATTTTCCTTGAAGTACTGTTTTTTTTCCATCAAGAGATACTAAAATTTATCAAGTTTTTTCTATTAATGTGGTTTATTTAATGATAGATTTTCTGATTTTAAGTTAGTCTTTTGTGTTCCTGGAATAAATTCTACTAGATCATATTATATTTCTATCATACATGATTGGCTCTCATTATCTAAAATTTTGCACTGGAATTTTCTCTCTGTCACAAATGAAATGGTCTTAAAATTTTCTTTTATTGACTGTTTTAAGAATCAAGATTATGCTACCCTCAAAAATGACTAGTATCACTTTTAATCTTTTCAATTTTCTGGACCAATTTACTTAGATGAGAATTTTGACTCAGAACCAAGTCATATGGTAAGAGGAGACAATTCGGGCTTAGACTGTGCAAATGCAGCATGATTCAGGAGCGAACAGCCTTACTGGTGGCTCCTTAATTCAGCCTTCTTCTACTACAGTAGGAGAAGCAGGTCCCTAGCTGACTCAATTCTGCAGTGAAGTTTTGGGGAGTGTTTCCTGAAAGTTCAGCCTAGAGATTGTTTCATCAAGCCTTCCAAAAATAATCTGAAAAATCTATACCCTTTTAAAATCCTTTTTTACTTAAACTTTCTTGAGTGGATTCTGTCATCTGCAACCAGACTTTCTCTTGGTTAGGAAGATAATTTTTTATTGTAACTCCTTTAACGATAATCAGTTCATGTGGGATGTCTATGTTTAAATTAGAAGTGAGAGTTGCTTGTAATTTTATTGTCTTAAAATCTCTTTGGTTTAGAATTATTTCCTCTTTCCACAGCATATTTTGTTTATTCTCACATTCTGTTGTATCTATGATGAATCTTGTCAGACTTGTCGGATCAAGATCCTGAACAACAAGTATTTTAACATGTTTTTACAACCATGTGATAACTTTATTACTACCTTGGAAGTCTATTAGTATCATCATAGCTTTAGTTTTAGATTTGTAATGGATTATTTTTTCTTTCCAAATGTATTAGTTATCTGTTATCACAATAATGCCATGTAATAAACACAAAATACCAATGGCATACAACTCTACACATTTAGTTTTGCTCACAAATCTATGAGTTAGCTGGGCTTGGTAAGGTTCACTCAGGCATTGAGGTGAACTGCGGGTCAGTTGGATGCCTTTAAATCTCTTGACTGGTGTGTATGTGTGAGGCCTGTGTGGGATGACCGAGCTGACATCTCTGTTTGACATGCTCTATAATCTTCCAATACCCTAACCTGGACTTGATTTCATGGTGGTAACAGAGTTGCAAGAGAGAGAACACAGAAGGATACAAAGCTTTCCAAAGCTTTGGCTCAGAACTGGCACACTATCTTTTTTTCCTACATTCTAACAGCCAAAGCAAGTCACAAAGCCAATGCAGAGTCAAGAGATACGGAAACAGACCCCACTTCTCGATTAAATAAGCTACCAATTCACATTGCAAAGGGCAAAGACACATGGAAGGAGGGACAATCAGGGAAATGTTTGCGATCAAACTACCACTCATTGTTTCAACTATCTATTGCTTTATAACAAAGTGCCCCAAAATGTTGTAGCTTACAACAACAACTCATTATGATCTCTTATCGTTCTATACAATGACCAAATTTATATAAACAGTTCTTACAAGGGTCTCCAATGCAGTTACACTCTAGTGACAACTGGACTGAAGGCTCTTCTGGGCCAAACATCCAAGACAGCTCTTTGGTCACAGATCTGGTGCCTTAGTTGAGACCTTGAGATAGGTGGGGACTTGTTTCCATGCAGCCTCTCCATGTAGCTAGCTTGGACAGGCTCAGCATAGCATTCTCAAGGTATTCAAACTCCTCACGGGGCTGCTCATTTTCACCAGAGTAAGCATTCCAAGAGATCAAAGCAGAAGCTGCCATGCTTCTTCTGAGCCAGCCCTAACAGTCACACAGTGTATCTTCTGCTACCTGGTTACACAGGCCAGCCCAAGTTCAGTAGAGAAAGGGTCTGCATGAAGAGAATACTAGGCATTTGTATGCGTATACATACATGTGTGTATGTGTGCAATATTATATGTATATGCAATGCAATATCATCTGCTTTAATTCTGAATGTGTAGTTGATTGTTTTCCAGGTAAATAAAGATATGTACCTTATATTGCTTTTTAGGCGATCTGTTTTACATATTCATGTATTTCCTAGAGTCTTGGGTTTACTTTTCCTCTTCTAGGATACATAATTCTTTCAACAGTGTTGTCAAAGTGGATACTTTTGAGACCTTGCATGATCAAGAGTATCTTTATTTTATACTCATATTTAATTTTTCCAAGTTCCCTTTCTTCGTTATTTTATGTCCAACATTGCTATTCAAATACTTCTTTTCTGGAGTCACTAGGCCAGTTTTCTTTGTCTTTGATTTTTTTTTTTTTTAATTGTGTTCTCCTTTTTGTCAGCTTAGGCTCAATTATTACTCACTTCATCCATCTCCTCCTTCCTGTTTCTCAAGGAACGCCTGTGTTTCCTCCCCAGACCCTGCTCTTTCTCAAGAGCTGCCTCAGTGATAATCTGGCTCTGGAAGTGGAGAGTGGGGAAAGGAGGCAAACTTCAGGGTCCCCAGCTCAAGGCTCCGCTTGCTTTCTTTGACATCTAGGGACAGCCTGACCACGATGATCGATGTTGCCCTCCAGCCTCCAGCTAAGAGGCTGGCCCTACCATTGACCCTCCTCAGGTGGCTTTAGGAGGATGATGTTCCACTCAGGGAGATGTGGGACTCAACAAAAACACTCCCGCAGTTAAGATATAACTACCTAACTCCCTCGAGTTAGGTAGTTATATCTTCCCCGTTCCAGGTTGCTCTTTCACGCAATCCCCGTTATTCCCACCACCACCTCCTCAACACAGGGACTCAATCCCCTTCCACCTCCCCAGGTGGTTCTTACAATCTTTATTCTGTTATTTGACCTTACCCGTCCTCTTTAGCTCCATGTCATTCTCAAAGCCAAGATGGTTTTATACTGCCATCTGATCAGGAACAACATGTTCAGTGTCCCAGACCCTTCAGTTTGTATTTGGACAACATATTATATTAAAGTGTACTGTGGAAATTAAGGTATGGCAAACTGCAGAACAAAATGTTTGAAATGAGTTTTCTAATCACCTTTGTCTTTGAAAAATTCCATGAGCTATTGTACCTTACATAATTATCTTATTTAAAAAAACTGAAGTGAAGAGATCAGCATATATCATACATGATTATTTTCTGAGTTTGTTTAATCAATAAAGAATAAAAGAACAATGATAAACATATTCATCTTGGTAAAACAAAAGGACACAAGAGTCTTGTTATATATTAATGCAGACATTCCCCTATTTCCCTTTTCCCAGAGCATTCGGCATTCTTCATTAACCAGTGTATATAAAAGAATAGAAGAACAGAAAAACAAAGGTTTCTCATATAGTCCTTTGTATTTCTATATGAATAAACCAGAAGGAAAGTAACGAATGGTTTCAATTATAGAAAGGAGGGTATCTGGCTTAGCATTTTAATAGGGCCAAAGACAAGTTTTTCTTATATTTGGCTCAACCTCTATCAATCTTTGAAGTCATTCACTGGTCAATATTTTAATTGTTTTCTTCCAATGCTATCTATACATATAATTATTTTCAGTATGGAATGTTTTCACTTACTAAATTCACTCCAATAACAATCCTCTTGTTGTTTGGGGTTTATTGTTTGTTTGTTTGCATTTAGTACATGGTTTTCCAAGGTTGTCATTCTCACCTCTAGCTTTCATTTGAAGCCTCCTTTACAGATGAGAATGCATACCTTTTAGTGAAACAGAGTTGGGACCAGGTAAACCCAGGGTTGCACCATGGTCTTTTTCTCCATATTCTTAAATATAAAATATATCAGTAAATAGTTCCATCTTCTGATTCTAAGAGTTGTGCATATATAGAAGTGCTTTTGCCAACTGTTTCTTTCTGGATGTTTATTGACCTGAACCTACAATAAACATCTTTCAACTATAATCTATTCCATTAGTACTTCTTCAACTGGAACATAACACATATATCTGAAGAACCTTCTTGAACCAGCACATTGGAAGTAATTTCCCTCCCACCTAACTGAGTTTTGGAAGAATTTCTTAAGCATAAGTTTTGTGAGGAAGATTGAAAAGTCATACAGTAGTTAATGACTATTGTATTCCTTTAATTTTGAATTGCTTCCTTGCTCTCTGAAAAATTTTGGTGGATTAAGAGATATTTTTCATCCAAATCAAAGAATGACACTTATTTCTAAAAATACATCATTGGCATTTTTAGATTTGTATAGGGTTCAGCCAGAAGTAATCCTTAGAGGTATCATAACTCAATTAGTAATTTCATTATCGAACTCTGTGGAATTGGCATTTTTTTCTGGGGTTGGTCTTTTTTGGCACTGAAATACAAGAAGCAATCATAAGAGTTGCTTTTTTAGTTTTTGTTTATTTGTTTTGTTTTGTATTTTGTTTTGTTTATTATATTTGTTTTATTTTATTTATTTTGTTTTATTTGGAGGCCTTTTTCCCCTAAAAATATAATTCCTCCAGCAGGGGCCCTACTCTCCACAGTGACAGCCCCCTGCTTACTCAGCACAAAGGTCTGGAGTGAGGGTGCCCGCTTTCCATTGTGGCACATCTCCAGCCAGGCCCGCTGGTGCTAGGAAAGGCATGGAGGCAGGGGATGAGAAGGAACACATGGGCCCAGATCCTGCACTGTATGCCTGCCCAGCCCCTGTGGGATTTTTTGCTTTATCCAGATGGTCTTGGTTCCAGACCCTCTTTTCACTCGCAGCTCCCTGCTTGCTACCTGTCCTCCTGGGCTCAGCCAAACCCACTTCATTCCCATACTTCATCTTAGTGCCTGGAACACCAACTGTGTCCAATGCCCAGGGTCTGTGCCTTGCCCAGGAGGGAAGTGACACTTGAGGCCTATAACTGACCAACGAAGGGTAGCCATTGCGCTCTCATGAACTCTTCTTGGTATAGCTGAGGATCAAAATGCTTCACCATTTAGGGGAAGATCGAAGAGAGGCAAGTTCATTCTTATAAAGAATACAGCAGGGCTAAGTTCCAAGATGCTATGGCCATTCAGTCAAATGAGAAGTGGAGAGGAACCATCTGTTTATTGTGCATAGTAAGCAAAAACTAGACATCTGGGGGACAGGTAATGAAGTGGAAATAGAGTTGAACTGAAATTCAGGAGGCTAGTGTGATAGGCCTCGCTTTACCCATGGCAGCAGCAGTGTGACCCTCCAGGAGGTCAATTAATCTCTGAGGACATCAGCTCCCTACGAGCACATCAAGAGAATGGGACTAGATGATACCCAAAGTATTTATAAACCCAAAAGATCTTTTCTTGACCCTAATTGCCCTCTCCTGCTAAAGCAGGTCCTCATCAAACACACGCATTTGCTCATAATAAGGATTCAATATGCTAAATTGAATGTCCAAAGGCAAAATAATTAGGCAGACAGTGGGGCTGTAGCTGTTTCTGTTGTGACTCTGGTACCCTTGAAAAAGTGTCCTTTGGTCTGCTCAGTCCTGACCTTGACTTTCAGAGTGTTAGGATTCTTTGCTGACTTACGGAGAATAGCAGCCACACTCCTGTCAAATTTTTTGGTCAACCTAGCAGAATGATATTCTTACTCAGTAGTTAGTACACTTTATTCCATGTGGAAAAAGTTTGAGGTTTCAGATGGTTTGTTTGTAAGCTAAACTGGGGTCATTTTTTTCAAATTAGTTTCTATAAATTTTGGTTATGAATTGAGATAGTGGCTGACGGCAAAGAGGAAGGGTCTTGTCTTAAAACAAGCATTTCAATGGTGACAAGCATTTTAATTCTCACCTCAGATGGCAAGATCAAAAGATTCATCCTAACATTTCCTGAGGTCCTTTCATCTGCTCAACATTTACGTAAATAAGAATTATTTTCTCTTAAATAGGAAGACACTTAAGTACCACAAATTCATGTGTATTTTTCATAAGTTTTTCACTGAGGATTAACTCATCAGATAAGAAAACTGCGATTAACTTAAGGGGTAAAGAATATTACTATAGCCTAAGTCATTAGCCCAGAAATTCTATGTACATTGCAAAGAAACAAAATATTGAATCACAATGACAGACTCATCCCATTGTTCATTGACCCAAATGGTTGGTGTATTAGAAACAGTGTAATTTCTATACTATATCAATAATTCAATAGTCTGAAGTGGCATTAAGAATAAAAGCATTCATTTTGTTTGTTTCACTGTAAAAGGCACTGAACAAAATCAAAGGAGAACATCCTATGAGGATCAGTTCGCTGGATTAAGACTGTTTGTTAATATAAATCTGCCAAAATAAATCCCTATTCAAAACAGTACCATGCATCTCTTCTTTGGCTCACTCTCTCTGTGGTTGACCTTCAAATTGATGTTAAAGCTAACCTCGTTCTATTTTCAAATGATCTAAAGATACGTAACATTTTTGGATACATTACAGAAATTTTACTCTAGTTATTCATGGTTATTCTTCATTCAAGTAAGATTTTCCTATCAAATATATTTTTAAGTCTACTGTATCTATATTTTAGTGTCATTTCCCCCCCAAACTCATATTATCAGAACTCTTTCACCTAATCAATAGGTACTTGTTGAAATCACTATATGCTAGGATGATTTTGTTTTCTTCATTCCAATATCAATCAGTATGCAATTTTATTAGAGTAAATTCTCCAAGAAATCTCAGCAGTGTAGGCATAGTATTCTGGCTTTTAGTTTGAAACGATGGCTGAAGTATTAAAAGCCAACTTGCATTTCTGATTCTTGTCTCTCTTTAAATGATTTCCCTTATAGATATCACAGTAACAAAGTATATCTTATCAATCACGTGGTTTTGACCCTACTGCAATTCTTTCTGTGCCTATGATTTCAAAAGAATTTTCCAATTTGACTCCTCAGCTACCTATTGTTTATGGCTTGGCCTTCAAAGACAATGCGGCTTGGATTTAAATTCTGATTCTGCTACTTACAAAATGTTCGACTTTAGGCAAGGTACTAGGGCTTTCTGAGCCTTAATTACTTCATCTCTAAAAAAGCAGGATAAAAGCATGTCTGTCTCACAGGGCTGTTTTACATACTGAACGTCAGCACATATGTAAAGGCCAAGCACACCAACCAACCAGAAAGCATGACTCAATGTCGGTTTTCTTCTTTATTTTTTTTTTAACTGTAACTTCTTTATTTTTTTAATTTCTTCCCTTGCAGTGGTTTTTTTTTTTCTTTAAACTCACTCACGTGACTCCCAAAATTCCTCTATAACTGTCTAAAGCTGATTAACTCCTATTTAACCACATACCATGTGCTGACGATAGTGAACAAAGCACAGTATTTCCCTCTTCTGGTCTATTTAGAATAGCACATGAATAGCTAATTCATGAGGACAAGAAAATCTCAATTGATCCAAATATTAGAATAATCAGGAAGAGGGTGGTGAAAAAGGTTAGGAAGATACAATACCAAGAAGGGATGACATAAGATTATACAACATCTGGGCCTCCATTACTAGTATCATTTCTTCCTTTTTTTTCTTTTTTTAATCTGAGTATAGTTGACACACATTACATTAGTTTCAGGTGTACGACATAGTGATACAACAAGTTTATACATTATACAGTGCTCACCACAAGTGTAGCTACCATCTGTTACAAGACAATGCTATTACAATGTCACGGACTATATTTCTTATGCTGTGCCTTGTATTCCTGTGATTTATTCATTTCATAACTGGAAGCTTGTATTCTTCCTATTTCAGGTTATGGGTAAGCACTTAGGGTTCTACAACACTCACAGCAAGGGGAAGCAACACAGGTCGATGAATGTGGGAGAGAGGCAGTAGGCAAGGGCAGCCAAATGGCTCTTTCCAACATGCCCTCACCTGGTGTTCAGGTTTTCTTCCATGTGACACTTATGTAGAGGAGGAAGGGTTACAAGAGTCTCATATCCATATTAAAGAATACAGCTACTGGTTTTGACTAGAAGCCATTTGAGATTCAGCCCCCTTCATAGATACCTGAGAATAAATGCTGATCGGAAAAACAGATGGTTTACATCAACAGTGGATGCCAGCCAAGGACACAATATCCCATTTCCGTCTAGATAGTGCCCCGTCTAAACCACCCCACCATTCACACCCTCAGAATTTAAATGGGATCCTAGGGAGAAATGGAGAGATGTTAAATTTACCTGAGAAAAATCCCAGAAGTAACTAGCCTTGAATTATACAATATTAAATTTCAGCTTAATCAGGTGAAATGAGAGTAGAAGACAGATGTTAATCATTTGGGGTAAAACTATACCCTCAACTATACTTATAATTTATGGTTTATAAGTATCAGAACTACACATAATGATGCATTACTAAAGGAACTAAGGAGTCACAAGAAGACATACCATGGAACATTCTGGATGGGGAAACAGAAAAAAAAAGAAGAAATCAGGGGAGATATCAGTGCTCAGCCCAGGCAGACAGCAGAAAACAGATATTCATGAGCTAATCAGGTAAGAAGTAAATAAGAAGTATTTGACCACACCGGGAATTATATTTAGTTTCCTCCAATTTTAAATTAACTTGTTTTGCTTCTACTTTCTTAGGATAAGAATTGGGGCTTGATGGGAAGGAAGAAGTAAAATTACCTGTTTATAGAGAAAATTCTAAAGACTTCACGAAAAACATATTCAGACTAATAATCATAGTATTATTATATAATATATCATACTATATTATATATATATATATACACACACACATATATATAGTATCATAGTAATATTATAATCATAATAATTCAGGGCACCTGGGTGGTTCAATTGGTAAACACCTGCCTTTGGCTCAGATCATGATCCTGGAGTCCCAGGATTGAGTCCCTCATCAGGCTCCCTGCTCAGTGGGGAAGTCTGCTTCTCTCTCTGACCCTCCCCTTCTCGTGCTCTCTCTCACACTCTCTCTCTCAAATAAATAAATAAAATATTTTTTTAAAATTTCAGTTAAGTTGCAGGATACAAAACCAACATAAAAGAATAAGTTGCCTTTCCTCAAGGGAAGCAAGGGCAAAAATGAACTATTGGGACTTCATCAAGATCAAAAGCTTTTGCACAACAATGGAAACAGTTAACAAAACCAAAAGACAACTGACAAAATAGGAGAAGATATTTGCAAATGACATATCAGATAAAGGGCTAGTATCTAAAATCTATAAAGAACTTAGCAAACTCAACATCCAAAGAACAAATAATCCAATCAAGAAATGGGCAGAAGACATGAACAGACATTTCTGCAAAGAAGACATCCAGATGGCCAATAGGCACATGAAAAAGTGCTCCATATCACTCGGCATCAGGGAAATACAAATCAAAACCACAATGAGATACCACCTCACACCAGTCACAATGGCTAAAATTAACAAGTCAGGAAAGGATGAATGTTGGTGAGGATGTAAAAGAAAGGGGAACTCTCCTACAGAGTTGGTAGGAATGCAAGCTGGTGCACCCACTCTGGAAAACAATATGGACATTCCTCAAAAAGTTGAAAATAGAGCTACTCTATGACCCAGCAATCGCACTATGGGTATTTACCATAAAGATACAAATGTAGTGATCCGAAGGAGCATGTGCACCTGAATGTTTAGACAGCAATGTCCACAACAGCCAAACTATTGAAAGAACCTAGATGTCCATCAACAAATGACTGGATAAAGACAATATGGTATATATACACAATGGAATACTATGCAGCCATCAAAAGAAATGAAATCTTGCCATTTGCAACTACATGGATGGAACTAGAGGGTATTACACTTAGCGAAATAAGTCAAGCAGAGAAAGACAGCTATCATATGATCTCCCTGATATGAGGAAGTGGAGATGCAACGTGGGGGTTTGGGGGATAGGAAAAGAATAAATGAAACAAGATGGGATTGGGAGGGAGACAAACCATAAGAGACTCTTAATCTCACAAAACAAACTGAGGGCTGCTGGGAGGAGGGGGGTTTGGGAGAGGGTGGTTGGGTTATGGACATTGGGGAGGGTATGAGCTATGGTGAGTGCTGTGAAGTGTGTAAACCTGGCAATTCACTGACCTGTACCCCTGGGGCTAATAATACATTACATGTATATAAAATTTTTTTAAAAAATAAGTTGCCTTTATTTACACTAACAATGAACTATCTGAAAAAAAAATTGAGAAAAATAATCCCATTTATACTAGCATCAAAAAGAATAAGATACTTAGAAAAAAATTTACCCAAGGATGTGAAAGATTTGTCCACTGAAAACTATAAAGCATTAATGAAAGAAATTGAAGAAATATAAATTCTGTTTATATTTGTATAAATGGAAAGCTATCCCATGTTCACGGATTAGAAAAATTGTTGTTAATATTCATACTACCCAAAGTGATCTACAGATTCAATGCAATCCCTATCAAAACCCAGTGACATTTTTCAAAAAATAGAATAAACAATCCTAAAATTGGTTTGGAACCACAAAAAATCCAAATAGCTCAATCAATCTTGAGAAAGATGGCAAAGCTAGAGGCATCGTACTTGTTGATTTCAAATTATATAACAAAGCTATAGTAATCAAAACAGTATGGTACTGGCATAAAAACAAACACATAGACCAAAAAACAGAGAATCTAGAAATAAACCCATACATGTATAGTTTACTAATCTTTGTTAGGATGCTGGGAATATAAAATGACAGAACAGACTGTTTAATAAACAGTGTGGCAAAAACTGGACAGACACAGGCAAAAGAATGAAATTACACCCCATCTTACACTGCACACACACACACACACACACACACACACACACCTAAAAATAGATTATAGAGTTAAGTGTAAGATCTGAAACTCTAAAACTTCTAGTAGATAACATATAGGGTAAGTTCCTTGACAGTTTTGATAATGAATTTTTGGATTTGACACCAAAGGCAAAAGCACAAAAACCAAAAATAAACAAGTGGGACTACTTTAAAGTAAACAGCTTCTGCACAGCAAAGGAAACCATCAACAAAATGCAAAGAAAACCTGCAAAAATGGGAGAAAAACATATATCTGATAAGGGCTTAATTTGCAAAATAGATAAGGAATGCCAACAACTCAATAGCAAAAAAAGAAAAACAAAACAAAACCAATAACCAAATTAAAATGTGGGCAAAGAACTTGAATAGACATTTCTCAAAAAAAAAAAAAAAAAAAAAAGACAAATGGCCAACAGGTATACGAAAAGGTGCTCAACCTGCTAATCAGGAGAGAAATGCAAGTCAAAACCACAAGAGATCTTCTCATGCCTGTTAAGATGGCTATTATCAAAAACAAAAACAAAAGAGAAAAGTGTTGTCAAGGATATGGAGGATAGGGAACCGTGGTACACCATTGGTGGGGATGAAAACTGGAGAATCTACTATGGAAAAAATATAGAGGTTCCTCAAAAAATTAAATACAGAACTACCATATAATCCAGCAATCCCACTGCTGGGTATATTTCTAAGAGAATTAAAATCAAGATCTTTAAGAGATATCTGCATTCTCATATTCATTACAGCATTATTCACAAAAACCAAAATATGGAGACAACCTAAACATCCATGGACAGATTATTGAATGTTGATGTGGTAGATACATGCATCAGAATACTACTGAGCCTCAAAAAGAGGCAATCCTGCCATTTGTGACAATATAGACCTGGAGGACACTGTGCGAAATGACATAAGCCAAATACAGAAAAACAAATACTGTATGTTATCACCTATATGTAGAATCTGGAATCAACTCATAGAAACAGAATTCTGGTGATTGCCAGTGGCTGAGGGGAAGGGAGCAATGGGGCAGATGACAGTAAAACAGTACAAAGTTTCAGCTATTTAAGAGGAGTAAGTTCTGGAGACCTGCTATACAACACAGTATATAGCTGCGTCAGTATGTAGTTGACAATATTGTATTGTATACTTAAAATTTTCTAAAAGGATAGATCTGTGTTAAGTGTACTTGTCACCAAAAATAATAATGATGATGAAAATAACAACAGCAAAGGGGGTGGGAAGAAACTTTGGAAGGTAATTAATATATTTATGGCCTTGATGGTGGTAATGGTTTCCCAAGTGTATATTATCCCCAAACTCATCAAGCTGTACACATTAAATGTGTGAAGCTTCTTAATATATCAATCATGCCTCAATAAACTGGTTTGAAAAATGAAATAAAAAGAATTAGGGCTTGAGATAAGTCAAAATTGAGAAGAAATTGCCCTATGACCAATTAAGGCACTGTTTCCACTGCAATCCTTCATCTCATTGCTGCCAAAATGAACTTTCTAATCCAAATCTCATTTTCCCATCTCCTGAATAAACCCTAACAAAGCTTTTAATAAGATCTCTACTAAGATCACATTATCCTCATAGGATAAAGTACTAACTTTTTAGCACACTGTGCTACTCCTGCCTTCCCCTTTTTTTCATGTTTTCCGAAGACCCATGCTCTTTGGTACCAGTTATGTTGAAAATCTATAGTCCTCTAGCACACTCTTTCTTCATTCTTTCACATGCTCTGATTAAATAAACAGCTGATTAAATAAATAGCACTGGTGTTGCTGACCAGCAACACCAGTGCTAACACTACCAGCAACACCAGTGCTAACACCACTGGTGCTGAGCTCTGTCATCACATTTCAGTCCATCAACACAGTCATCACAATCACCGCCACCATCACTGCCACCAGGATCACTTCCACTGCTACCAGCAACACACAAATGGCTTGTAAGACTTGTTTTCAAGCATTTGCTTAAACCTCTGTGAATGTACAACTTCATTCTCAGTGTCATCAATGAACCCTAATCAACAGCCTCTCCTAAAATGTGATCCCAGAAGCACTTTACTTTGGATATTAACATACACTCCACACAATCACCTCCATTAATGCCTGCTTCCATATGGTTTGCATCAAGTCTTTAATAGTTTTAAAAGCAATGTTTTTATACAATATAAATGACAGAGAAAATATTATTTTCAAGCCTTTAGTATAATAGTTGTGAATAATAGATTTATTATCCTTCAATCAATTTGAACTCTATGGTTTTGAAAGCTTTATGTGTTGGAATCATTTATTTATATTTAAAAGAAGGACATTCACAAGTGTATGTGTGTGTATATGTGTATGTTGTATGTGTATATGTATGTAACCTCCTTAAACAATGATGTGTCATATATAAATAATGATGCCATATATAAATATATAAATATATATATATATATATATATACACACGTGTATGTATAGTTTTAGGATTTAACTATGTATAAAGATTTTTTTTCTAACCTTCATGGCTAGAGGTGAAAAATAAAAAGCAATGTGTAGGTGAATAATCAATCATGTGGCAATGGCACTCTCAGTTCAATGCCAAGGGGAAAAAGTTGCAAAAACAATGGGATAAAGTTTCTGGTTTTTTAGAGTTAAATCTGCAACTCAAGTGTTAAAAAATTCACTTTTTTAAAAAAAATTATTCATACAAGTAGTATTTGTACAATGCCTGTTGTGGCAGGCACTGTGCTGGGCACTGAAAATCAATGATAAGTAAGATTGACATGGTTTTTATTCTTAATGTAGATTCCACTTTTTTTAAGATTTTATTTTATTTTATCTTATTTTATTTATTTATTTATTTATTTGAGAAAGAGAGTGTGTGCGCAGGCGCAGAGAACAAGGGAGAAGCAGGGCTCGATCCCAGGACTCTGGGATCACGACCTGAGCCAAAGGCAGACTCTTAACCAACTGAGCCACCCAGGCACCCCTATTTCAACATTTCGGATACTCAGGATGACTTTCACTGTTAAGTGGAGCCCTGCTAGGTCAGGAAAAGAAAGGATTTCCTAACATCTCAAAGCAGGTACCACAATCAATTCAGAGACAGGAAAAATAGCAAAGATCCAGAGCAGGCTAATTTACCCTATTCTGTATGGCTGAGATTGAAGCTGTCTGTGAGCCAGGAGGTACATGTAATCTCTGTGAGAAATTCAAGTTTCTCATAAGTGGTGGTGTTTCACACTTCTCAAATAAAGGCATGGATGTCGGAATCGAGTCTGTAGATGTCACTGTCACTGTCATGGTGGGTGAGACAGGGCTGCTCTGGGGCTCCTGTCTGCCTCCGACAAGGTATTACGGCCGCCCCTGAGTTCTAGCCCCTCTCCTGCAATGTGTTAGCTGTGTGACTTTGGCAAGTCACATTACCGTCCTGATCCCATTTCTAGATTTTAAAGCAAGGATTATTAAACATCCCCAGAGTATCTGACCAGAATACCAAACAGGGCCCAGACCCTTGCTGCAATTTAATACAGTGATACTATGATGATCATACTGGAAACTCACCCTCTAGAAAGGCCTATGGCCTTGGTGTCCCGAGCTACCGTAAACATCCCCATTCCAGAGCCTCTCTGTAGCAGCAAGCAATCTTCTCCTTTTGTTCGGTGAATGTGGTTGCTCCCAGGACTTCAAGATCCTAATTCTGATGACCAGGGGGAAAGTGTGTCCCTAAAAACAGAGCAGTCCTCCAAACTCATTCACTTGTCTCAAATGTCACTTAGGAGACTCATCAGGAAAACTTCATTCAGCCTTTTTCTCTTCAAAGCACAGTTTCTTAAAGGACTCACTCCTGAGTGGTAGCAAAATAAGCCTTGTTTTCTAAGAGGTAAGGGTACTTGACAGGTCCGAAGAGAGGAAAAGAAAATTGACTTAAGGAACCCTTTCCGTTCTTCTGACTCTAGCTGCCTTGTCTCTTCACTAGAGGTACGTAAGTAATCAGTAAACCCCAAGTTAAAAGTTGATCTTTAGCAGGTAGGCAGATAACACCAGTTTAGAAAAGTTAGCTGCAGTAGGAGGTATATGCTGTGAACATACACAATAGCAAAGCTTTGAAGTGACCCTAAGACATCAGCTGAACCTGCAGACAACTTGCCTGACTCAGAAGCGAGCGGGCTGTCTGGCAGGGAATAAGAGGGGACTGCAGGAGAAAATGTGGAGGACCTTGGGAAGTGGGAAGGAGAAGTGCAGCTCTGGCCCCACTCTGGGCAGACAGAGCATCTATCAAAGACAAAACGAGGAATAAGTCATGATGTCTAAGATAGTGCTCAAGCTATTTCAAGCTCCAGAAATAGGTTCCACTAACAGCAGAGTCATTCCAGGAGTCCAGATTTGGTCTCCAGCCCAGACCAGGGGCTCCTGCACACTATACAATGTTGTTAATGAGCTGAATTGTGTCCCTCGAAATTCGTGTTGGGAATCCTAACCTCTAGGACATTAGAATATGTCTGTATTTGAGGATAGAGTTTTTTAAAAAGTCGTTAAGGTTGAATGAAGTCAGGAGAGTGAGGTTTTTTTTTTTGTTTTGTTTTGTTTTTTAAATATTTTATTTATTCATTTGACAGAGAGAAATCACAAGTAGATGGAGAGGCAGGCAGAGAGAGAGAGAGAGCGAAGCAGGCTCCCTGTCGAGCAGAGAGCCCGATGCGGGACTCGATCCCAGGACCCTGAGATCATGACCTGAGCCGAAGGCAGCGGCTTAACCCACTGAGCCACCCAGGCGCCCCAGGAGAGTGAGGTTTTAATCCAATAGGACTAGTGTCCTTATAAGAAAAGGACAAGACATCAGGGATGCATGCACTAGGGGTAAGACATGTAAGGACACAGTGAGAGCCATCTGCAAGCCAAGGAGAGAAGCCTCAGGAGAAACCGAACCTGCAACACCTTGATCTTGGACTTCTCGCCTCCAGAACTGCAAGGAATAAATTTCTCTTCTTAAAACCATCTAGTTATGGCAGCCCTAGCAGACAAATACATACATGTATTTGGAACTTGTCTCAAACCAAAAACAAAAACAAACACAAAACCTAGAACAACAACAAAACCCAGCCGGGCACTCAAGAAATATTAATATTTTATTTTCCTATCGCTCAATTTATAGTGATTTCAGAATCTGAAACCCCACCTGAAGCAGTGTAGAACTTAACCTCAGCCACAGTATGGTGCAGGTAGGCAAGGACCTTATGTGGCCCCTGGGCCTTGTAACATCCTTTGTCCACATCGGTCATTTCAGGTTGGAATTTCTGTGAGGCTGCAGTGGTCCCCTAGGTCTATTGCACCATGACATGGTTTCTCTTTTCTGAGAACACACTGCCTCAACTTACCACTGCCAGAAAGCAAGGCCTGGGCTTGCCCAGGATTTGGCCCATGTTCTCTCTCATAGAGCAGGCCACCTTTTCCCAACTTCTAAACAGAACTCTCTGTCTATAACCACACATTGCCTTGGGTGGGTTCAAGTCAGCAGACAAGACTGTCCACCAAAAAGGCTATCATCTTTCCTAATTAAAGCCGACAGGCTAGAGTGGTTTAGCCTTGTGACTTAACACAAGGACAATAAACCATTAATACTGGCTTCATCTGGGAGCCTGTTAGAATTACAGAATCTCAAGTCCTAACCTAGAATCAGAAACTGGGTTTTAACCAAATCCTAGGACTTTTTTTTTTTTTTTTTTTACACTAAAACCTGCAAAGCAGTGGTCTTCTAGCACAAAGGTTCTCCAACTTAAGCAGTCATCAGAATCATCTGGGGGACTTGATGAAGCCCCCATGCCTTGGCTGCACCCCCAGACTCGGATTCAGTAGGTCTGTGGGGGTTGTTCCCAAGGATTTGCATTTCTAATAATCTCCCAGGCGAAGGTGATGTTGCCAGTCTGGGGACCCAGAGTTTTTTAGAATTAGTATGGAACATCTAAAGATACATTGATGTTTTACAAGTTAAGAGACCTTGGGTAACAATTCCTGCCTACTCTATTATTAGTTGAAGCAGGCCTGTCATAACATTTGTGGAGCCCGGAGCAAGAATACAGAAGGACTTCCATATACCATCTGTATAAATATTTAAAAGTTATAAATCAGGCTGGAAGAAAGGGGGTTTAAAAATATTCTTCTTGACAAATATACTTTCATAAAGATGTGGAAGATCAGGTTCAAGGGTAGATTTCTCAGAACTCCATGTGTGCCCTTGTCCAGACCTGCCCCTTTGTCTTCTTATTCACCCCAATCCTGGGAAAAGAACAGGCTTGGGCCCTTTGGACAGGGAGTTCCAGTGTCCCAGGAACTCAAGAGGAATGGGTCCAGAAGGGAGATACAGGCTCCACCGTGGCAAATCACTTGGTTTCATGGACTCCTTACCCAGGGAGAAGGGTGAGGTCAGAGAAAGGCCAAAATGGGGCCATTAAAAGCAAGGGACACAGAGCAGGACTCAACATGGTCAAGTTCAAGAGTGATACATATTTGGAGGCATGGAGAGCCCGTGGCATTTTTGATACTATACCTAGAGTCATAAAACTAGTTTGTCTCCTAGGAAGTATTTAAGATAAAATGCAACAGCTGACCTACTAAGTTCGTTGGCTTTCAGTGAGATCTCCAGACCAGCAGCATTGTTGTGCCTCTCTAAAATTCATCCGCTAAATCACTGCGAACAGAATTGTTGATAGAAATCTGGGTAGTTAAAGGGCCCTTCTGGTGAGATCGCAGACAGAAAGAAGGAACAGATGATTGGACCATAGAGGAAAGGTGATCCTCTCTCTAAAATGGAAAACAACTTAGGTTAGATGAACTGTGTGCTAGGCTTTTTGGAAGGCAGAACTTGTGAAGGATGTACTTGGATACTGAGCCGAGGAGATTTCTGAGCAGAATGTTAAAGAGGTGGCTTAGTTATTTCCAGCCTGCTTTCAGTAAAAGGTAAAGGGAGAGATGAATTAAGGAAAGAATTGTCAAGCAAAAAGGAACCAGAACGTGGGGATTGTGATAAGATCAGACACTAAGGGTGTGGTCTACCAATCATTTGAGAAAAAGATTATGGTGTGACTCTTGGATTTAACCAGTCCTCTCCTCAGAAGTCAGAGCAGGGATAGGATTATACCAGCAAAAACACTACCTGCTGAGAATAAAGAAGACAGAAGAAAAAAAATGGGATAGAATGAAGGAAGACTGTCAGACTTCAGGAATTCTATAGGACCAAATAGGAGGAATGAATACGCTAGCCAGCGCAGACATGCTTTATTCTTCAAGGAAAGGAAAGGGAAGAAATTCAGACATCATCCAGGCTACAACTCTCACAGGCTGGAGGCTGCTTCCTCTGTAAATTTGAAGGGCAGGGTCCTCTCAGAGAGCTGTCAGGGTGGTGCTCTGTGGAGCTGAAGGGGCCGCCACCCTGCGAAACTGGGGGAGTGTCACTGCCACCCGAGTGTGCCTGGAGGCAGAGCACCAAACCAAAGAGGATTATTCTCAAACCCTAAGATCTCATGGAATTTGTCTGGTCAACAGTCCTTCTTTCCTTCAAGTGTCTCCCTTTTTGGAATGAGAATGTCCCACCATTGCATCTGGGAAACACACAGTTTGTCTGGTTTCACAGGTTCACAATTAGAGAGGAATTTTGCTTCAGGTTAAGTCATACGTTAAATCTCACCTGATTTACATGATATATTTTTAAGATTTTATTTATTTATTTGACGGGGCAGGCACAAACAAGGGGAGCAGCAGGCAGAGGGAGAGGAGAAGCAGGCTCCCCAGCAAGCAAGGAGCCTGATGCGCGACCAGATCCCAGGACCCTGAGCCAAAGAGACACTTAACCAACTGAGCCATCCAGGCACCCCTAGATGATATTTAAGTAAGACTTTGGACCTTGGACTTTAAAGCTGATGCTAGAATGAGTTAAAACTTTTGGGAGCTATTGGAATTGAATGAGTATGTATTGCTTATGACAAGTGCATGAATTTCGGGGAGCCAGAGTTGGAATGTTACAGACTGAATGTGTGTCCTTCCCAAAATTCATGTGTTGAAGCCCTATCCCCCAAGATGATGACTTTTGGAGAGGAGACCTTTGAAAGGAGGTACTGGGGGTTAAATGAGGTCATAAGGATAGGCTCTTGTGATGGGATTAGTGCTGGAATAAAAAGAGATACCAAAGAACTTACAAGTCTGTACACTATCTCTCCTCCATGGAGGACACAGCAAGAAGGAAGCTATCCACAAGCCACAGAGTCCTCACTAACAATTACATCAGCCAGCTCCTCGATTCTTAGGCTTCCCAGCCTCAAAATCTGTCAGAAAATGAATTCCTGGTGTTTAAGCTATCCAGTCAATGTATTTTGTATGGCAGCCCAAGCCAATGGATACAGGCTTACCGCAGGGCTAGTTGGAAATGCAAATCCCTGGGCCCCACCCCAGACCTACTGAATCAGAAACTCTGGGGCTGGGCCCCAGCACTCTATGTTTTAACAAGCCCTCCAGGGGATGCTGATGCTTGCTTCCATGGCTCAAGGTACAGTTTTGATTCTTTTATATTCTTCCATCAGGAATATCTTAGACACTATTTTTTATGAGAATTCAGCTTTGGACTGCTTAGAACTAAAAATGCCCCTTATTCCATTATCAGCAGGATCTCTATTCCTCAAGGTCATGAATAAAAAAAAGAGACTGCTGATATAATATGTGTTAAATTATTGTACCTGGTCAAATATATTCAGAAAGTCAGTTCATATTCCTCTATTTCCAAGAATTTTCAGGTGCATCCTTTTGTTTCAAATGAAGTTTTTAAAAATATTTTTTCTTCTTTAAAATTATGGTGATAAGGCATTAGAAAAGCATCACTAAAAAGCACATTTTAGAAGGACATCTCTTTGTCTTATCAAATTTATATTTATGTAGGCATAAATCATAAGGGGTTATGACAACTACTGATTGCTTCAACCTCTTTCCTGAGCTTCTTGGGAGAGTCATGTCTCCGTAGTAATGTTTAAATGGAGTGGGGATTCAGTATAAAAATAATATTTAGTGCTTGGATTTACATTACCATGACGTGGCATGTTTTTGTACATACCCAGTGAGAAGCAAAGGAAAAGGAAGTCATATGTCTTAATCATATGTCATATGTCTTAATCCACTTATGAGTGACTATTTACGTACCTCATGTTTCATTAAACCATCACAGCATTTTGATGTTGGTAGCATTATCCTCATTCTATAAATGAACAAAATGTAGACTCAGACAGCTGGCATGTCCATCTTCATAGGGCAGCTTGGTAGTCCTATTAAGGGCAATGAAAGCTATGGGATTTGAATCCATGGCTCTCTGCTTCCAAGGAAAACCTCTATATTCCCAGAATATCACCATATCCCTTACACTTGTGGAAACTGCATTACATCCTTATAACCTGATCTTCTCTGGAGAGACACCAGCAATACAACAGCTTCTTAGCTCTCAGGCTCTCATAACTTTTACTGTATTTGCTGTAAGAAACTCCCAACAAGTCTGACTCTCTACCTTGTCTGCCTGTATACCTCTAATGGTAGTTCTGAAAAGGAAATTTAATCATGTTGCTCCCTCAACTAAAAAGTCTCACCTCAGCCTTCAAGATTAAGACCCAGCTCTCTAACATAGCACAGACAATACCCCTCCCAATCTGTCACCTGCCTGCACGGTAAACACCCTTGACACCTTCCATCACGCCGCATTCATGGGGGTCCTCGTAGGAATTTTCACATTCGTTCATGAATCAGTCCCTGTGTCTACACCAGATATGGACATTCTTCTAGAGATTACTTCCAGTCTCTGTTTCCAGACAGTGGCCCCTATTGGACTCCTTTTCTTTCTATCACCTATTGCTGCCACTGAGCCTGCTGGTACCATTTAACCCTCCATGCCCTTCCTCAAGCATGGCTGAATCCACACTGAGACAAAGTAGACCGAGTATCCTGCTCCTGTCAGAGATTTTTGTGAGAAAACAGTTCTTTCTCTTTTATTTTGTTTTTCACTTTCAGCTCTGTACCAAAGGTTTAGTATCCAGAGAATAAATGAGATTCAGGCACTGTTCTCTTCTCACAGCCAACCTTCCACTTTCATGACTGAGACCATACATTTGGGCAAAGTTTGTCCTGACTCTTTATCCCTGAGGAGTTCTCCTCTAGTAGGTTTCTTATTTCCACATGCAAATAGACTCCTGGTGGCCCTGCCCCCCATCCGTCATCCCAAATTCTGGGTTTGCCCAGAAAGCTCCAAATCCCAGACATAAACTCAATTTAGGCTCAAACCAGTATCTCTACTTCTCTCTCACCTGTAAGGTAAGACAGTAGGTACACACAATTAAATAGAACATAGCTGTTATTTCTTTAAATTGAAGATGCTATAATAATTAAATCCTTCACTAAAAGAAAAAATATACACCTTCCAGATCCCTCTCTTTGATAAGACAGAAAACTCAAGAAACTCTGGTTGTTCAAAATTTTATGTGAGTGTGGGTCCTGGCCTTGGTTTTCATCCATTTTCTTGTTTCTTTCATCCCTGGCAGCCTGGCCCACAGAGGGAAGGGATGATAGATGGAATGATGAAGTCAGAGAGGAACATAGTGAGCCACTATGGTGGTCAGGTTGTGGTTAAACTTCTCTGGGAAAAAAGTTGAACACATACTTTCTAGTTTCTAAGCCCCCTCCAATAGCAAGCATCCCCCTGAATCCAGCATTTTCCTTAGAATTCTTAGTTCTTGGCAGCGCTGATTTGGTCTCCTTGAAAAGACAGACAAGAATTTGGCCATTAGCCTCCCAAGAAACTTGTTTTTTAAAGAACAGGACATATACCATCAAATTCCTTTCATTACCTTCAGAAGTAGTACTTTGCTAAATCCAGGGCATTCTCGCCAAATGAGTGTCTACTTCCACAAGTCCCAATCCAGAAAGTTCTAAACTACATGTAGCTTAAAACCACAGCATCTGTGTGGCCAGCCGAGTGGAGGAAGTCCTGTTTCAGGATAGCCACTCGCTAAAGGGGAAGCCAGAGACTTCGGGGGCAGAATTTTAGAAAGGGAAGTGGAAGGCCAATGCCTTAGAAAAACAAGCACATTCCTGGTGCTAGGAGTGTAGCTGTTGCCATGGCAACATGGCCCCCATCCAGTCCCAACTTCAGATGCTGCAGAGGCTCCACAGAGACCAGGTCTTCAGAGCTGACAGCAACAGTAAGATGCAGCCACTAATTATACATTAAGGCAAAAAGAACCCCCTCCCGCACCCCAATATGCTACAGATAGTGTCAGGTTCTGAGGTAAGCTCTTAGTAAGAACAGAGCTGTCATAGATAAAATCTTTGTTTGCCCTTTAAGAATGCACAATACTAGGTCATGTCTGGGGCAAATTAACCCAATCTACAAAACACTGAGGCTACATATCTTTGATTATCCCTACAGTATACACTGTCACTCTGCCTGTGCCCCCCGCCCCCACACACTTTTTTTTTATATACCATTATCACATTAGGGCACTATTTTTTTTTCCTCATGCTATGATCTTAACATCTATTTTTCCAATTCCCTCATTTAACACATGATAATGTTACTTTACTCAAGTTCACATAGCTAATAATTGATGGAGCAAGGTCTGTCTGATTCCAAATCAAACCAAGGCTTTTCCTCATCAGTCCACATTGTTTCCCTAGATTAGTGAAAATTAGGTTATGTTCTGTGTCAATTAGGAATGATTTTTGGCTAAAATAAAAACCAAGACAATAAAACTAAGAGTATCTTTACTACGAAAAAAAAATTAAATCTGGACATGGATAGTTCCAAAACTGGCTCAAAACAACACAGGGTCAGGACCCTGAGTAGCATCTCTGCACTTTTCATGAGTTTCATTTGATCATCAGATGGTCATCACAAGTGTGGCAACAGGCCTGTACAAACATGTCCAACACCAGGAGTGGACAGCTGCATAACAGGAGGAAAAACATGAAAAAGAACCATTATGATGGCCTTCTCTCCTTTTATCAGGGTGTAAAGTTCTTCTTATGATACCCTCCAGTTCACATTCTCTAGTCTCACTAGACAGAACCAGGTTATACAGGCAACTGTAGCTGCAAGAAAGGCTGGAAAAGTCAGCAGCTGACTTTTCCCAGCTGCCATAAGGGGAGGCAGTTAATGGCAGTACATTGGAATGGCCATTAAGTAGCCAACTGAAAGAGTCTTGTCATGTGTCGTCACAGCCACCAGAGAGCCTTTGCTGCTGGGTGCCTGGATGGTACAGAGTCTTGGTTTTGGCTCAGATTGTGATCTCAGGGTTGTGGGATCAAGGCCTACAATGGCAGGCTCTGCACTCAGCAGGGAGTCTGCTGGAGTTTCCTCTCTCCCTCTGCTCCTCCCCCACCATGCTTGCATGTTCTCTATCTCTCAAACAAACAAATCTTAAAAAAAAAAAAAAAAAAAAAAAAAAAGACTTTGCTGTATAGCAATTCTTGGTTCAATGCTTATAACCTTTTTCTTACTGATAATCCCTGTCCACAGCCTATCTCTTTAGTGGAAAGATTTGGCTGAATCTCAAGTCATCTCATTCCTCGCCTTGAGCCCTTTCCCTCACCAGACCTAACTAATCATCCATGCATTTAATACAAAAGCATTTTGAAGAGTTGTTTAGATTTTCTATTCTGTGCACAAGTGGAAAAATTCCCAACAAAAACACAACAGAAGAAGGCATTGTCTTTATCTTCCCCCACCTCCATTCTCTCCTGCTGAGATTCCAGGGTCATTTCATGCAGACCCTCCTCATGACCCAACCCCCCAGATGAACCTGAACTGCTGTACCTTGTGGTGGGGGGAAGAAAGAAACTCATCAGACACTAAAATCAAGAGTGACACTTAAGATCCTTACAGACTTATAGACTGACTACATGGAAACTTAGAGGGTTGGTTTGTTTGTTTCTTCCTTTCTTTTTAATATAATCATTTCAATCTGGTTGTTGGTTTTCAGATTTATTGACTTGGAAAATTAAAACTTTCCTATGGAATATTTTATGTTTGTCACTTAATAAAGTCGCTGCCTGTTTGATTTAAAGGCCCAGACTCAGACAACTTCATCCTGAAAGCCACAGAACATTTGAATTTGTTTTTTATCCATAAACAAGGGCTGTAATGATGCATCAGTAAGAACACACACCCGCAGCTCTTAAGCATTGCAAACTCTGGGAGGAACCCTTCCATTGTCATCTCCGTAAATGAAGCCCCTGGAGAGTTCTGCGGTGGTAGTCCTCACAGTAGCAGCTCCCCAAACCAGCAGACAGCATACGCCTATTCCCTGACAGCTAGTCCCCACAACATCTGCCCTCAGCCATGAGACCATCCTTTCTAGGTTGCCACATCACATATGTGAAGCTTGTGCCTAGGAAGAGTTGTCCTGCTCAGAGCCCACGCTCACTGCACCCTGAGCTGAGCAGTTGTTCTTTCATTCTTTGTAAAGTGATACAGAGCTCTTGTTTTTAAATGACAAAAGGAAAGGACCTTCCTTACTGCAAACTACCCTTCCCTTGTAGAGAGTAAAGACAAATGACAAAATAAGGAATGAAGGTTTGATGAGGAACAGAGGCAAATGCCTGTCCTGGCAGAACCAGGACCCATAAGCTTGTACGTCCCTGAGAGGAAGATGCAGGTTATTTTTCAGGCAGAAAACATGCCAGTTTGAGGGAGTCTGAGCTGAGTGTGTTGGAATAGGCAAAAGAAACTCCAGCAGTTAGATTAATCCATGGGGAATTGGGCTTACCAGAAGAGAGCAGTCACAGAATTTTTATTGCGCTTTTCATTCATCCAACACAAATGTATTGTGTGTCTATTGGGTCAGGCATTGTGCTACACCAGGCACTGGTATGCAATTCAGCAGTGGAGGCAGACATAGTCCTTGCCCCCAGGAAGCTTACAGTCTGGTGGGCAAGGCAGACATTAAACAAATAATCACACAAATGGGTGTGCAATTTGAATTGCAATAAGAGACAGGGTTCAGGACATGCTACCCCAAAATATGCTACCTTGACATGTTGAATATTTCAAATTGAAGGAATTTGAGAAATGGCATATTCAAGAAAGACTTTCTGACTTTCCCTGAAGCAAGCCATTAAACTGTCATGTGAAAGGAAGGGAGCATCTTTATGTCCAAAGACAAGGAGAAATCTAGAATTAACAGGCCCTGATAAGTTTCCCCCAGTTTACTACACTTTCCTTTCCTTTGTCCTATTCTATTCCATCTTTCCATGACCTTCCACATGTCATTAAACCTCGCATAAAAACACTCAACATTTCACCACTTCTTTGGATCTTCATTACCTTATAAAAGCTCCTATGTCTCATAAAACTTATATACAGTGTATGCTTTTTTCTTGTTAATATGTCTTTGTTCTATTTAATTTTTAGGCCTAAAAATTTTTAATTTTTGTTCTATTTAATTTTTAAGCCTTTAAGAGAGCTAAGGAAAATTCTTCCTCCCCTACACAATCTTTTCAAAGGAAAAATACAGGGCACCAGAAGAACAAAAAACAAAGGGACATACCCAGACTAAGACAGAGGGCATCGAGGGAAAGGATGTGTAAGCCCATGAAGGATGGATTGGGTCCATCCAAGTGAAGAAGCAGGAAAGCGTTGGAAGCAGAAGACGCAGCATGTTAGGGAGCTCTGCGTATGGAGGAACCTTGGTACATTTGAGGACAAAAGGAGTCCAGTGTGAGCAAGGAGCATTGGTCACAGAAAGCTGGGCACTCAGAGTGACTGTAGCATGCAGGAGCTTTTAGAGAAAAATCCTCATTTCAAGTCCTGAAAGATTCTGGACCTCATCCTCTGCAAAGTATCCCACTGCGCAGCTCATCAACCACATGCAGGAAGCCACCTGGCTTTGAGGACACAGCTCCCTGTTCTGAACCTTCATCAAAATGTACATGTGTGCTCCAAAGTAATTCAGAGATAGCAGTAGAAGAAATGCCAGGCCAGAGCAAGCCAATGGTCTGTGGAAAATGATATAAGTAGAATATTTTAAAATGGGGCCAGAGTAGCCATTTCAGAGGAACTTCCTTGCATATCCTATTTTCTGAATCTTTGAACTGGGCCAAACCACCAACTTTCTAAGAAGTCAGCAAGAATGATATTCTGTCTGAAAAGACTAACATAATTGAACTTATGTCTAGTGACCACTTTGCCAGACAAACCCATGAAGTACAAATCTAGCCCTCCTTGCCAGCACCAGCAAACTCTTCTCCTCTTTCTTATAAACAACACTATTTGGGTTTCTGCTTAATCTGTCTACCCCAAACTGTAATTCTTTGATCCCATATAAACCCTTTGTCTCTTGAACTCATTTCTTGTTTTCACGTTGCCATTCCTAGTGTCAGAAATGCGACTTGAAGGGACCAATGATTCCTCGAGGACCCTAACAGATTAGACTCCACAGCCACAAATAAAGAGAAAACTGCAAGGAATTTTAGGCCTTGTAGGATATTTCAGGATTTGTATGTTCAATTTTCCCCTAATAATACAACCCTTTTTATTTCTTACTATGATATGACAAACCCAGTCCCATAGAATGAGAAGAAAATCCTCACGTGCTTTCCATCAACTAGGAGAAGGACATCACAGCCCTCCTGCATGGGGGCACCCTGATTATTAGCTTCCCTTTTTCTCTCTTATACATGAGAAAGAGAGGAATGTTTTGGGAATCCTTACCCAGAACACAGAGGTCAACACAGACCTCTTGGCTATTATAACCAGCAATTAGACCCAATAGCCAAAGGACTTCCTCTTTGCATGAGAGCTATTTTCAGCCACAGCTGCTCTTAAATGTCAACAGAAGAGATAGTCATGGACAGTCCCCTCACCATTATGTTCTTCATGCAATGGAAGATTTATTAAATTCCCACCACACTCAATATTGTTCTGCAAGCCAGCTCACCTCCGCTAACTTCTCCCTACATTACTCTTTCTCATGCCAGGCGTAATCTGGCAACTCTCCTCCCTTTATCTGTTGACAATACGCCCCATGGTTCTCTAACCTTGACTGACCAACTACTGACACCTAAAAATGACTTAATAGCAAACTCCCATTACAAATACCAAACAAATGCTCGTGGTCTACTGATGGTTCCTATATGAGAAATGATGGAGGGGAATACTGTGCTGGATGCACTATTACTTTGAAGAAATTGAAGTAGCTCCTGTCCCAATGGCTACATCTGCACAACAGGCAGAACTTTTATCCTTTAACTAGACCTTGTAGTTTAGCCAAAGATAGAACTGCAAATATTTACACAGATAATCACTACATGTTTGGGATTATTCATGATTTGGGTGTGCTTTGGAAATAAAGAGGATTTTTAACCTTCAAAATCTATCAAATTAAAAATGGAGTTTTGTCAATGAATTGTTAGATTCAGTTCAACTTCTCTCCACCTTGGCCATTATGAAGATCCCTGGCTATTCAAAATTAGAATTGGATGAGTCTCAAGGAAATAATCCAGCTGATCAAGCAGCAAAAACAGCTGCCTTGAGTTCCACAGAAACTAAGAACCTTATAGCAAATATTGATTATTTTCTAAAAGAATATTTGAATCTTATTGTTAAGGGTGTCTGAGCCAAGGCTTCCCATAGAGAAAACTTTATTGAACCAACAATGGCTGTATTTTCAGTTCATCAACAAATTTATGGTGTGGTCCAAACAATAAACCAGTGCTACCAAAACTTATGGGAAAAAATCCTACTTGAAATGACCCATTAAATGATTCACTGGGCAACTGACAAACTTATAAGCTTTATGAAGCAATCCTGGTGAGGAAATGTCTCTAAGGCTGCTAACAAAGTCCAGTTCACTTGTACTGTTTGTCTAAAATTTAACCCAAGAAAAATGATTCAGACAGCTGCTGGCCATTTTATTAGTGGACCATTACTTAGTGGGCCTTTCGGGGTTCAGCAAATAGATTTTATCCAGCTGTCTCCTTCTCAGATTTACAAGTATGTCCTTGTCATGATCTATATATTTTCTCATTGGTTTGAGGCATTTCCTTGCTGGCATGCTACTGCTTTAACTGTTGCAAAAGTATTGATAGAAAAGATCATACCTGGGGTGCCTGGGTGGCCCTGTGGGTAATGCCTCTGCCTTGGGCTCAGGTCATGATCTCAGTGTCCTGGTATGGAGCCCTGCTTCGGGATCTCTGCTCAGCGATAAGCCTGCTTCCCCATCTCTCTCTGCCTGCCTCTCTGCCCATTTGTGATCTCTCTCACTCTGTCAAATAAATAAACAAAATCTTTAAAAACTGAAAAAGAAAAGAAAAGTTCATACCTGCTTGGGGCATGCTCTTGGAATTACATGGTGACCCTGAAACATACTTCACTGGCCATACCATGAAGCAAATATACTCTATTTGGCCTATCTTACATTTCCATTGTGCCTACTGCCCTCAGTCCTGTGAACTGGTGGAAAGAATAAATGGCCACATTAAAACACAATTGGCTAAATTTATGGAAACATTCAAATTGACCTGGCCTACAACATTTTCTATGGTCCTATTAAATTTAAGGGCCACTCCCTTCAGAAAACAAACTCTCTACCTACAAGAGTATAACTGGGGGAACTTTGCATCTGGCCGTGGCTGCATTTAATGATCAACTAATTAAAGAAGATATTCTTCACTTTTTCAAGGGACTAATTAAGGTCCTGAACAAAAGTCAAGCAATCTTTCACTGTGTTCCCAAGAGACAAAGAAATAAAAGACCACAACTTACAACTAGGCTTTTTTTTTTTTAATTGAAAATGGTGTCTCCAAAAGAATTCCTTACAACCAAGATGGGAAGGACCATATCGTACTCTTACCTAAACTTTGTGCTGCAAACCTGAATGGTATTGATTCCTGGATTCTATATTTCCCATTTAAAGAAAGCTCCTGCTCCCAGTTAACCTGACAAATCAACACAGTTGGCCATCAAAAGCCTCACTCTGTACATAAATCTAGAGATCTGTTAGTACATTTAATTACCAATTTTTCCACCATTCCTCCTCCAATTCCTTGTACTAATTCCTAGTGTCCTATTAAACCATTGTATTGTATAAGGTCTACCTGGATTCCTTCTACAACTTGCTTAACCAAGAGACCCTCCAAAGATTTAAGAGGTAACACTTATAAAAATGAAACATTAAGCATGCCAGGCACCCCAAGTTTCAATAGTTTTTCTTCTGCAACCCTTACTTCTATATGTCAATATAATTTTACTCCACCTGCTGATAACCTTCTTAATTACTTGCATTCTTCAAATCCTTGGCTCAATCAATATCATTATGATGATGTCATTATCCATTTCCCATTTAGATTTATTTTTACTTGTAGTGACAGAAAGATTTATGGGGAACACATTGCTTAAATCTTTATCAACTTGAAGGTTATTAGGCCGTTGGCTTATTGGCCACACCTACTTCATTACATGATTAGAGACTCAGACTTGGACATCCCCCTTTAATCCATATCACACATTAAAATGTGAATTACCAGAAGATGTCTCTGACACTAAAGGAGTAAGATTTTTGTGAATTTTATTTCCATGGTGGGGTGCTGATGGGAAAGCATACATGACCATAAACTTATAAAAAACTTTAGGAGATATTGATGAATCTACTGATAAGGCAACAGACACCTAAGAACAATCTTTCAATTCATGTGCTTGAGCTGTTCTGCATAACAGAATTGCTCTTGATTATTTCTTAGCAGAGCAAGGTGGCATCTGCTCTATTATTAATACCAAGGTGGCATCTGCTCTATTGTTAATACCACCAATTGAAACTCAATTGCACAAAATCAGAGAATGAGCCCACTGGAACCTTTAGAAAGCTTTTGGTCTTGGGACACTCGGGTGTCTCAGTCAGTTAAGCGTCCAGCTCTTGGTTTCAGCTCAGGTCATGATCTCAGAGTCCTGGAATGAAGCCTCATGTCGGGCTCTGAGTTCAGCATGGAGTGGGCCTATCCCTTTCCCTCCCATCCTCTGTTCCTCCCCTCTCATGCTCCCTCTTCTCAAATAAATAAATAGAATATTTTTTTTAATTAGAAAGCCATTGGTCTTTTGACCTATTTAGTTGGCATCCCTCAGAGAGTCTTATGGTTTAGATCCATTACACAGCTTGGAATGTGTGTCTTACATGTGACTCTCAGGATCATTATTATTATAAGACTCTGCTTCTTTGTTCATCATAGTGCTATGAAACTCCACACCAATAATGGCAGTCCAACATTAGAAATTTATTTCCAGTATTTATTTGGCCAGCTAAAAGAACTTTACCAAATTTTGCTTATTTTATAAAACCTGATAACAAGTCTTCCTCTGTTTTGATGCACTTGATCAAATGTGGCTTAAAGGCTACTGAAGAAGCCATGTTCCCTCCGACCCATGAAAAGAGGCATCTGCAACAAGCCTTCCTGGCCACAAAGAATTAATGAGTCTCCTTGGCAATGAAGGATTAGATACCAAAAATGCGAGAAAACTCAATTCTAGTGGTTGCTCAACGATGCTTTCAGGTGAAGTACTTAAAAGGGGGAACTGTGAAAAGAGATAAAATAGTGAATCTCCTTAAAAATAGAGCCAGAGAAGTTATTTTCGGAAATGCCTTGCATATTCTATCTTCTGAACCTTTGAGCTGGGCCAAACCATCAACATTCCAAGAAGTCATCAAGAAGGAGAAAATGCTCTTTGAAAAGACCAGTAGAAGTGAACTTTTGCCTATTGACCACTTTGCCTGACCAGTCAATAAAGTACAAATCTAGCCCTGCTCATCAGCCCCAATGATCTCTTCCTAAAAATAACTCAACCTAACCTTTTTTCCCACATAAAAACACTGTATTTATCCCCTATAATCAGGGCATTATTTGGGTTTCTACCTAAATTTGTATACCCTGAGTTACAATTCTTCGTTTCTAAATAAACACTTTGCCCCTTTGAGCTGGTTTCTTATTTTTAGGTTGACATTCTTCCCAAATTACACCTTTCATACCATCAGCTTCTCTTTCTCTCTTTCCTTTCCTCATTGCTAATGGTTTCATTTCTCTGATGCTAGATTTGAGGATTTTCAAAATTGAAAAATCCTGCACGTTTTCCCTATTTGAGGACAAATGTTGGTCTGGCAGGTCTGAGAACATTTAAAAAAAAAATACAGTTTCATTAATTCCAAGGACAAAAGATAACACTTTGAAAAGGAAATAAGAAAGCCTTGCACTTGAACGGATCAGAGTTGTAATTAGCCTGTTCATTGTTCGAAAGCAAATTCAGGCTCACAAATAGATGAACATTTCCCTGGCTTGTGCTCTTAATTCCATTAGCAAATCATATTCTCTTGCATGCATAAAATCCCATTACAGAGTAATATTCATCACAAAAATTAATCCCAGGGTCTCCCATAATCACAAGTATTAATCCCTAGGACTGGCCCAGTGCTTTGTTCATATGATTACAACAAATTTTCCCCACATAAACACAATTGATGCTGCCACAACAACTGGGCCTCCCTTGCTTGTATGGGCCTAGAATAGTGACTCCTGGGACAGTGGTTCTCCACTCTGAGGGTGAGTCTGCATCACTGCCTCTCCCACTCACTTTCCCAGATCTCTGAGGCAGTAGATCTGGTGAGAGCAAGGTGTGAGCATTTCTGAGAAGTTCCCAGCTTATGCAGATACTGCTGATCTGAGGACAACACAAAGAGAACTGCCACTTTAGGGCCCTTAGGGATGGGACATAATGAGCCCCGCCGAACCAACCCTCCTCCACTAACATACACAACCCAGTTATGAGATTCTCAACTGAGAACAAGCCTCTTGTCCTTGGAAAACAACAGGTTATCAGGGACTTCAAGCCATGCTAAGATATACAACTGACAGCAGCTCCTACCAGATCCTACCTTGAGAGGAGGTTGGAGGAAGATGATAGCGAGTCAACTAAAATGCAGACCCAAAGAGGCAGAGAGGAGTGGCCGAGAGCAAAAACTGGGTCCACACTATCTGGTCAAACCGAAACTGGCTTTCTAAATGAGAGCCTATCCCCAAAAGGAAATGCTTAGTTCTGTTGTCTTTTGGTTATATGTGAAATGAGAAAAAAGGAGAGCTGAGAAAGTGAGGGGGTACCTGAATGATTCTTGGTGCCCCAGCATGCCAGTGACCTACAATCACCTCCTGTACTGAAGTGTTCTTATCGTTCTCTGTCTCTTATCTCACTCTGTGATGTTAGGAGCCAAAAGGGTGGATGTCCTATTTGATATCTGGTATGTTTGCTTTAGACATAAAATGAACTGGATAGATTTGTATTTTTCCACTTGATTGAGAGCTTGAAGAAGGCTTTGACTTCTATGTGTCACTAAACTGTGTGCACTGAGCAGAGTAAAGTGGTAAAATCAATAATAATTAGGTTCCACCTCTTTGAGCAGTTCTGAGGAAGAAGTAAGACAAAGCAATAAGCTCTTGCTCCTGATGGAATAACTTCAGGCAGAAGAACTGTGAGGTGGATGATTCAACAGGCTTGGAGAAAAGGGAGGAGTGCTAAGAACAGGGCAAAGTGCCCACAGGACACGACACCAAGCTTCTTCCCATGAGCTTCTTGTCTGTTCCCATGGTGGGCTGAGGCTCTCCCTTGATTTCACTGGCTCATTCAGGAAAAAAAAAAAAAAAACAAGCAAACAAACAATCAAAATTTATACAGTCAAAGACAAGTCTCTCCAGAGCAGAACTATAGGAGCATGAGAGGAGAGGGGAAGTTGCTACCACAGGGCACTTTCTCCATGTCAAGGACTTCAAAGTTATGAGGTGTTGACATGGTAGTTGTTAAGACAGTGTTAAGACAGTTGTTAAGACAGTTATGTTGTAGTTGTTAAGACAGTGATGAGAGAACTTAAAAATGAAAGCAAGACTTCCTGCATAGGTTCATTTTACTCCTTCAAGTACCTCTTTGATTCATTTGTGGATTGGCTAATAATGGAATAAGAATACATGCTATAACATAGTTTGTAGGGTGATTATGTGGGAAACCCAGGATAGTGGTCAAATAGTGACCTAATTGATTAGGTCAATAGTGACCTAATTTCTAAGTCAAATAGTAAGGATGTAATTGATCCTATGAAGAATTTTACTGAAAGTGGTAGGCAAGCAGATCCTAATGGGTCAAACTGAATGATACAGACTTGATGTTCTGTGACTATGTTTAACCGAGTCATGAGATTGTGATAATTACTAATACAGAAGTGAATAGTGTATTAACTATTATCAATCCTATAAAACTATTCTTAGATTTATGTCAAAGGTGGCTGATTTGAAGTTAATTATACTATTAATACTTGAAAAGTAGCCTCTTCATCAATAAATTAATACACAAAGTAATAGTCACATGACATCTACAGAGGGTCAGCATCAAGCAGCAACTTTAAACCCAAAGCACCGATTGGATGCGAAGTGGAACTTTCGTTGATGCAGAAAGCATGTGATGAAGGAGTGTTAGATCAGTGATTACATGCTACCCATGACATCTTCTTCCTCTAGAAAAGGTTGAGCCATAGATGTTGTCAGAGGCAGTGAACCTCTTTTATATTACCCTGAAGCTTGTAATAAACTCCTTAAGCAATGGTGGTAAATACTGGCTATAATATATGTTTGAGATTTTCTGCTATTAGACAGCAGTGGGCTCAAGTAATATGAATGTCAGAAGCTGCAAGGATTAAAGCATCAAATAATGATACCTCTAGTGGATGTAGTAGGTAAATAAATGTCTATTGTTGGTCAGCATCTGTCAACTCCTGGCACAAGCATTATGTTTGAGAAAATGCAGAAAAATCCTGTAAAGAAAAGTGCTTCTAACAGAATGAAGAGGAATTTTTCCATATCAAAGTCATCTTATTCAACCGATGTGCAACAATCTTGGGAAATACATTCCTATACGATGTCTCACCACCATCAATATATTGTTAATGTGTTGGTTAATAATCCTAGTATTAAGAAGCCTAATGAACTGAAATAGAATCATATAGTCAATTCTGAGATTGTTAATAGGTAATAGGATCAGTGCTGCTCCTATTAATGGCTAAGGGCTTGGGTTTCCTCTATGGTCCGTTATGGTCAGTATATATTTGGTGGGTTTTGATTTATTTCCCGAGTGAGTGAGGACCATGAGGATTAGGGCAACGGCTGACTCTAAAACTGTAAGAAGTACTAAAATAATAAGTTCTATTGACAGTATCAATGGACAAATTGACAATAGGGCTAATATCCTTTCTCAAATTTGGTGAGTTAATACATGGTCAGCTGTCACATTTGCTGTAAGCTACATGGCAAGGTCTATTGGATGATTATTAACATGAGGATAAGTGGAACGGACATGCCTTGGGGTGGAAAATGTACAATGAGGTTTTGGTTTTGTAGCAGAAAGCAGTAATAACTGTTGTGCTGATTAGAGTAGGACTGTTATTTGTAGGGTTATTGAGATTTGAATAGTTGGGGTGAATGTCTGGTATAACACCTTTAACAGCTCTGTAGTCCCAACAAGTAAAAATAAATGGCACAAATAGTAGCAATCCAGTTTGTTCTCAGTGGCTGTGAATTAACTTTACTTGTTTCTAAAGTCATTAGACTATGGATGGCTCAGTCAGTTAAGTGTCTCCCTTCAGCTCAGGTCATGATCCCAGGGTCCTGGAATCGAGTCCTGCATTGGACTCCCTGCTCAGCGGGGAGCCTGCTTCTTCCTCTCCACCCCTAACCTCCTGCTGTGCTCTCTCTCGGTATCTCTCTCTCTCTCAAATAAAAAAATAAATTCTTAAAAATGAATAAATAAAGTCAAAAAGACTAATCGCTGTTGGAATGTAATGAATTATGCAGTTCCTAATAAAACAGTTTCAGAAGAAGAACAGAATTATTAAAAATATAACCAAGATTACAATAGGCAATGCTAATATTACAGAGTAATGAAAGAGGAAAATACATTGTGCTTTATTTTGTTTCTCAAGAGCCTGGGTGTTTTTAGTATTTCAAGTGCTTTGAGCGAGGTTGATAGTGTGAAAAAGAAAATGAGAGATTTTAAGTGGAAAATTGTTAAATGATGCTAGGATTCCTGATAAGAGTGTTTGCTGTATCTAATTGGGTCATGTCTTTGAGGAGCAATTTAAATTCTCAATGTATAACTGAAAACGTTGATGTTATATGAGCTCAATTTATAGTATGCATGCAGAGCAGCTTTGGAAATATTCTATAGGTGCCATTTCAAGTACTCGGGGCTGAATCATGATTTCAAAGCACAGTTCTTAACAGATACCAAGTCTTACGAATATGAATTTTGCTTGATTTAAAACTCCTGAAATAACATCCGTCTCTTTAAATCTCTGACACAGCTCATGAGTGGAGCACATCTTTTGATAAGTGTCATATATGGATCTAAAGTTTTATGAGTAGGACTCTCTGATTATCAAGCTCGAGTCGATGAAATTTTCCAGGTTCTAGGTCGGTCTCTGTTGAAATTATGTATGAATCAAAGTTAAGGTTTCATAGCCTATATATTCATAACTTCAATATCATTGATGTCCTGTTTTCATGGTTAAGAACAGGTTACTAAAATCTTGGCCATTAAAAATGGAAATTAGGCAAAGAATTCACAAGTATAAAAAAATGAAAATAACTGCAGGTAACGTAGCTAATACGGTTTCTACTCCGTGAGTGTCTATTGTGCTTGCAGAAGATGATTTTGCACATAATGAAACATAATTATAAGGGCATGGTCATGGAAATAGAACAACTTTTCTAAAAATAAGAGAACTTGCATTGTGAAGCTACAGCTGGAATGCTCCACCATCATAGCACAAAGGAATTTTAATCAATAAGGCACTTTGACAAGTTGTATTTTTACTAATAATTTATCTGTGAAGAAAATCCTTAGGGTTATGAGATTGAAACTAATTTTGAGAAACTTGATTCTCAAGCTGTTAGGTCTTTTGGTATTTCAAATGTTTGGAATACCTAAGCTTTTATAAAAAATTGGTTCTTCAAGTGCTTGATATGATGGAGGGCACACTTTTTGTCTCAGTTGCTAACTATTATTAGGATTACTATTTTTAGTGAAGTAAAGGACCCTATAGATGAGACAATGTTTCATGCTGAGTAAGTCTGAGCACTGTTATAGCAGAGTAGAAAGACTGAGACTGTTTGGGCGGAGGGAGTTAAATTAAACCCCTGCCTAGGAATATCATTGTAAGGTGGGCTTTGGGCTCATGTAACATGATGCATATCTTGAAAATAATGGGAATCAGTATACAAAGCCACACACTCCTATAGATAGGACATGGGGGAAATGAGAAAAATCTGAAATTTGTAGAACCATCTGGTAGGCTGGAAACTCAGGCATAACTTAATGCTGCAGTCTTGTAGCAAAGTTTCTTCTACAGGAAACCTAGGTTCTCACTCTTTCAGCTTTTCAACTGATTAGTTAAAGCCTACCCCCAGCATCAAGATTAATCTTTACTTAAGGTCAACTGATTGTAGATACTAACTATGTCTACAAAATACCTCACTACAACACTTGGATCAGTGTTTGATTAAATAACTGGATACTATAGTTCAGTCAAATTAACAAAAAAATCAACCAACAATGGTAAATAGGAAAATAAAGCCTAAGGATTATAGTATATCTGGCCATCATTTAATATTTCTTCTATATCAAGCATCTAGTCAACTGAATAATTTTACCCATATTAGGCAAGCAATAATTATTGTAGAAACTATGAAATATGTATATTTCTATGTTATTTCTATGGTATCTATATGATATACTCACTCACAATATATTCTGAAGATCCAACTGATGGTATTGTTCATATTATTTCTATGTAACCAAAGGTCTAAATTTGCTCCTGAATAATATGTCATTGTAAGTAAAACTATTCTTTTTTTAAAGATTTTATTTATTTGACAGAGAGAGACAAAGTGAGATGGAATACAAACAGGGGGAATGGGAGAGGGAGAAACAGGTTTCCCACTCAGCAGGAAGCCCGATGCGGGGCTGGATCCCAGGACCCTAGGATCATGATCTGAGCCGAAGGCTGACGCTCAATGACTGAGCCAGCCAGGTGCCTCATAAGCAAAATTATTCTGGATCAAAATAAAATTAGGATAAATCTTTCAGTAAGTTCAAAGAATCAAAATAAATATTCATATAAAATTTGGTCAAGGTGGGGCAACTGGGTGGCTCAGTCGGTTGAGCATCTGCCTTTGGCTCCGTTCATGATCCCAGATCCTGGGATTGAGCCCTGCATTGGGCTCTCTGCTCAGTGGGGAGACTGCCTCTCTTTCTCCCTCTCCCTGCTGCTCCCTTTGTTTATTCTCCCTCCCTCTCCCTATCTTTAAAAAAATTTTGATCAAGAAAGTCCTGTTAATAGTGTAGTAGTTATGGTTGTAACTACTGGAACCAATGATAATAATCAACTACAACAACATATAGAAGAGAAAGTGCTATCTTGTTTGCGATATTCTAGGTGGTTTAATAACTGTGGTAATAAAATTAATGGCATCTAAAATGGTAGGTACCTATTAAATAAAGGGAGAAGATGGTTCAATATAGGGGATGCCTGCATATGCTGAATCGCCAGACGATGGAAGGACATTCTTCATCCTGTCCCAGCTCTTCAAACCCCTTAAGGGAAAAATCAAAGGCTGCAAGCTTACTCCAGATGGTGAAAAAGTAAAAGGCTTCTCTGCAATTCTGTAGGTACCTCAGAAGGTCAATCTCAAGGAATTTACATAGAAGCATTCTAGTGAGAATCATCTGGGTTCTACTTCGGCCCAGACTTTAGTGAGAGCTGTCTCCACATTCCAAGGGCATCTGGCCCTGAAAATCAGGAAGGCAGCAACACTCTTCAAACACTGAGTGAACAGAGCTCTATCCAGCTCCTCTCAACCCAAATTGGTCCTGCGACTTCTTGTAGGGGTCATTGAGAATCTTTGGGGGTGCTTTTTCAAGCTTATCTGCTCTTTCTTATTTGTATCCTAGAGGAATTTAAAATACTTGAATCCTTCTTTAACACCAACCCAGCAGAGAACAACTACTGGGTTCCACTTTACTGACAGAGTAAGTTATCTTCATGGATCTTGGAGATTATAGAATGGGAACGCAAGACAATCATTAAGAACTCTTGGTCTATTAGCCAAATAAATAAGGGTCTTCACGATCCAGCATCTTTCTACACTCCTGACATCATCTCCCATCATGACTCTCCATTCCCATCCCCATACTCTACTTACATGCCCAACAATCATACCATGTCTATTCACCCTCTTCACACTTTTGAACATGCTGCTTCCTTTAACAAGGAAGAATTTCCCCTCCTTGTCATCTTTGGTAGTCCATGCTGATTCCTGAATATCCAGTTCAGTGAAGTCTGTGAAGTCTTTCCTCACCCTGTTCTGAGCAGAATTAACCACTCTCTTGCCTGTGTTTGGAGAGCATCACACCATTGTACCACTGGGCTCTTTCCATGTCTGTGTCCACCACTCCCCCCCCCCCCCGCCCCAGAAGCATCCTAATGCAGGAACCACATTCCAGTCACATCTGCATCTCTTTCTCTTTCAATCTCCTAATACGTGATGTAGCATAGAGCAGATGCTCAATAAATACTATTTGAAGAAATAATGAAAAACAGCAGATTATAATCCTCAACTGCATGTGTGATGTTTGTCAAAGTGACCCACTCTCTTCTCCTCTGCCCCACCCAGAGTCACTGGGGACACCTGTAGCAGAGCTGGCAGGTACAACAATTCAGGTCTTTTTTCACATGAAACTTCTCCAGAGCTCAGATAGTTCCTTTGTTGGATGAACTCCAGACTTCCCCTGGGGTCCAGCTTTTTCTCTCTGAAGCAGGACCAAGATGTAAGACACCTCATCAGGGTGCCCTCGGTTCTGGCACAGTCTATAAGCAAAATACTAGACTTGGCAACAAGACCAGTGTCCTCTTCATAACATCCCTTATAAGAATAAGAAGCTATTGCATTAACCAAGTCCTTCCGCAGGCTGGCACAAGCATCCAGCCTTCCAAATAAGCAATTTGCTATTTGGTAATGGTCTTCTGTTACATTTGAGGAGTTCTCGGTACTTGTCAAAGCTATTTCACAGGTAACAGTTTCATTTGACCATTACCATAGCTCCCTGTGGCAAATAAAGATAGTAGATCTGGTACTCCCATTTTGCAGATGCAGAAGAGACTCCAATGGTCAGCCACAAGTTGAGGACCCTAAACAAACTTGACTTCAGATCTTAAGACACCTAGTGCCATGCTCTGAGCACTATAACACATCACATGGATTTCAGGCTGTCTGCAAGATCTGCTCACCTAGATACAAGCTAACTCAGCTAACCATTGCCAGAACTAGTCCAAGGAATACCCAGCCCAAGAAGCAGCACTAGCAGTGGAGTTGGTAGACTAAGCTAGAAACACTAGTTAACAAAAGTAATCTCACCTGCAATTTCATTTTAGACACTGTTAGAATTAGGATGTGACCATACTGAAAATATTTTTAAATCTTCTTTAATTAAAAATTCCTTTCATTTACCTAACATCTGTCAAGTGGTATACTGTGCCTGTAAAGATGGGAAGACATTGTAAATCTGAGCCACCAACAAAGGAGATTCCAAGACTCCAACTCTCACCCCTGTATGAACTCACCATAGTTCTTCCCTAGAAACTTCTATTCTGAAATGTTAAAAGGTAGCTGAAGAGAAGAAAGTGTGAATGTTTTTGCAGAAGGCCATGGTAATACATTATTTCCCCCACAATCTATTTTGCTTTTAGTCTCTCTCTCTCTCTCTCTGTCTCTGTCTCTGTGTGTCTGTCTCTCATTTCCCATTCCTTACCTCTGTCTCTCTCCTCCCATGACTAGTTCAAATTCAGTATGGAGAGAAGATCATTTTATTCCACCAAAAAAAATTAAAGGACGATTCATTCAAAGAATACTAATAAGTGACAGACATTGTCAGAAAAAAAATTAAATACTCTGAGGATTTTTTCCTTGCTTTTGGCAAGAATTCATCTTTACTCTAAAGAAAAAAATAAAGTACATGTGCAAAGTTGAAGTGATTCATCTTATTCTTCCAGGGTGAAGTGACCTACAACATTTCATCATTTCAGATTAGAGGTCATGTGAGATTTCAAAATGAATGTGATTGCTCAAAGGTAAAAGTTGAGCACACCACAGTGAAAAGGCATAATATTCAACTTTTCATTCCTCTGGTTTGCATTTTTCAATACTTCTTATTATATCTCTTTCCAACTTGCCAGAGTGAGAAACAAACAAACAAACAAACAAAACACCAAGTGCTTAGATGTAGAACTGTCTCCTTCAATTTTCATTGTATATGGAAGAGGGACAGTGGAAAATTGATCTTCTTGTACATGTCAGGACCTTGACCTTCTTCCTTAGGAATGGCCAGAGCCTGAGTCTTACTTTTTTTTAAGAACCACAATCCCAACTTTAGAAAGGAGAATGGTAAATTTGCTTATTGCAAAAGTGGTAAGGAGTCCTCAAAGTATTCCCCCTAACTTCTTAAATTTTCTAGCTCTTTTGCACAGGCAATATACAACTTTATATATACTTCTTCATTGTTCCTCTTTTGTCCCTAGATAACTCAAGATTTAGTTTAGATATAACATCCTAGTTCCTCTCCTTCTTCCTCTAAAATAGGTAGTCTTCCTTTCTGTTACCATAGAAATCTTTGTACACTGGCTATAGTATCAGATGGCTAAGATTTAAACCCTGATTTCTCCTGATAAGGTTTTAACTTTAAGAAGAAAATAAAAAGAAAGTAATCTTTCTCAGTCTGAGTTTTGTATCTATAAAAACTGACGAAAGCAATTAAAGCAAACACAAATGAATGGAAAGACAGCCCACGTTTTGATTTATAAGGATTAATACTGTTTACTTTTTAAGATTTTATTTATTTATTTTTAGAGAGAGAGAGACCGAAAGCACAAGCAGGTGGAGGGGCAGAGGGAGAAGCAGACTCCCCACTGAGCAGGGAGCCCCATGCAGCATGGACTCCATCCCAGGACCCTGGGATCATGACCTGAGCCAAAGACAGACGCTTAACTGACTGAGCCACCCAGGCGCTGTAGAAAAATTAATATTGTTTAAATGTCCATGCCATTCAAAACAATCTACAGATATAATACAATCCCTATAAAAATCCCAAAGACATTTTTTTACCAAAATAGAAGAAAACAATCCTAAAATTCATAAGGAACCACAAAAGACCCCCGACAGCCAAAGAAATCTTGAGCAATAAGAACAACCTGGGTGCGCCCGCCCTTCCTGATTTCAAAATATGTTACAAAGTTACAGGAATCAAAACAGACATAGAAACCAATGGAACACAAAAGATAGCCCTGAAATAAACCCACACAGATATGATCAATTGATCTTTGACAAGAGTGCCAAGAATACACAGTGGGGAAAAGAATAGTTTCTTCATTTAATGGTGTTGGGAAAACTGGATAGCCATATCCAAACAATCAAAATTGGACCCTTATCTTATGCCATACACAAATATTAACTCAAAATGGATAAAATAGTTAAATGCATGTGCTGAAACCATAAAACTCCTAGAAGAAAACATGAGGCAAAATCTTGTCATTGGTCTCTACAATGATTTCTTGGGTATGTCACCAAAAGTAAAAATAGACAAATGGGAAACAAAGCTTAATTTAACATAGTTTGCAAGGTTGACTTGATATAGATCATTTCTTGCTTGTGCCCCTGGAAAAGAAAAGCAAAAATTGAACTGGTTCCCCAGGTTGATATGAGGTAATCACCGAAAACTGTAATATAACCAATCAATGTAAAGAATACACAGTCACTGCCTTCTCAGTATATACGCTACTTTATAACATGTCCCTGAGCCTCATTCCATGTTTTGGCTTGAGTGCTCCTCGATGGTAAACTGTCTTTTTTTAATATGTGCACAATAAATTTTAACAATTACTATTTTAGTGATTTATTTGTTTTACTTTGTCTATTTTGAAACGTTGACAGGATACGTCAAACTTAAAAACTCTGCTCAGCAAAGGAAACATCAACAGAGTGAAAAAAGCAACCTACAGAATGAGAGAAAATATTCACAAACCATATAGCTGATAAAGGGTTAATATATATATTCCAAAGGACATAAGGAATCCCTACAACACAATAGCAAAGAAACTCAATTTAAAAATGTGCAAAGAGAAATAGACATTTCTCCACAATGGAGAATGGCCAAACAGGTACATGAAAAAGTGCTCAAAATCACTCATCATTAGGGAAATATAAATTAAAGCCACATGGTATCTCCTTATCTATTAGGTTGGCTATAACCAAAAAATATATATATAATAATAATAATAATAATAAAATAGTAAGTGTTGGTAGGGATGTAGGAAAATTGAAACACTTGTACACTGTTGGTGAGAATGGAAGATGGTAAAGTTACTATGGAAAAATATACACAGTTTCCTCAAAAAAGTAAATATAGAACTACCATATGATTTGGCAACCCCATGTATATATACATATATATGTGTGTATGCATATATGTATACACATATGTGTGTATATATATATATGTGTATATATATATACACATATATATATATATCCTGACTGATATTAGGATCTTGAAGATACACCTACACTCCCATGTTCATTGCAGCAGTATTCACAAAAGTGAAGATATAGAAAGAAACTATATGTCAACTGACAGATGAATGGATAGATGTGGGGAGCACCTTGGTCGCTCAGTCAGTTAAGGATCTGACTGGATTTCAGCTCAGGTCATGAGATTGAGCCTTGCCTTGGGCTCTGTGCTCAGTGGGGTGTCAGTGGGGTGTCTGCTTGAGATTCTCTCTCTCCATCTCCCACTGCCCCTCGCTCTCGTCTCTCTCTCTCTAATAAATAAGTAAATCTTAAAAAAAAAAAAAAGATGTGGTATATACATACAATGGGATATTATGGAGCTTTTTAAAAAAGGGAAATGCTAACATTTGTGACAATATGGATGAACATGAAAGGCATTATGTTAAGTGAAATGTCTGTCACAAAAGGATAAATACTACATGATTCCTCTTATATGAGGCATCTAAATTAGTCAAAGTAGATGTTAGAATGGTAGTTAGCAGGGGCTGGGGGGAGGGAGACATGGGAGTCATTGTTTAGTGGATATATAGTTAGTTATACAACATGAGTAAGCGCCAGAAGCCTGCTGTACAACATCGTGCCCATATTTAACAATTAGGTATTGTACACCCAAAAAAACTTTAGAAGGATAGATGTTGTTTTCTTACCAAAGGGTGAGATATGGCTTTTAGAGGTGATAGATATATTTATTACCTTGACTGTAACATGAGTGCATACATATGTCCAAGCTCACCAGATTGTATATAGATATTAATTATGTATGGTTTTGCATACCCATTATACCTCAGTAAAGTTAGGGGAAAAAAGATAATCCCTTGGATTTGAGAAATGCTCAATAATGCCAGCTATTGATATAATTCTTATAATACTTGTGGTGTTATTTCGCTGTAATTTATGTTTGTATCCATATCCCCTAGTATACCGTTTCTTAAGGATAGAGAATATGACACTTTAGACAAAATTTATTCAACTTCATTTTTTCTAGCTTTATATAGGATTCTGGGTTGGAAAAATATTTTATTGAGCACTTTTAAAATATCATTCAGTTCACCCAACGCGTTTATTGTTTCTGTTGAGAAGTCTGCTATAAATCTTACTGTTGATCTTTGAAAGGATTGTGTCTTTATTCTGTTTTTAAGATGTTCTTTTTGCCTCTGGTTTTCAATCTTTTTGTCTAGGTTTTCAAAAATATTATTATGTAACTGTGTTTGATCATTCATAGTTTGTGAGCCTTTTTCAATTTGTGAGTTGATGTCTTTTAGAGATCATTGAAAACTCTTACCCATTAGATCTTCAAATATTTCTGCCACATTCTCTTTCCCATCTCCTTTTGGGACTGTAATTACATATGTGTTAACCAGCGTCCCACATGTTTCTGAGATTTCTTTCTGTATTCTAAATTTTGCTTCTCTATTACTCCAGTTTGGATACTTTATATAGACCCCCTCTTCAGCCTCTTGTTATTTTATTTGTCTGTTTTTTGAATATCCTTATTCTGGCAAAGGATAATTCACTGGATACTAAAGAAATCTCCATTATATTAAGCCCTTAAAGTGAGGGATTTTTCTTGTCTGTTCTTCCGTAGTTCAATCTTGAGACATTAAAGAAATAAATTCTGGAGAAATAATGAGGTATTTCAATTCTGTATTGCATTAGACTCAATGTCTGTGTTCCCCCTGAAATCTATATTCTTTAAACATCAAGAAGATATTTGGAGGTGGGGACTTTGGGATGTGATTAAGTCATGAGGATGGAGTCTTCATGAATGAGATTAAGACACCTATAAAAAAGGTCCCTTCCGCCATGTGAGATTGTGGTGAAAAGTAAGCTATGAACCAAGAAGTGGATCTAACCAGACACCAAATCCACAGGGTCTTTGATCATGAACTTCCCAGGCTTCAGAACTGTGAGAAATAAATTACTGTTGTTTATAAACCATTCCGTTGATAGCATTTTGTTATAGCATGCCCAATTAGACTAAGACACTTTCTATTACAATGACTACTACTCTTGTGGGGCATTCATTAACATTTTTCTCTCCCCTATTGCTTTCAATGTTTCTGTGTTATTTGATTCTTTGTGGACCTGTTCCTAAAACCAGGACTAGTTATTTACCACCGGCATTAAGATTTCTATTATATCCAATAAAGAACCTGAATAGAAATAGGCAGAGGGCTATAAACTTTTCCAGTATGCTCTGTAGTAGGAACACTTAGATAAAATAATACTAACAATAATCCCACCAATGGTTCTTTTTGCGATTGGTGAGAAAGATCTAATATAACCTAAGAAAAGAAAGAACGAAATATTGAATGAAAGTTAACAAACATCTTCAGCTTGGAACTGTTATAAGTGTTTATTACACAAAAATCAAAACCAAGAATTGTCTATGCTTTTAAAATGTAACATCAGCACACCTAAATATCATTTAAACTCCTCTGGAAGAAGAGTCTTTACAATTTGTGAGCATTTATAAACCTGAGACGGGAGGGAATATAAACCCTGTGTTTTTGGTTATGCATGTTCTGAATGGAACTAGGCTCATTCCAGGTGAATAGACATAAGGAGGCAGCTACAGGAGTGTTCTATATTTATTTAAGTAACTATCACTCCCTTAAGGAAAATATTTCACAACTCTAAAGGGGAAGTGAAGAAAAATCATGCATGTTATAATGCCTTCAAGTATAGCAATGGCCTGAGACCCCAGAGAAGGAAGCTATATACTAAGAAACTATCCAGCTTGACAACACCTAGGAAACAATGAAGGGACAGGAACTTTCTGGCTCCTTCCACTGCCCTAACAAGGGCTTCCACATACCAGTAGCAGTTGATAACTACAGCACCTACCCTAGAAAACTACAGCAGATTCTGAGGAGAAACCAGGTTTTACCTCAAAACTAGAGGTAGAGTTGGCAGGGGTGGTGGGAAATGAGCAGGTATGCTTACGTGGAGAAAAATATCTGTAAACACAGTATCATTCTCTTATCATTGGCTCATCAGAACCAAACTTAAATTTTCTCCCTCATAGTTCATTAGTAGTGGGCTGCATAGCCCCTTGAATATTAATGTTAATCATATCCTTAGGTAATATATTAAAAGAGGACCACTGGGGCACCTGGGTGGCTCAGTGGGTTAAAGCCTCTGCCTTCGGCTCAGGTCATGGTCTCAGGGCCCTGGGATCGAGCCCCACATTGGGCTTTCCGCTTAGAGGGGAGCCTGCTTCCCTTCCTCTCTCTCTGCCTGCTTCTCTGCCTCCTTGTGATCTCTGTCTGTCAAATAAATAAAAATCTTTAAAAAAATAAATAAATAAATAAAAGAGGACCACTAATTTGTTTCAGAATTCTAGGAAAATGTTCTGGATTTCATAGCTCTCACATATCATCTACTATCTCCTTGCTTTCTGCCACTAAATAAAGCATGTTAAGCATTAACTGAGAGATGAGAAAAGCTCCCTCCTTCATTCTGAATAACACCATGTTATGACTAAGCACAGCTTTGCAAGATACAATAGATTCAGAGACCCTTCCAAAGCTAAAAGTATGTTAATGTCTCCAAATATATAAGTGATGAGTGATTACATTTAAAAAAAATTTTTTTTACTGCAAAATACAGATGTAGTGAAAAGAAGGGCCATCTGTACCCCAGTGTTCATAGCAGAAATGGCCACAATTGCCAAACTGTGGAAAGAGCCAAGATGCCCTTCAATAGACAAATGGATAAAGATATGGTCCATATATACTATGGAATATTACACAGCCATCGGAAAGTATGAATACCCAACTTTTGTATCAACATGGATGGGACTAGAGGAGATTATGCTGAGTGAAATAATTCAAGCAGAGAGAGTCAATTATCATATGGTTTCACTTACTTTTGGAGCATAAGGAATAACATGGAGGACATTAGCAGAAGTGAATTGGGGGAAATCGGAGGGGGAGATGAATCACGAGAGACTGTGGACTCTGAGAAACAAACTGAGGGTTTTGGAAAGGGGTTGTGGGGCGTTGGGTGAGCCTGATGGTGGGTATCATGGAGGGCAGTATTGTATGGAGCCCTGAGTGTGGTGCATAAACAATGAATCTTGGAACACTGAAAAAATAAAATTAAGATACTAAAAAAATTAAAAATAAAGATTTATTTATCTGAGAGAAAGAGCACAAAGAGAGAGAGAGAGAGCGCATAAGTGGGGAGGCAGAGGGAGAGGCAGAAGCAGACCCCTCACTGATCAGGGAGCCTAACACAGGATTTGATTTCAAGACCCTGGGACTGTGGGATGCTTAACTGACTGAGTCATCCTGGCGCCCCTGATCAGTGATTACATTAAGAAGAAAAACTGCTGAGAATCAACATGTTAAATATGTTTGTAAGCACATCACAAAATGGACAAGCAAATGAAATTCTGATCTCCTCATCAAATAGAGGCAAGAATGGCTAGAATCAGATTTTTTTTCCCCCTGTGGTGGTTAAGACCTCTGAGAAGTAACATTTTCAAAGGTTTTGTTTACCTCTGTTGACTATGGGAGATGCTAAAAAGTGTAGTCGTTAAAACAAGTTAAATGGCACAATTTCAACTGCATCATCTGTAGCCGTTTGGATTTCAATTTTCACTAAAAGTTATTTCATTCTGCCCCACCGATCCACCCCCACCACAACAGACCCAGTACTATCATCTCCGTAGCTCTTTCTGTGCTCTTCAGTGTGATGAATTAAGTTGTTTCCAGAATATTTTGCATGGCTAAGAAGAAAGGATTGAATAAAATCTTATAATTTACAAATCTCACTTGGCAAAATATGTGCATATAAATCAACATTTCTGTTGAAGGCCCCCAAATCCTTTTAGTCTCCCACTGAATTACTCAGTGTCCCGCATAAGAATACATTCAGGGGAATAAGGCATTTTAAAAGTGTCTCACTTGATAGTGATGGTTAAAAAAATAATTCAATGAGATGAGCCCACCTTGAAGCCTCATTTGAGCCTTCAAGATGGAGATGGGGCTCAGTCATACCATTTTGTTCTAAAGCTGCCAAGATGAAGACCTAAGAGAGAAAAGCCTCTGGTCATGTGAGTGGTGCCATTCTACTCAAAAGAGGAGTCTTTACACACACACAAACACACACACACACACACACACACACACACACACACACACACATCCTAGGTGATGGGTGTGGTAAAAGGAGCAGAGCCTGGACAGGGCAGAACTAAATTTGAATCCAAGTTCTTCACCTTGATCAAACCATTTAAACTTGTTTAGCTTCATTTTCCAAAGGAAAATGGAGGTAATAATATCTACCATTTTTTTGTGAGTTTTGTGAGGATTAATAAGGCATTATGTATCCCTGAACCTGGCACACAGTAGGCTCACATCCAATAATGGTCATCACATCTTTCATCTTCCCTATTCCCCGGCTGTAACACGTTGGCAAGGAAAAACACAAGAACTCTAGTTCAAGTAATGGTTCCTAAATTACATCCGGAGTTTTTAGCAGTATGCCCTCTGTCTACAAAAAAAAAATGAATCACACATGTTCCTGAAACTGCAGCGTTATTGGCTTCTCACGGAAAGGGTGGGTAGTAAAATCTAGATCCAAATTGTCTTACCGTCAGCCAAAGCATAGCATCCAAAGAAATATATAAAACAATGCATTTCTTCAGATTTGACTTCTAACTGGGGTGGGACCTTAGTTCTTAATACTTAATACATCCACATAGCCACCACCTAACGGACAGCAGAGAAACCCCTCCTACACCAACTTTATTTTCCCAACTTTAACTTAGAAACAAAGAGGTTCCTGTTTCATTCTGTGCCCTTAGAGCATTCTCTTTCTGGGTGCCAGTAATCATCTCTGCACTCCACCAGATGCCATCGAGATGGTTCTCAGGCAGAGCATTCTGGGAGAGGGAGGAGAGGAGGGAGGAGAGGAGGGAAAGAGGCATTCAGAGATGTCTTCGTTTAAGATGCAGTAGCTTCCTGATGATGAACACACTCACACTGCCCAGAAAATCTTGTGGGCATCTCCGAAGTGTTCTTATGTGTGTTTTCTCCTAGCGAGAAAAGGAGAAGGGAGAAAAACAGACACATCCTACTATGTCCCTTGTGTGGTAACATCTCGGCCCTCACGAAGGCCAGTGTCTCGCTCTGACATTACTTGTGTGTGAAAAAGTACTTAGGTTTCTCCATATGTACTTTGCCTTCACCATTCAGTCTCTTGACTCGTAGCTCCCAGGACCAACAGCTTATATACTGCTCTCCACCAATGACACTCCCTCTGTCAACCTGCACGCCCACACCAGAGGTCACACTGCTCCCAGTATACTATTTATAATCCCCATCTGGACACTGCTAGCTCCAGATTAAGTTCTTTACAAGGGGGTACATTTCCTCCCTGGTTAGAAATGGTAAAAAATATCTCCATACCCTTGAGGGGAAGAATCACTGAGCCTCTAGGCCCTCCAGCATCACTTTAGATGGAGTAGAGGGGACTCTTCTTGACTTTGGAATCAAGCCTATTAACCTCTTCGTGGAAGAGAGGTCAATTTTCTGAAAAAGAACAGATCCTCTCCCTACCAGCTCCCAGAGGAATAAGAGAGTATTCTGAGCCCTTGGCTTGGTCCAAACTTCAAACAAACCTCATAAATTTGAAGGTATCCTAGGTGGCCTTTCATTAGACTGAACGTTGGTTTCAAATACTGTTGAGTACCATCTATTAAGCGCCCTGGATTGCTGATTCCTCTGCAGGTGACAAGGGATTAGTCTTAGGCTTTCTCATCCTAAACAATTGAACCACTGTCAATGGTATACAACTCTCAAAATTTCTTCCTTGATAAGAATGGACCCAAGAGAAGAATTTTTAAATTGTTAAGATCTTTTTTTTCTGAACCTGTATGATATGTGCCTGGGGTGGTGGAGGGGGCGAGTGGGTAAATAATCCATTGCCACCAATATATCACCGAGGTTCAAATGTCTAGCTCTCAAACAGACAAGCAAAAGTCAGTGTTGATTAATTCTAGGGGTCTGCTGATTGAATGATATCTAGATGCACTGACTTCTGGAAAGATAATTTTTCTTGAATACAGCAGACCCAGCAGTCTCATTTTGTCACCACATTCCCCACTGTGAGAGACAGAAGAATGACCCTAAACACCCACCCCTGCAACTTTGCTCCCCAAGTTCAAGTGATCATGCACTACCCTGGATCTGGAAGGGATTATTTCCAAATAGGACACTTCATTTCTAGAGCAGGGCCCTCCTGATCCTAGAAAAGTCATGTACCTTCCCTGCTAGAGGGCTCACTTTCCTCTTTGTCCATTGCCCACAGCCCCCAGGCTTCTTACTGAGGGTTTTGCCCACCCTATTCCAACAGGGGCCGTGGTGAGGAGTCTTGCCTGACAAAAATTCTCAGCAGAATGTGAACATCTTTCCAGCATTCATCTTGTCTTCCTCAGTCAGGGGTCTGATAACACCCAGCTCTCCAAAGTGAACTTGAGAACAGAGGCTCTTCTCCCAACAGTCTGAGGCATTCAGAACCTGCAGCACAGCACACTGATCCACTTGTGCCCATTTGTTTAATATTATTATGCTTTCTTATAGAACCTGTCTCCTTTCATCATCCTAGCACTTCTTATGTCTAATGCTAGGAAGAGAAAGGGTAAGTATGAAAACCTGGTCCTTCCACTCACAAACACACACAATCTTGTACACGATTTGAAGATACACTTTTACCACCTGTGTAAGGTGGCTAGAGCTGCAATGAAGTACCACAAACTGAGTGGCTTAAACAATGGAAATTTATTGTCTCACAGTTCTGGGAGCTAGAAATTCAAAAATAGGGCATCAGCAGTGTTGGTCCTTCCTGAGGGCTGTGAGGAAGAGATCTATTTCCAGCCTCCCTCCTTGGCTCGCAGATGGCCATCTTCACTCCGTACCTCTTCACATGGCTTCTCTTCAATCCATGTCTATCTCTAGGTCCAAATTTCCCTTTTTATAGGGACACCAGTCACTTTGGGTTAGAACACACCCTAAAGACCTCATTTTAACCTATCTGCCTCTGTAAAGACCCTAGATATTTTTCTGGCAGGGAGAAGGGTTCACACAATTCAACCACAACACTTCCCATTCATAGACTCTTCAGGAAAACCCCCAGACTAAAGTATGGTGATGATACTAATGATACTATGATACTAATGATACTTTAGTATCATTGTAGTATAAGACTAAGAGTACAGTGGCAACTAGAAAAGAGTTCTGTCTAGTTCTTACATTGATGCTCAGTCAACAACAAAATACTGTACTCCCACCCACAGATTCATTGATTGCATCACATATAAACATTTTTTTATTCCAAATTTCTGTGTGTAATGTGAACTCCTGGCATCTTAAAAGTCCAACTTTCAGGGTGCCTGGGTGGCTCAGTGGGTTAAGCCACTGCCTTCGGCTCGGGTCATGATCTCAGGGTCTTGGGATTGAGTCCCGCATCGGGCTCTCTGCTCAGCAGGGAGCCTGCTTCCTCCTCTCTCTCTCTCTGCCTGCCTCTCTGCCTACTTGTGATTTCTCTCTGTTAAGTAAATAAAAAAAAAAAAAGTCCAACTTTCAAATAGGTAATTTTAAAGGGCTCTTGGTATTTTTCAATTAATTTTGTTCCTAATATTGTACAGAATAATGGGATTTTTTGCTGAAATTTATTAACTCTAGTGAATTAACAATGTGCTGAATAAATTGCCAGAGTGAATAAAGTTGCACAGACAATGAGTTTTCCACTTGCCAATTTTTTGTTTTGCACTGCCTAGGCAGTAACAACATAGTTTTGTACTCTGTAAGATCAAGAAATTACCACTCACATGTGTCCAGTTTAGCTCAGGGCTCTGAGGAGTTCTTTAAAAGTTAAATATCCAAGATCTATAAAGAACTTCTCAAACTCAACACCCAAAAAACAGATAATCAAGTAAAAAAGTGGGCAGAAGACACGAGCAGACACTTCATCAAAGAAGACAGACAGATGGCTAACAAATACATGAAAAAGTGTTCATCATCATTAGCTGTCAAGGAAATCCAAATCAAAACCACACTGAGATATCACCTTATGCCACTCAGAATAACAAAATTTGTCAAGGTAAGGAACAAAAAATGTTGGAGAAGTTGTGGAGAAAGGGGAATCCTCTTACACTGTTGTTAGGAAAGCAAGTTGGTGCAGTCACTTCAGAAAACAGTGTGGAGGTTCCTCAAAAAATTAAAAATAGAGCCACCCTATGACCTAGTAATTACAGTACTGGGTATTTACCCCATAGATACAGATATAGTGAAAAGAAAGGCCATAGGCACCCCAATGTTCATAGCAGCAATGTCCACAACAACCAAAATGTGGAAAGCGCCAAGATGCCCTTCAACAGACAAATGGATAAAGATGTAGTCCATATATACAATGGAATAATACTCAGCCATTAGGATGAAGACCCAACTTTCGCATCAACTTGGATGGGACTGGAGGAGATTATGCCAAGTGAAATAAAGTCAAACAGAGAAAGTCAATTATCATAGGGTTTCACCTATTTGTAGAACATAAGAAATAGCATGGAGGACAACAGGAGAAGGGGAAAATGAAGGGGAGAAATTGGAGTGGGAGACAAACCATGAGAAGACTATGGACTCTGGGAAACAAACAGAGAATTTTAGAAGGGAGGCAGGGGGGGATGTGTGAACCTGGTGATGGGTATTAAGGAGGGCATAGATTGCATGGAGCATGGGTGTTACATGCAAACAATGACTCATGGAACACTACCTCAAAAACTAATGGTGGTGACTAACATAACACAATAAAAAATTTTTTTTAAAAGTTTTAAAGAAATGTTTGGTGAAATTTGAAAAATGTCATCTACTTTAGAAGTTATTCTTTGATGGGGTGCCTTGGTGGTTCAGTCGGTTGAGCATCTGACTCTTGGTTTCAGCTCAGGTCCTAATCTCAGGGTCAAGCCCTCCATTGGGTTCCATGCTCAGCAGGGAGTCTGTTTGAGATTCTCTCTCTCTCTGCTCCTTCCCCCCAGTCTCTAAAATAAATACATCTTTTTAAAAATGAAGTTTATTCTTTGAAAAAATAACCCTTCTTCTGTTGTCCTTTGAAGAAATGATACTGTAAGACAAATTAAGCCAGACAGAAAATAAGGTTTCTAGAAGGGATATTGGTTTTACACAGATTTGAAATTTCAGAATCACACCTGCCCCTCAGGCCCAGAGTCTATTTCAGAAACCAAGATGACTTTTTGCTTTCAGCTTTTAAGTTTTGATAAAGCCTAAACCCTATTTTTCCCCCAAATGCTCTTAGAACAACACTATCTTTTCATAAAAATCCAAATACTTTGTCTTGCCATGCAAACCAAAAAGAATTCTGGAGATTCCCCCAAATGAAAATCCAATGAGAAGAATCAATGCTGAGAAATAATATGAGCCCTTTCTTCTGTTACATTTAGGTGAAGGACACGAAGTATTGAGTCACGCAAAATTTTCAGAAAGGTTGAGGTCATCTGAGCCTCACATTCTTGAATCAGGCCAGTTCTCGATGGTGTGACGGCTGGGGAGGGAGGCAGAACACCTGGGAGAATGTGTCACACACAAGAACCGAGACAGTTTGTTAACATCCAGTATCACTTTGGAATATAGGTAGTTAATATCCCTCTATGCTAACTTTATTGGACTTAGTATATTTTTTCAGAAATGTGCCCCAGGTGATCTCCCAGCCTACTTATCCTCTCTCAATACTGTTCAGTCTGAATATTTGAGGGGGTTGACCTCTTTGAACCCACAGCAGGTACAACTATGCCTGGTCTGTCAGGTAGAAGTCTGAGAAACTGACAGTCCAGCTCAGCTGGCTCCAAAGAGCAACCCTCATTTTCATCCCTACATCTTTACCTCTGGGTTTCCCCATCCCAGGCAACATCTCCTGTTTAGCCAGGGTTAACCCAATGAACGCAGTTACCGGCATTTCAATAGTTTTGGGATTTGTGAACTAATTTGCTTCTCAGTTTCTTCTTCTGGGCAATTATGAGCGATATATCCGTACTTAGCAGTTGTATAAGCAATTTAATCACCTCGATTTTGACGTGATGAAGAGCTCCAATCTCAGAGGAAGCTTTCTTATGGAATGGCTGGCAGTCAGAGGATGCCTCCTTTTGGATCATGGCTCAGGTGGTGGTGGGTTTCCACTTCAGTTTCTCAGTTGTAGGAAGCTGAGAAGTGAAAACTGATCTCAAAGCATTTGCTACACTCGCAGGTTATTTTCAATGCCGTGCCAGCATTCTGTTCTCCATGCTTTGCTTCAAGTTGGCTATTAGAAATTGAGGGTTATTTCTCATTGGTCCACATATTAGCCAGAATTCTCCAGGGAAACAAAACCAATAAGGAACATACATGCAAAGGGATTTATTATAAGGTATTGGCTTACATGATTATGGGGCTGAGATTTCCCATGATCTGTAGTTGCAAGTTGGAGACCCAGGAAGGCCAGTGATGTAGTTTGAAGTCCTGAGGGTCAAAAAGTCGATGGGGTGGATTCCTGCCTGGGTCTGAAAGCCAGAGAGCTAGGGGAGCTGAGGGCAAGTGGAGATTGATGTCCAGTTAAACAGTCAGACAGACCTCATTCAGACTTTCTCTGCCTTTTTGTTTTATGCAGGCCCTCAACAGATTGGAAGAGGCCCACTCACACTGGGGAGGGCCATCTGCTTTACTTAGCCCACCAATTCAAATGCTCATCCATTCCAGAAACACCCTCATAAGCACCCAGAAATAATGCTTCCCTGGATATCTGGGCATCCCACCACCCAGGCAAGTTTACACATAAAATTAACCATCAAAAGTCACATCCCTTGGGATTGTCACATGAAAAACAGGAGCTTACTTTCCATTGACTTGTTTCCTTTTAAGTCACGGAAATGGGGATTTCTTTTTCATTGGCTCACAAGCTTATATATTTCTTGGTAAACCAACAATTAACAATACTCGGCCCAGAACATATCTGCAGCCAGCAGTAGGCTTGATACACATTCAATCTGCTCTTTTTCAATGGTCTGTGCAGCACATAAACTGCTTAATGAAAGTTAAGTTAAGTTAATTCCTTTATCTTGTAGAGCAAGAACAGAACATTGAAAATCCCCAATTCACTCAGGTTAACTTGACCTAGAATTATATTGTTGATGAAGGCATTTGGGGGAACACCAACATAAGACAAATGGAAGAGAACAGACAAAATCAGGAATCAGATTCTTTCAAGCCAAAAAAAAGAGAGAGAGAGAGAGAGAGAGAGAGAGAGAGAAATAATTGCTTTCCACAATTGCACATAATTATGGTATGCTATAATGTGCATAATATTGGAAATACATTCCATTTAGCTTACCAACCCTTAGATTATCTAACCAATAGGTTTTATAAAAATTTTATACAGTGTGGAATACACCTTTTCTCTCTCTTCCGCCCACTTTTTTACTTCATTTCTTCCTTTTTGTGTGCTCTGGGTGAAGTTTAATGGCATGGGAACAGAGAGTATACATAAGATTGCAGTAAATCATTCTCTCCTTATACATTTTACATTATAGTCTGCAAATTTAAACAAAAATTTAAGCACTAGATTTAAATCAGTAAATTCTAAAGGAATTTCGTTGGTATTTAAATTTCTTATTAAATACAGTGATTTATAATTACTGAAAGAGTTACTACCTATGAAATTATTTTCTTGTCTCATTAGGGAGTAATTTGTATTAGTTGTAAACATTCTATGTTTAATTATGTGTAACTTTCATATAAAATTCATCTATGAAAATATATTTACAATATAAATCATTTTATAAATGACTTTTTTTTACTTAGCTAAGTAATGTGAACATTTTTCCTATCATTAGTAACATCAGACAAATTTCCATAATTGCTCTCCACAAAGGCTAACTTACAAATCTACCAGTAGCAAATGAAAAATCTTCTTTCCCCTATATTGGCAATGATTTTCAAAATACAGATCTACTCTGTTAACATGATCATTAAAAAAAGTAGCTCATTGTTTTGTTTTGAATGTCTTTGATTTTAAGTTGGAAAATATATTTGTTGTTACCAATTTAATGACTGTTTCCTTTGCATGTGTTCTCCTCTGGTATATTCACTCACCTTGTTCTTACTGGTGTAAAAGCTCTTTATGTATTAATATTATTAACCGTTTGTCTTTCATAAATGTTATAAAATTTTTTTCTTTTCTCTAATTTTATCATCTGCTTTTATAATTTGTAAAGTGGCTTTAATGTCCTAAAGTTCTAAATTTTCATGACATCAACTCTCTTTATCATATCTTGCTGTTTCTATCTTTGGTGTATGGCCGAGCAAGGACTTTTTTACCTTGAATCTATATAATATCCACTAACATTTTCTGCAGGCTTTATGGCTTTTTTTTAATTTAATTTTTTATAATGGCTTTATTTTTATACTTATACCTTTAATCCATATGGAATTTATTTAGATTTATTTAAATTTTTTTTAATTTAAATTTAATTAATTAACATATGATGTATTATTGGTTTCAGAGGTAGAGTTATATGATATATATAACACTTACATATATAATCTTTTTTTTAAGATTTTTTATTTATTTATTTGACAGAGAAAGATGACAAGCAAGCAGAGAGGCAGGCAGAGAGAGAGGAGGAAGCAGGCTCCCTGCTGAGCAGAGAGCCCCAAGCGGGGCTTGATCCCAGGACCCTGGGATCATGACCTGAGCCGAAGGCAGCAGCTTAACCCACTGAGCCACCCAGGCACCACTATAATCTTCTATATACATAACCTTCTAAAATACCCAGTGCTCATTATATCACATGCCCTCCTTAATGTCCATTGATCAATTGCCCCATTCCCCCAACTCCTGCCCCTCCAGCAATCCTATGTTTCCTATGATTAAGAGCCTCTTAAGGTTTGGAATTTATGTGGATTTAAATGTGAACTAAGAAACTAACTGTTCCTCTGCTCCCTACCCCACCCATAGCACGTTAATCAGTTGGTAAACAATTTATTAAATAATTCATAATTTCAACATAGATTTAAACCTATTCATCACACTTCTTTTTTTTTTTTAGAAAAATCTCCTTACATAGATCCTTTGTTAAGATCATTCTGCAATTTTTGTTGTTTCTGGTTTTTTAATCCATTGTTATATGATTAAGACTATATTTTTGATCCTAGGAAGGGAGATCGACAGTTCCACCAAATCGAATCTTCCCTTCACCAGCTCTCTTGAATCAAGTTGTGCATGTCCTGCAATAAAATATTTTCACTGTCTTATACAGAACTTACTGAATAAACATTTAATGTTTTTAGCAGCTATTTGGAATTGGATCACTCTTTCTCTTTTATTTTCTATTTGACAGCCATTGCTATGAAACAGGTATTTTGTTTTTATTGTATTTGTTCATTTATGCCTTTGTTTGTTATTTTATTTGATTATTATACTCCTGAGGATTCTTAGCATAGGAGAAAGGACTGGTGGTATTCAAGGAATTCAGAATTACTTTTAGTTACTATGGTTTGATGCTATGGTGATTGAAAGAAATACTGAATTTCTGTCAGAGATTAGTGAAAACAAAGGTGAAACTGTTTTTCCATCCAAGTTGACAAATCCCAAGTTAAGAGCCCCTGATGACTTTGGCACTCCTTAGGCTATCCTTGAAGTTTCTGTCAGTTCAGCTAAAGACGAGAGAACATGCCCTTAACAAATTTTTGCCAGGGATATATTTTTGACTCCTTTATTTTTCAGTCTTTCTAAGACATTTCATTTCAGATAGCTCGTGTACACATCACTCGTAGACTTGAATCCAGTCTGAAAGTCCCTTACAATTATTATGGGTATCGAACTGCTTCAAACTTATTTCCGCAATCTTATTTTTCTGTGATTATTTTTCACAGATTATACTTCGATTTTATTTTGTTTTGTAATTTGTTACATTTTTTGCCTCCTTTTAAAAATACATGTAGAAGTTTTATATAACCAATGTCTATCCTTCCAGAGTATTAAAATACATTTGAGCTTACACTTTTCCGTCATTGATGCTACCAACAGTAACTTAAGACCTGATACCAAACATAAAGGCAGGCCTAACTGAAAGGATGTTATTGATCTCGTGCCTTCCCCATGCTACTTATTTACCCATGCTAAACAGAAAGGAGAAAAGGAAGGATGGAAAAAGTCCTATCATCCATCCCCTTAGGTCTTGGTAGGCACTGAAAGATAGAGAACATGCAGCTAATAGAAGGAGACAGCACTTTTCCTACACTACTTTGCAGATGACATGGAAGGAGGAATGAGACGCAGTCCAGGAGCTATTTCTTTTCAAAGTAACTTGCCTAGCATTGCCATGCCATTAGCCAACTCTAGTCTGACCACGTGGGCATGGCCATGAGCCTAATCTACAGCAGCAGTATTTTACCTAGTGTGAGTGTCCATCTTTCTCTCCACTTGGGTCTCCTCACCTATTTTCTCTGCATTTGGGGGGCTCCTGGCTTGAAATATGAATTTTACTTATACTAATATATCCCTTCCTCTGCCTTGCACCATATCAGCACCCACTTATTAGGTAATGACTTTTTCATCATCTTGATCACATGACAAATGTATGTAAGCATATATATGTTTATACTTATGTAAATACCCACACTAATTCAAACAACTTCTATTTCACTATGTATATTTCAAGGACAGTATAGAAGTGTAATTAAGAGGATGGAAATAGGAGCTAGATCTTCTAGGTTCTAATCCCGACTCAGCTATTTACTGACTAAAAATTTGAACACGATTTTTAAATTCCCTGTGTTTCAGGTTATCTGTAAAGTGAGAATAAATATTAATAGCACCTCCCTCATGGAGTTACTGTAAAGATTACTTGTTGACCCATGTGAAGTGTTTAACATGGTGCATAGCCCACAGCAGGTGGTCAGGAAATGTTAGTTATTACATATTACACACATAAAACAAGCAAGTCCTCACAAGTAGCGCTTGTAGGTGCTGAAGGTAGAAGAGAAGTGTTTCCAATAAGTTTGGGTTTTCCCACAAAGCCCTTTTGACTTCACAAAGGTGTTGCTAGTCTTTGACCCCACCCGGGTTGTGGCATCCGATGAGGGGAACAACTCAGGGAATTCTACAATCCCAGGAATACACTGCCACCAGAGTTCTTCCTATCCAACCCCCTTCCCCCAGCAAAAGACTTGGGAAGTCCATGATGGTGCACTGCATTCTAGAAACTGTAGCGTTCCCACTTCCTCTGCTGTACTTCTCAGGGGGTAAGGCGTGCAGTGAGATCTCTGAAATAATCTGGGGGCAGAATCAGGAGAAATTCCTCTAGCCTTCTTAGAGAAGCAAGTGTCTTTTTTGGTTGAGGTACACCTGGCTCCCTGAGGCAGACAGAGGAGATAGAAAGTCTATTCCTACTGTTTTTATGCTCTCATTGTTTCCAGAACAAAATACTGAATAGGATTTTTTTCCCTCGGCCCAGTTCCATTTGCTTTAGACTTAGTATATTTCTACCCAGCTTATTATAATCGTTTTTAAGTTTCAGCTTTTGATGGTATGGCAACCTTTCTGTCTGTTGTCATAAGCGATTTAATTGGAAGCTGTTAGATGGTTGTCATTTGAAGCAGGAGCCTCCACTACCATCCATCTCTTCTATAGTGTAACTGTTATTAAAGTCCCAGATAACATGTACAATTCTGAAATACACAGTAACAGTTTATTTAGTGGTGTTTGTTTTTCTGCCTAGAATCTGAGAAGTTGATTCTTTGAAAAACAAGCCAAGCTGTAGTTTATTTTTCAGGAGTGAAAATTTTCACAATCAAGCCCTAGTTTCCTATTCATTTGTAGTCTACAATTTGTTTGGGAGATCTGAAAAGCTCTGTGTAATGGAAACTTCTTTGAAATTGCTCTGAGTCATCAAGCAAGAGCCATCATTTCTCATCTGATCCACCAAACAGACCTGTTCCCAGGAGGTGGCTTGATATTAGATCTCAGGAAATACTCAATTTTCTCAAGAATAGGAAGTTGTGATTGAACACAACAGTGCCACCAGTGACTGTGATTCAGAATCCCACAAGGTGGGAATTCAGGAAGTTGCATTTCAATAACATGGTGATCTGGGGCAAATATTTGACACCTCATACTTGGACATTGATAACACTATTTTCATGCACGGCAAACTCTTGGTATCCTATTTCCTTTGAACCCAAACTGGCAGAGCCTATCTCTCATAAGAGAGAATGAAAAGTCAGATGCTTACTTTGTCATCTTCTCTTACGATTAGGGAATAGCCATATGACCCAGTTCTGATCAATGAGGTATAACGGGAAGTCTGATGTGAAGAACAATTTTCTGCCCTGATTAAGAAACCCGGGTGGGAATTGAGAAACAGAGAGGCCTCACTCCTCCTGATAAAAAAAGGGCAAAGAGATCCCACCCCTCTCTTCCAGCTTTTGGATATTGACATGAGAGGATGTGATCTTTGGACCTGTAGTAGTCATCTTGTGACAAAAAGATGACCCTGACAAATCAAAGATGCCAGAGTGGAAAGACAGGAAGCAGCAACTCAGTCTTCAGTAACTGCTGAGTTACTGAAACAACCTTGGGACTATATACTTCCAGATTTTTCTACTGGAAGAAAAAAGTCCTTGAGAGAACTTGCTGCCTTTGGTGGCCAATATCCTGCTCTGGTCACACAGGAGCACAGCACTTCTCTGCCACCAAAGCATGGCTCATTGACTTGAAATGCAATGTGACTAGAAGCATTGTGGCCATGTCCCGTGTTTGACTCCCCGCTGCTCTTCCCTGCAGTGGTAATCAGTGGAGCACATACACTGATGGTGTTGCCTAAGACCCAAGCATTTGGAATGATGAACCAAAGCCTAAAAATCAGCCGCTGCGGAGAACTGCCTGAACTCGCTGCTGACTTAGCATGAGTGAGAAACAAATTTCTGTTGTGTTAAGGGACTGGCGGAGGTTGTTTGTTACCACTGTATAATATAGCCTACTGTGCCTGATACGCTCCTAGTAAAGTTGAAAGCATCCTAACTGATACAACATGTATAGCCATTTGAGCTGTAAACAACTTTTTCTGTAAAATAAGAGGGTTGCATTCATGGTGAGGGGAGTATCTACCATTTTTATCAGGCTAGTCTCCAGCCTCCATCTTTTAGTAACAATTTTGCTTAAGGAAACCATCATAGTAAACATGTCTTTCGTGGACCATGTCTTGTCAGCACTCACTTCTACTCACAGAAAGCTGCTTGCCGTAAACCTCTAGGACTCTTTGTCAGAGAACTTTTTTCTAGTTGTAACAGCATGTTCAATTTTTACACAGGGTAAGCCAGCAGTACCCAATGGTTAATGTCCCAGAAGTCCTCAACAAATCTTGTAAAGACATATGGTTGAGAAATATCCTGTCTTCCTCATCTCTCAGTTAACTGATCTGTTCTAAACTTGGGGTCAGAGTTTGGTTGCCCAGCGTGAGAACTGCTTTGGTAACGTATCTTTTTTTTTTTTTTTTAAAGATTTTATTTATTTATTTGACAGAGAGAGAGATCACAAATAGGCAGAGAGACAGACAGAGAGAGAGTTGAGGAGAAGCAGGGTCCCTGCTGAGCAGAGAGCCCTATGCGGGACTCGATCCCAGGCCCCTGGGATCATGACCTGAGCCAAAGGTAGAGTCTTAACACACTGAGCCACCCAGGCGCCCCAGTAACGTATCTTTTATTGGCTTCTTTCCCTTCCCTGTCTCTCCTCCACACTATTAAAACAAACAAACAAACAACAACAACAACAACAACAAACATCGCTGGGATCAGCTCTCAAATAAACTACTTGTTCTTGAATCCTTGTCTCAGAGTCTGGGGGAACCCAGCCCAGGACACTATTTCTCTCCAAGCAGACCCAATCTTTTTGCAACTGTCAATAAAGGTACAATACCTGCTCTATCTTTGATACTTGGATCTCGAAGGCAGTCAAACAAAGACTATCTTTAAAGAGGCAGAGGCTCTTCAAAGGGTCTACTCATTAGTTCCTTCTTTAGAGATTCCTACAGCCCCTCCTAACACCTGTCTTTTTTGACCCAGATTTCTTGGTCCCCCTCCCCTCCAGTCCTAAGAGTTATTCCATAACCTTTCAATAAATTCATTTTGGGCTGAGATAGCTAGAATTGCTTTCTGGGACCTGCAGTCAAAGAAATCAATGAATTTAGATGATATATTAGGCCGCTTTCAGCTATAAAGATTTTGTGATAAAAATGAATTAATTATAAATAGTATAAGAGTACTAAATGCTATGTATTTATTATTCATAAAATCAGATCCATAGAAGTCACTTTAAAATGTCAATGTTTTCATGTTTCTGCACATTTTACTTGAAATGGCATCTCTAGCTGATGAGGTTATTTTCTAATATTTTAACATAATTCCCATAAACCGTTATTAATCTGGAAGAGTAAAATAACTTGGTGGTCATGGTGGTTGTTTCATTTTTAACTGAGGTGGCTATTAAGTTCCCATGATCTGGTATAGAATCTTTAATTAAATATTTTTAAGAGTAAAAAGCTCTTGGGGTGCCTGGGTGGCTCAGTGGGTTAAAGCCTCTGCCTTCGTCTCCAGTCGTGATCCCAGCATCCTGGGATCAAGCCCTGCATCAGGCTCTTTGCTCAGCAGGGAACCTGCTTCCTTCTCTCTCTGCCTACCTCTCGGCTTACTTGTGATCTCTGTCAAAGAAATAAATAAAATCTTTAAAAAAAAAAAAAAGAGTAAAAAGTTCTTAAGAGATTTCTATGCAAAGAAATCCATAATGCTATAATCATAGAGAAACTTTATGCTAATCTTATCTACTTGAATATGAGCATTTGTAGAGAAAAGCTATTTAAATATGATTTAGGGCGATGCTCCTAATAACTACATCTAGGGCAAGTTGAGAAACGAACTAAATAATGAGAGTAATGGATTTTAACCCAGAATATATGTATTTGTGAGTCCGTAGTGATATAAACAATTGAATAAATAAATAAATGGAAGAGAATTCCAATTAATAAATGTAGAAGGAATAGTGGAAATACAATCAATTGGTGATATTATAGTAATAATTATCTCAGTCAAGAATAATTAATAGATGCCAAAATTAGCAAGTGAAAAGTGTGATAAGAAACAAAATATTTACATAGTCTCAAATATCTCCCCACAAGATAATTATCAAATACAAAGGGGAAAATAACAATGTTATAGTGGAGGAACTTGGACCACTCTGCTTATCCAAGTGATCCAAGTTAATATCACCAGTAAAAGACATAATGGCATCATGTGTCTTTTGTTTTGATGTGCTGAGAAGGTATAATAGTTAATTTTATGAGTAATGAGGGATCCAGATACTTGGCTAAACATCATTTGGGGTGTATTTGTGAGGGTGTGTCTGGGTGAAATTAACATTTGAATTGGTAGAATGAGTAAATCAAATTACTCTCCCCAATGTGAGTGGGCCTCGTCTAATCTGTTGAAGGCCTGAGCAGGACAAATGGACTGAATGAGAAAGAATTTTTTCTCTCAGACTCAGACTAGAACTATACCATTGGCTCTCCTGGGTCTGGAGTTCTCAGCCTTCATAATTATATGAGGCAAGTATACACACACACACACACACACACACACACACACACACACTTGGCTCTGTTTCTCTGGAAAACCCTAATTAATACAGGTATTTTGATACTGAGAATGGCTTTATTGGAACAGAATTTGAAGGTAAGTTTTCTGACTTGATTCTGGGCTGTCTGGAATGGATTCTCCTATCTGACTAGATTTGAAAATACTAGGAATTTAAGAGGCAGGGAGGGGCGCTGTGGGGAGAAGGGAGGAAAAAAATGAAACAAGATGGGACCAGGGAGGGAGACAAATCATAAAAGACTCTTAATCTCAGGAAACAAACTGAAGGTTGTTGGAGGGGACGGGGGTGGAAGGATGGGGTGGCTGGGTGATGGACATTGGGGAGGGTATGTGCTATGGTGAGTGCTGTGAATTGTGTAAGATTGATGATTCACAGATCTGTAACCCTGAAGCAAATAATACATGGCATGTTAATAAACTAAAAGTAAAATAAAATAAAAAATGTTAATGACTCTGTCTCCAGGCATAAACAGAGCACTAATAGTCCATGGCATGACTTGGTGATACAGATATAAAATATTTGCATTGGATATTCTTAATCAACCACTTAAAAGAAGTAGCTAGATGATAGGTATATATGATACTTTCAAACATTTTTGGAAATCTAGCTAATATAATGAAGTTGGTTGGTTGCTCCTGATGTTACTACATAAACAGTGGAAGAAAAAAGGATGAGCTCATGAATTCACATTCCCAGCTGAGGCACCACACAAATGACCTGGAAGCTTCTACATGTGCCCTGAAGCTGTAGCACTGAAACTGCTGAAAATAAAAAGCAGTATTTCATCCTGTGATTAGCTGAATTAGGACACAAATTGAATTCCCAGACTTACAGAGTATCTGCTGTTGAGTGAGGGCATTGGTTGAGGAAGAATGGGATCCTGTAAGCTAGCATGTGGCTATGTGGGAAGACCCTGATAGAGCTGGGAACACTGAGCTCCTAAGTTCTGAGGAGACTTCTCTGACAGTGAAGACACTGCCCCACACTCACTGGAAGATAGACAAAGGCTAAGGAACCTCCACAGATTGGGGGAGACCAAGACGGCATGTCACCTAACTGCAATGTGGGATCCTGGATTGGAATCTGGTCCAGAAAAAGCATCATTAATGGGACAATTGATAAAATTTGGATGAAGACTTTAGATGAATTAGTAGTATTATATGACTATTAACTTCCTGTTTCTGATAACTGTGCTGTGGTTATATGAGATCTTAACAGTTGGTGAAGCTGGGTGGAGGGTATGCAGGAATTCTCTGTGTTATTTTTGCAACTGTTTTATAAGTCTTAAGTGATCTCAAAATGAAAAGCTCAAAAATAAAAAAAGTAAGTTCAAAACATTAGAGTTCATTCCACAAACATGTGCTGAAATAGCAACTGGAGATAGAAGATACACTGAGGGAATAAATGTGAAAAATATCTCAGATATTGTTTAGGCCCTCTGAAATCATACTGTGTTCAAAGCAAGCTGTGATCTCACTGTGAAAAGCAAAATGGAAATAAGAAACTAGATGTAAAAAAAAAAAAGAAATCACAGAACAGCACGAAGAACAAGGCAAAATGACCACTTATTCAATGCATAAATGTCAAGGAGTTCAGAAAAAACCAACTGATTGAAGAACGATTTGGCAGTATGAAGAAAAACATGCCTGGAAACAAGTGAAGGACTTTGCCAGATACGAGTGATTTCCTTTCTCCTATTAATCTCTGATACTTAGAAATATATACATCTCTATCGGTGAATATAGATGTTCTCTTTTTTCTAGTAAGTATGTATGTGTCTATAAATTATAAATAGAAATTTCTATCTCTGTAAGAAGGAAAGGGTGTATATAGGGAATTGTACATAAGTTAGAAAATTCTGTGAAAAAATGGGGATTGTACTCTGAAGAGCAAGAAACTGATCAGCCCAGTGGTTATGCAACAACAAAATGAAAAGAATAACACGGAAATCATTGGGAGATGGAGAGAAGTGAGTGGGAGACAAACCGTGAGAGACTGTGGACTCAGAAACAAACTGAGGGTTTTGGAGGGGAGTGGGTTGGGGGCTTGGGTGAGCCTGGTGGTGGGTACTAAGGAGGGTACGTATTGCATGGAGCACTGGGTGTGGTGCATAAACAATGAATTTTGGAACACTGAAATAAAAGAAAAGAAAAGAATATGTAATATTATAAGATAATGATATAGTATAACAGCCAAAATTTGACCATTATTGTATGCCAGCCACTCTTAATCAACAATTTTACAGGTTAATTCACATAATCCTCACAACATAGGTGGTGGATGTATTGTTATTCCCCTTTTACCGATGATGGTAAAAATGGGATTTGACCGTAAGCAGTTTGATCCAGAAGTAAAGCTGTTAACCACCTGATTGCACTGCTTTGAATTTGCAAGAAAAGACTTGACTAAACAGACCAGTCTCCCCTTCTCCTGGGAGATGAAATTTCTAATTTACAGTACTATAATGCCTTAATATAATAGTTCCCAGAAATAGGACCTTCCTGTCACTCGGAGGGGATGGACTGGGGCATGGGCTGCAGGGTGAGGAGTTGAAGGTAGGGAAGTGGGTGAATGGTGAGAAGGCTCAGACCTCCGGACATAGAGCCCTCATTGTCAATGAGGATGGTTGTAGCTCCCCTAGCGGCAAGGGATCTCAAGGGACCAGAGTGAACTTCTGCTATACAGATGCTCCCTGTAGACCCCAGGATGGTCTCCTGCACATGGAATGATTAGAAAAGGTCTTCTGGGTAGAATTGGATTTGAACTGGTGACATTAGGCCTTGTCACAGGTATCTCGTGGCTCCAAATTGGCATCTGGGAGGAGAGTCAGTGGCAGACTATGAACAGATTCTCCTACACGTGAATTTAAATTTGAAAAACATCCACAATTACTTCATATAGTCTGTGTTCAGAATATATGGACACCAACAGTCAGGACACACTAAGGTTAATTGAATAGGAAAAATAACATGATGAAAACATTTGACTAATATTTGTTCTGGGAGAATTTGCAAATGAATTTAGAGGAGGGTCAATTCAAAAGCCGACAGAAGCCAAGGAAATAATGGATTACAATCAAATAAAACAGGCAGAACTGTTTTTTTTTTGAAGAGGCTTTGTTTCCTTATTAAACACATATTCCACTCATTACTTCAACAATGAAATAAGCTCTCTCCAATTTTGCTTTTAAACACACAGCACTTTCAGACTGTCTTTTGTTTTCCTCACTTTGATGGAGAGACATGGACAGAGAAATAGTTCTGTCCTGTGGGATATCTAACAATGTAAGCATGATGATAAATATGGACTGACTAGCACTAATCATCAGAAGGAAGAGGGAGTTGGGGGTGGGGGGAGAATGGGAAGCTAGAGAGCGCATGCCAACTGCTGGGCACCATGCTCTGTGTGTCTACAATTGGCTTTTACCATGCAGAACATGAGCCCAAGTGTTGTCAGACCTGCTGATTAGTCAAGAGAGGCTGGAAAAGCTACCTTTTTCTATGAAATATCTTGACCTGCCAATCTTTATTTATAACTTTTCAAACTATGTGTAGACACCCTTCTTAAAACATTTATACTTTTTTGGGGAACCTGGGTGGCTCAGTGGGTTAAGCCTCTGCCTTTAGCTCAGGTCATGATCTCAGAGTCCTGGGATCAAGCCCCGCATCAAGCTCTCTGCTCAGCAGGGAGCCTGCTTCCCCCCCCCCCCCCCCCCCCCCCCCCCCCCCCCCTCTCCCACTTAAACAAATAAAAAAAAAAATAAATAAATAAATAAATATCTTCAAAAAAAAAAAACATTTATACTTCCATTCTTGGGTAATTTCTTCCTTCTGTACTGGAAGCTTCTCATCTCCTTTTCTGGATCCTTCTCTTCTGTTCATCACCTAAAATGAGGGTGTCCTGGATCCCCTTCTCTGTTGTAGCTACATCCTCCTCCTGAGCAACCTCTCCTGACCCCACAGTCCTAAGCCACCAGTGCCAGAGATTCCCAAAACTCTTTCCAGCCCTGTCCTCTGCCTGTCTCTACAGAATCTGTCAAATCACCATCTCCAAATCAATGTCTAACAGAAATCTCAAATTATCATGGCCAGGAGAGAACTCTCCCCTGATCTCCTCCCCATCTAAGGAAATGGAAGCACCATCCACCAAGTTGCTCAAGGCACACACACTCACAAGCATTTTCTGCATATATGGTCTAATTTTATGCTTCCATATGTTCATGCATTTCCCTCTTCCTAGGAGATCCTTTCAGCTCCTTCTCCTCCTCTTTTCACCAAGAACATTCCTATTTATTCTTCAAGAGTCCATTCCAGCATGATCATTCTCAGACAGCCTGATCAATAATTTTCTGGGCCCAGTGCCAAATGGGAATGTGGGTGTAGTCAATCTCCCCACCACACAGCTGGCCACTCCAACCCAAGGGATTGTAGACTCTACACAGGGACACCCTTGGTACCTCAGTTGAGGCAGGGAGAGAGGCCCCACCAAGTTGCCTGTGAAACATGCCTGTGGCACTGCCGACCAGGGTGGGGACAACTGCCACCTTGCCCCACCCCAAGACGCTGCAGTGCCCAAACCTGACCTTGACCCTCCTTCCTCCTATGCCCTGGTGTCTGCTGGGGTAAAAAGTAATGGCAATATTCAGGCCTTGTGGCTTCAGCCAGCTGGGAATGCGCTGCTGAGAACCTCTCCTGAAGAGACGGAAGCAGTGGAAAGTGGAATTGCACCGAGCCAAGGCTTTAAGTCCTTGGCATATACTTCATTGTCCCACTGGACTTCACTTTAAAACTATTAAGGATTTCAGAAGGGGGCCATAAAGTATTATCCCCTGCATGGGCACTTCTGAGACTGGGGCCCTGAGCTATTGGTTGCATGCCCATGAATCTGGTTCTGCTCAATAGGCCTTTGATTTGTATTTAAAAGGCCTGACACATATGCTAACTGGCTGAGCTGGACCTAATTTATGCACCGTCCCTGCTTAGCTCTGCTGCAGTTGCTTCCCTCACTTCCCAGCCAGAACAGCCCAGCAATGGATCACACATGACTGCCACGGCCACTGCCACCACCACTAACTGAGAAGTTTCCATGCAGCTCAACAAGGAGAGGTCACCATGTCTGAACACTTGCCAGAAGATACCTGTCTTCTTCAGGGTGGCTGGGAAAGGCTGGGAAACACAGCTGGGAAGTGGGAAAGTTAACACCCTAAGGAAGAAGATTTTAGTAGTGAAAGGCAAGAGATAGAAAGGAGTCAGAGATATTGTCTGTCATTCCTTCCCCAAATGGACTGAAATGCAGTCATTTTATTTGGCCTCTGTAAGACGAGGCACCCCGCTGTATGTTATAAAGCAATGGCCGGCTTGGCATATTTCCTATGGTTTCTCTCCTTCCTTCCTTTCCTCTCTTTCCTTTTCCCCTTACTCTTGCTTCCCTGGGACTGTACCTCAACAAAACATTGGCATAAAACTATTCCCTCAGACCGTCTTCTTTGAGAAAGCCAGCACAAGACAACTGGTACCCAAAGTGAGTTAGTAATAATGGCTGGCATGCTATGGCATCAGATTTGCTGATGTTCTCACTTGTGGTTGACTAGGATACAGTGGAGGTTTATGGTGAACTTTGGGATATCAAGTTGCCACTGTAATTGATCAATACAGGGGTAGGATAATTACAGAAATTTCACAGTGGATGACTACATATGATGGCATTGAAATCCTTGATAGGTTCAGTTAATTGTCATGTTAAGGCATACTTTGAAAGTTATAGATGGCTCTGAAGCAGGTGGTAAGACCAGATCATAAATACATCAAGAAAGCCAGAGAAACACCCATGGAGGTAATTGATCAATACAGGGGTAAGATAATTACAGAAATTTCACAGTGGATGACTACATATGATGGCATTGAAATCCTTGATAGATTCAGTTAATTGTCAATTTCCAGTTACTACATCAAAGTCAGTTCACAGAGCCAGAGCCCATTGGAGGGAAACCTGGGTTTCCAAAACATCACCACAAGCATGGTAAATATTTCTCTAGCCTTTCCTCAACTTTGCCAGAGTAACTGTGCAATGAAGGAAAGGGAATGCCCAGACTTCTTGGGAATAATTAGAATGAGGTCAGAAATGACACTGATATCAGGGAACCCACATCACCACCATCATCCTCCAGTATGCTACCTTATAGATTCTAGGGTGTAGATAGTGTTTGAGCTCAAGGCCATCTCACTGTGAATCCAGTAGGTCCAAGGATGCACCATTGCATTCCTCAAGTCTCTGAATGCCTAATAGGACTATTTACACTTAGAAGTTGGACCTTGGTTTCCTGACCTGTGAATTAAGATGAAATGCATCTTCCTATCTGGCCAACATAGTACATCAGAAGAAATATCATCTCCCAGGAGGAACTGCAGAAATAATTACCAACAAAGAGATTCAGGGATAGTTATTCTCCTATCTAGTCATTTCACCTATCTGGCCTCTGCAAGAAAAAAATCATATGGATCATGGTGGATGCCAATGGATTACTATAAACTTAAATGGTAGCCCCAATTGCAGTTTCTGGGCTAGGTATGAATTTTATTGAAGCAAATCAACTCAACCTGTGGCACTTCATTTGCAGCTATTATTTCAAATACTTTATTCCTGATTTTTGTCAATAGATAGGATCCAAAGCAGCTCATCTTTCCATTGTAAGGACAGTAATAAATCTTCACTGTCTTGCTCTAGCTCTGTGTTAATTTTCCTAAAGTTGTGGTCTATTCTGTAGTGATCTCAATCATATTGATTTTCCACAGTGCATCACTCTAGCCTTCTACATAGATTGACATTTTACTAATTGGACCTAATAAGGAGAATGGGTCAAGTAATTTGAAAGCCCTAATGAAGCACATATGTCACAGAGTAGTCAGTAAGTCCTTAATGATTAAGGGCCTGCAACATCAGTGAAATTTGTAGTGGTCCAGTGATCTGGAACATGAAGGGACATACCCTTTGAAGTAAAGCCTGAAAGCCTGACTGTGGTATACCACGTAACTGTATAATTGGGAGTTGTCCATCATGAGCTTGGTGTTAACAGAAACTCCTTCCCGAAAGGTCAAGAACATAGAAACAAACTACTGTATAAAGGAAATAGAAGATTAAGGAAAAGACTCAAACAATCTAGAAGATGCAAAAAAAAATAAGACTTGTTGGGCTAGACCATATCATCTCTGTTGCCTTGGTGCCACTTCCTCAGTCCATACCTGTGGCCTCAAGGGATATTCCCTTCAACCAACTGAGAAAGAAGATCTTGAATCCAATTAAAAAGCAGTTTGGTATGCTCTATTAGAATTATATAGAAATGGGCCACTGCAACAACACAGTCTCTGTTATGAATGACTGAAAGAATAAGCATTACCGCAAGGAGGCTCCCAACAACTAGGTAAATAGAATGACCTATTCCCTGGGTGTTAGCTTTTCTCCTTGGTCAATCTACTGCTTGTGGTCGGCTGATGAAAAGGGGCCATGGCAGCAGGCTCAGATCCTAGACATGGATCTAAAGGAAGGACTCCAGGAAACAAGGTGTAGAATTAGGATCAGCCCATCTCGCTATCTTTCTCAATGACCCTGTTGCAGAATTTTTTTTGTTTGTTTGGTTGTGTTTTTTTGGTTTTTTTTTTTTTTTTTTTTTTTGGTCTCTACAACTTATATCTGCTGGATTAGAGATCCTGATTCCCAGGGTAGCATTGCTTTCTAGAAAACACTTAAATGTTCCACTGAACTGGAAATTAAACCACTTGGAACTCCTCATGCTAGTGGACAAGCAAGATAAGAATTACGGTTTAATTGACCTTGACTATTACAAGAAGCTAGGGTTGTTGCTACAAAATGGGACAAATATGAGTACATCTGGACTACAGGACTCACTGAGGCATCTCTTGGTGGTTCTGTGCCCCATGACAGTTGTAAATGGACACTCAGAACAACTATTGCCTGATCAAAGGAAAACAACCATTCTATCAGGCAAGTAACCTATAGCAGCTGAAATGCTAAGTGAAGGTGAAAGAAACTAGAATGGCTGACAAGTGAAGGAGTTGATAAGTATCAGTTATGACCCTGGAACCAACTGTACCAGTGAAGACTATAGTTTGGTTTGCTGATTCCACTCTGAATCTTGCTTAAGGGATTGAAAATGACTACTACCTAGAAGGACTGGCCTTGCATCTCACCACTCATCTCAAGGAAGTAGAAAAGGTATCTTGTCCTCACACAAGGTCTAGGATATTATAAAAGGATGAAAGTAAATCCGATCGGAACAAGGGATGTAGTGTAAGAAACACAATTTATGTATCACCCTAGATCCACTCATCCTTGCACAGGTATCAACCATCTGCAATGTTTCAGCTATTCAAAATATTCCTAGAGTGGTTAAGTTCCAGCCACTGTTGTTGCCATCATGCATTGAGGATCCCATTATGTAGCCTGAACTGACAGAGAGAGACTCCTGCACTGCTGGCCAGAGGCTCTGGCTGCCCCAGTGCCTGCATAACACAACTTGGACACACAGGAAGTTAATGTCTTGTAGGGTAGACTTCACTGTACACAAAAAGTAGATGGAAAGGACATCCAGGGATTTATTTTCTACCCTTCCTCCTCTTCAAGGGACTGCTCTGAGATGCAGTCTTTTCATATGGCTTCTCTGGAGACATCCTGCAAATCTAAGCATCTGGTTGATTGTGTCGTGAAACTTTGACCTTCTCAGTAACATGTCTCTTTGAATTTCTCTCCTTCCTTTTCTGCCTCAATTCCCCTCTAATCTCATTCTTTCTTCTCTGAGAATGTATCCCCCCCAACAAAATGTTAATGTGTTAGATTTTGTCATAGGCAATTTTTCTGAGATCCTGAGCTAAGGTGTCAGCTATTTTTGTTTTTAGAAAAAAAGTGAGAAATTCAGGACTCTCAGTTTCCGGTCCAACATGTAAAGAGCTTAAAGTCACCTACTGCATTCCAACAGCAAGTAAAAAGTTGAACAAAAGGAAAAATCAGAAACTCATCTTAGATCTGGCAGAGAAGTGAGGTCACAGGGCAAACTGTTCTCAAAATTGGAGGAACACACAGGTGAACACAGAAAATCACAATTTACCAGAACAGAAACCCATAAGCAGACACCTCCAGGGGAACCAGTGTCAGGGTAGGAAAACCTGAGCTGTACGTGATGAAGATTCAATGTGGACAAATCTGAAAGTTAAAAAGTCTAGGGGAACTCAGTCACAGAAGGGTCCCAGTCTTACCTCCAGGAGCTTACAAGGAATATTTGAGGAAAATCCCCTCAAGATTCCAGCTGTGAAGGGGAAAGAAATCATGTTGAAATATTCCAGAGGTTCTGTTCTTAACAAGGCAGTCCTTTGGACAAACTATTTTACCTGAACTTAACCGGCTAGGCTTTTATTAGAGCCTAACCAATCGGGGGAAGGGAAATGCTCAACTCCAGCACCACCCCTGTTCCACCTAAGGGAGGGGAGGAGGAATACTGAGAAGTACTGGTGAAGTTCACTGTCCAGGGGCACTGACTTACCAAAAGCCAGAGACCTAATCATAAGACTATAGAATGACTCCACTACCCACCTACACACTATATCATCAAATGACTAAAGACCTATATACTGTAGTTCCTTTTACCCTGTACATGTCCATCTTCCAACCAAAAATTACAAGGCATACTAAAAGGCAAAAAAAAAAAGTCTGAAGAGACATAAAAAAGCATCAGAACCAGAGTGAGATATGACAGGAATGTTGGAATTATTGGAAGAGGAATTATTTTTAATGTAATTAATATGCTAATAGCCTTAATGGAAAAAGTAGGCAAAAACAGAATAAGAACATATAAGCAGAGAGATAGAAATTCTAAGAAAGAATCAAACTGGAGATCAAGAAACACTTTTGATGGGCTCATTGAAGCCCATGTTTTGAGCTTGAAAATGTGACAACAGATACTTCAAAAAGTGAAAAAGAACAAAGATTGAAAACCAAGAACAAAAAAGAGGACAGAATATCCAAACACTGTAGGACAACTACAAAAGGTGTAATGTACACATCATGAAAATATTAGAAGGAAAAGAAAGAGAAAAAAGAACAAAAGAAACATTTGAAACAACAATGATAGAATTTCCCTACATTAAATGTCAGACACTATAGAATCAGAAAGCACAGAGGACACCAAGCAGATAAATGTCAAACAAACAAACAAAATACCTATACCTTGGCTTTCAAACTGCAGAAAATCAAATATAAAGGAAAAATCTTGAAAGAAGTCAGAGAGGGAAAAAACACCTTACTTATAAAGGAATAAATATAAGAACTACATCCAATGTCTCCCCAGAAACCATACAAGCAAAAAGAGAGTAGAATAAAATATTTGAAGTGTTAAGTGAGAAAACCTATCAAACTGGAATTCTGTGCCCTATAAAATTATCTTTCAATAGTGAAGAAATAAAGACAATCTCAGACAAAGAAAAATTATATAGGTCAGAAACTCAAATCTACATAAAGAATAGGAGAGCATCAGAGAATAAGTGAAGATAAAGTAAAAACTTACTTTTCTTATTCTTAGTTCATGTAACAATTGAGTTTGTTCAAATAATAATAATAGCAATAATGTTTTCAATTATGCATGTTTAAGTGTGTGCGTGTGTGTGCGTGTGTATATATGCTTATGTATGCTTATCTATAAGTGAAATGAATGACAATAATGATACCAGGACAGGAGAATTAGAATTATTTTGCTATTATAAAGTACTCACACTACCTGTGAAATGTAGTGTTACCTGAAAGTGGATTAGGTGTAAATGGGTATTGCTAACTCTAGGGAAGCCACTAAAAGGAGTAAAAAAGAGAAAATGAAGAGTGCTATAGAATGCTCAGCTAAAACCATGAAAGGTAAAAAAAAAAAAAAAAAAAGGCATGGAAGACAAAAATAGGAAAAAATAGAAGGGCAACAAATAGAAAACAGTAACAAATATGAAAGATATTAATGCAACTATATCAATATTTATTTTAAATGTCAATGATCTAAGTGAACCAATTAAAAGATATTGTCATAGTGGATCCAAAAAAGACTCACCTATATGTTGTCTATAAGAAAATCGACTATAAAAATACATACAGACCTAAGCAAAGGAAAAGAGAAATATATACCATGCTAACACTAATTTTTTAAAAAGCAAGAATAGCTATATTAGTTTCAGATAGACTCAAAGCAAGAAAAGTAATCAGGGATATAATGGACATTATATGTCCATTGGTACCCTCAAGAAGATGTAATAATCCTTAATGTGTTTCACCTAAAAACAGAGTATCAGAATACATGAGGAAAAAAAGGAAATAGATCAATGCACTATTATAGTTAGAGATGTTAATATTTCCCTATCAGTAATGGACAGATCCAATAGGCAGAAAATCAATAAGGACATAGCTGAGCTCAACAATATCATAAGTCAATCGGATATAAGTGATGTTTACTGATTACTTCATCCAAGAACAAGAGATTACACATTCTGCTCGAGGCTCACATGAAAATTCATCAAGACAGACAACATTCTGAACCATAAAATACAACTTAATAAGTTTTAAAGAATAAATATCATATATCTGCTATAAACACCACAATGGAATTAAACTAGAATCAATAGTTGGAAAATCCCTAATCCTTGGAAATTAAACACTACACTCCTGAGTAACCTAGAAATCTATATTCATTAAAGAAATTGAACCAATAGGTGCACCTGTGTTGTTCAGTGAGTTAAGCATTTTCCTTTGGCTCAAGTCATGATGCTCAGGATCCTGGATCAAGCCCTATGTCAGGCTCTCTTCTCAGTGGGGATTCTGCTTCTCCTTCTCCCTCCACCACTTTTCCCTCTCATTCTTCTGTCTCTCTCTCCCCCCCACCTCAAATAAATAAATAAATAAAAATCTTGGGGGGGGGGGAAGAACTTGAACCAATAATTAATAATCTTCCAAAACAGAACCATGAGGCCCAGATGGGTTCACTGGTGAACCTTTGGCTCAAGTCATGATCCTTAGGTCCTGGATCCTGGAATCAAGCCCTATGTCAGGCTCTCTTCTCAGCAGGGATTCTGCTTCTCATTTTCCCTCTACCCCTCTTCCCTCTCATTCTCTCTCTCTCTCTCTCTCTCTCTCTCTCTCTTGCTCCCTCCCTCCCTCTCTCAAATAAATCAATAAAAATCTTGGAAAAAAAAAAGAAATTGAGCCAATAATTAATAACCTTCCAAAACAGAAAGCATGAGGCCCAGTTCACTAGTGAATTCTAACATTTAAGAAGGAAATTATACCAATTCTCTACAATTCTCTACAATCTCTTCCAGAGGATAGAAACAGAGGGAATACTTCCTAACTCATTCAGCGGGGCCAGTATTACCCTAATACCAAAACCAGACAAGATGCTCAAAAACTACAGACTAATACTCACTTAATATCTCTCATGAACACTGATGCAAAAATCCTTAATAAAATATTAACAAATATAATCCAGCAATGCAAGAGAAGAATTATACACTATAATCAAGTGGGATGTATGTCAGTTATGCAAGGCTGGTTCAACATTCAAAAATCAATTAATGGGAACACCTGGGTGGCTCAGTGGGTTAAAGCCTCTGCCTTTGGCTTGGGTCATGGTCCCAGGGTCTTGGAATCAAGTCCCACATTGGGTTCTCTGTCTGCCTCTCTGCCTACTTGTGATCTGTCTGTCAAATAAATAAATAATAATAATAAAATAATTTTTAAAATCTTTTAAAAAATGATCAATTAATGTAATCCATCAAATCAACAAGCTGAGAAAAATCACATGGTCATATTACCAGATGCAGGAAAAACATTTGACAAAACCCAGCACCAATTCATGATTTAAAAAACTCTCAGACAACTAGGAATGTACATTTAATATTTTATATATATATAAAATATATACATACAGGAACTTTTATATATACATATAACATCTTCAACTTGATAAAGAACACTTACAAAAAACCAACAGCTAACATCACAATGGTGAGAAAATTCAACTTCTCCTGCTAAGATGAGGAATAAGGAAAGGATATCCATTCTCACCACTGCTTTTCAATATTGTGTTGGAAGTCCTGGCTATTGAAATAAGACAAGAAAAGGACAAAGGAAAAGAAAATTTAAAGTATTCAAATAGGAAAGGAAGAAATAAAACTCTTTGTTTTATGACATGATTGTCTATGTTGGAAAAAGTAAAAGAATTGGGGTGGGAGATAAGCCGCTTGGAACTAATAAGTGATTACAGTAAGGTTGCGGGATACAAAGTTAATATACAGAAGTTAACTGTTCTCCTTATACCAGGAATGAGCATAAGGAATTTGACATTAAAAATATACTACCATTTACATTAACACCCCCCATAATGAAAAACTTAGGTTTAAACCTAACAACACTTGTTGAAGAAGAACTCTCTGTATGAGAAAAACTATAAAACTGATGAAAGATATCTAAAGAGGATGAAATAAATGGAGAGATATTATATGTTCATGGAAAGATTCAATATTGCCAAGATGTCAGTTCTTCCCAAATTGATCTATAGATTCACCGTAATCCCAACCAAAACCAGAAAGTTATTTAATGGACATTGACAAACTGATTCTAAAGCTTATATGAAAATCCAAAGACCTAGAAAAACCAACTCAATACTGAAGAAAAATAATAATACTTGCAAGGATGTGGAGGAATGAGAACGCTTCTTCATTGCTAGTGGGAATACAAAGTAGTACAGCCATTTTGGAAGATAAGGTTCAGAAGGATCTTACAAAAGTGAACATACTCTTATCCCACAGGATCTAGTAACCATGCTCCTTGGTATTTACCAAGATGAATTGAAAACTTATGTCTACACAAAAACCTGTACACAGTGGTGCTTAGGTGGTTCAATCAGTTAGGTGTCCAACTCTTGGTTTCAGCTCAGGTCATAGTCTCAGGGTGGCAAGACCCAGCCCCTTGTGAGGCTCTACACTCAGTGGGGAGTCTGCTACTCTTTGTCTCCTTCTGCCATTCCCACTGCTCATGCACACATTCTCTTTCTCTCTCTGTCTCTCTAAAATAAATAAATCTTAAAGAATAGAAACCTGCACATGGATATTTATGGTAAATTTATTCACAATTGCTGAAACTTGGAAACAATCAAGATGTCCTTTAGTAGGTGAATCAATAAACTATGATGCATCCAGTCAATGGAATATTTAGCACTAAAAAGAGCTAGCACACCCTGAAAAGACATGAAAGAAATTTAAATGCATATTACTAAGTGAAAGAAGCCAGTGTGAACATGCTATATAGTTCCAAGTATAGGACATTATAAAAAAGGTAAAACTAATGGAGACAGTGAAGAGACAATGGTTTCCAGGGTTTGTGGGGGTATATAGGCAGAACACAAAAGATTTTTAGGGCATTGAAACTTTTCTGTATGATACTACAGTGGTGGATACTTACTATACATTCATCAAACCCCACAAAATATACAATCCCAAGAATGAACTCTAATGCAAACAATGAACTTTGGGTGATAATGATGTGTCAATATGGGTTATAAATTATAATAAATTTACCCACTATAGTGGGTGATGTAAATAGTGGAGGAAGTTGTGTGTATGTGAGAAGGGCATATGAGAAATCTCTGTACCTCTTCCTCAAATTTGCTGTGAATTTAAAACTGCTTAGAAAAAATAACACTTGGAGGGGAGGAAGCATGGTGGTGGAGAAGTAGCAGACTGAAACAGCATTAGGTCCCAGGGTTCAGCTAGATAGTTATCAAATCATTCTGAACACCTACAAACTCAACAGAAGATAGAAGAGCAGCAATTCTAGGAACAGAAAATTGACCACCTTCTGGAAGGTAGGACAGACGGAGAAGTGAATCCAAAGCAATGGGAAGATCATGAGAAGACCATGAAGGGAGGGGCTGAATCCCGGCAAGCAGTGGAGCAGTGGAGCACAAAATCAGAACTTTTAGAAAGCTGCTCCACTGAGGGACATTGCTCCAGAAGCTAAGTGGGAGTGGAGCCCTCATGGGGATAATGTGGTCTAGGACTCACAAGGTCACAGAAAGACTGGGGATGTCTGAGTGTGGCAGAGCTCCCAGCTGTTGGGGCAGGGAAGCTGGCTACAGAGACAGAAGCAAGGAGTGGATTCTCACCCCGGGGTTACTTTAAACTGTGATCCAAGGCACAACTGGACCACTGCTCTTCAAGCAGAGACCCCATAAGTGACATATCTGGAGAGACCCCCTCCTTCCTCCTCCAGGAGGAGTGGCACAGGAGTGTGCAGCAGAAATCTGTTGGGTTTGGAGACTCCAAATGGGGCCATGCACCAGAGAGAAAAATACTCGGTCACAGGCCAGGTGAGCACAGAGTGCCACCTGAGACCAGGAAGATGGAAGGACTGACTGCTTTGCTCCGAGGGCACATTGAGGAGAGGGGCCCCAAGCTCTTGACTCTTCCAGGCTGGAGACTGGGAGGCTGCATTTTCACTCCCATCCTCCAAAGCTCTATAGAAAGCATTCAGGGAACAAAAGCTACAAAGAGTGAACCAGAGCAGATTACTTAGTCTGGCCCCTGGCAAGGGCGGTACAATACCACCTTGGGCAAAAATATTTGAGAATCACTGCAACAGGCCTCTCCCCGCAAAGATCAGGAAGAACATCCAGCCAAGACCAAGTTTACCAATCAACGAGAACTGCGGAACTCCAGAGCTGGGGGAAAGCAATGCATGGAATTCATGGCATTTTCCCCATGATCCTTCAGTCTTGCAAAGTTAAATTTTTTTTTATTTTATTTTTTCTTATTCTGTTTTTTTAACATTTCCTCTTTTCCTCCTTTAACATTTTTAAGCTACTTATACTAACAATGCCTTTTTAAAAAAACCTTTTAAAATTTTCATTGCTATATGCATATTTTATCTCTTCCATGAACTTAACCTTATTTTTTGTATACATATAGGCTTTTTTCTTTTAAAATTTTGGGATACAATTTCTTCTAATAGATCAAAATATACCCTAAATCTAGCACATGGCTTTGTTCTAGCCTCCAGTCTGATCATATTCTCTCCTTTTTTTTTTCTTTTTTCCAACCAACTTAACCATTCGTTTTATAGAATCTTTTTAAAATTTTCATCTTTATAGTCACATTTCATCCCTTCATCACGTTTACTCTTATTTTTATATATACATTAAGTTTCCCTTTCTTTAAAATTTTGGGAGGTAGTTTCTTCTAAGACACCAAAATACACCCAAAATCAAGTGCGTGGCTCTGTTCTATATATATATTCTTCCCCCCCCCTTTCTTCTCCCCCCGGTTTTGGGTCTCCTCTGATTTGGTTAGCATATATTTTTCTGGGGTCTTTTCTACTCTTTTAGCATTTTCTCTTTCATATATTCTTATCTGGATAAAATGGCAAGGCAGAAAAACTCACCACACACACACACACACAAAAAGAACAAGAGGCAGTACTGATGGCTAGGGACCTAATCAATAAGAGACATTAGTAATCTGTCAGAAATCGAGTTCAAAATGATGATACTCAAGGTGCTAGCTGGGCTCAAAAAACCAAAAAAGGCATGGAGGATATTAGTGAAACTCTCTCTGGAGAAATAAAATCCCTTCCTGGAGAAATAAAAGAACTAAAATCTAACCAAGTTGAAATCAAGAAAGCTGTTAATGAGATGCAATTAAAAAAAAAATGGAGGCTCTCACTGCTAGGATATATGAGGGGGAAGAGAAAATTAGTGATATAGAAGACCAAATGACAAAGAATAAAGAAGCTGAGCAAAAGAGACAAACAACTACTGGACCATGAGGGGGGAATTCGAGAGATAAGTGATACCATAAGACAAAACAATATTAGAATAATTGGGATTCCAGAAGAAAGAGAGAGGGGGGCAGAAGGTATATTGGGGCAAATTATAGTAGAGAATTTCCCTCATATGGCAAAGGGAACAAGCATCAAAATCCAGGGGGCACAGAGAACCCTTCTCAAAATCAATAAAAATAGGTCCACACCCCATCATCTAATAGTAAAACTTGTAAGTCTTAGTGACAGAGAGAAAATCCTGAAATCAGCCCAGGACAAGAAGTCTGTAAAATATTATGGTAAAAATATTAGATTGGCAGCAGACTCATCCACAGAGACCAGGCAGGACAGAAAGAATTGGCATGATATATTCAGAGCACAAATGAGAAAAACATGCAGCCAAGAATACTATATCCAGCTAGGCTATCATTGAAAATAGAAGGAGAGATAAAAAGCTTCCAGGACAAACAAAAATTAAAAGAATTTGTAAACACCAAACCAGCCCTACAGGAAATATTGAAAGGGGTCCTCTAAGCAAAGAGAGAGCCTAAAAGTAGTAGACCAGAAAGGAATAGAGACAATATACAGTAATAGTCACCTTACAGGCAATACAATGGCACTAAATTCGTATCTTTCAATAGCTACCCTGAATTTAAATGGGCTAAATGCCCCAATCAATAGGGGCATCAGAACGGATGGGAATCAGAATGGATAAAAAAGCAAAATTCACCAATATGCTGTCTATAAGAAACTCCTTTTAGACCCAAAGACACCTCCAGATTTAAAGTGAGGGGGTGGAAAACAATTTACCATGCTAATGGACATCAAAAGAAAACTGGAATGGCAATCCTTATATCAGATAAGTTAGATTTTAAGCCAAAGACTATAATAAGAGATGAGGAAGGACACTTTATCATACTCAAAGAGTCTGTCCAACAAAATCTAACAATTTTAAATATCTATACCCCTAACATAAGAGCAGCCAACTATATACACCAACTATAACAAAATCAAAGAAACACATCAACTATAATACAATAATAGTAGAGGACTTTAAAAGCCCCCTCACTGAAATGGACAGATCATCCAAGCAAAATATCAACAAGGAAATAAAGGCCTTAAATGACACATTGGACCAGATGGACATCACAGATATATTCAGAACATTCTATCCCAAAGTAACAATACATTCTTCTCTAGTGCACATGGAATATTCTTCTGAATAGATCACATTGTGGGTCACAAATCAGGTCTCAAACAGTACCAAAAGATTGGGATCATTCCTGCATATTTTCAGACCACACTGTTCTGAAGCCAGAACTCAATCACAAGAGCAAAGCTGGAAAGTACTCAAACACATGGAAGCTAAAGGGAATCCTACTAAAGAATGAATGGGTCAACCAGGAAATTAAAGAAGAATTGAAAAAATTCATGGAAACAAATGATAATGAAAACACAATGGTTCAAAATCTGTGGGACACAGAAAACACAGACCTGAGAGTAAATACAGTGAGTGATACAAGCCTTTTTCAAGAAGGAAGAAAGGTCTCAATAACACACCCTAACCCTACACTAGAGAGCTAGAGAAAGAAAGCAAGAACAGCAAAGAAAGCCTAAATCCAGCAAGAGAAGAGAAATAATAAGGATCAGAACACAAATCAATGAAATAGAAACCAAAAGAACAGTACAACAAATCAATGAAACTAGGAGCTGGTTCTTTGAAAGAATTAGTAAGACTGATAAACCCCCTGGCCACACTTACCAAAAAGAAAAGAGAAAGGACCCAAATAAATAAAATCATGAATGAAAGAAGAGAGATCACAACCACCACCAAAGAAATACAAACAATTGTAAGAACATATTATGAGCAAGTATATGCCAGCATATTTGACAATCTGGAAGAAATGGATGCATTCCTAGAGACATATAAACTACCAAAACTGAACCAGGAAAAAAACAGAAAACCTGAACAAACCCATAACCAGTAAGGAGATTGAAACAGTCATCAAAAATCTCCCAGCAAACAAGAGCCCAGGGCCAGACGGCTTCCCAGGGGAATTCTACCAAACATTTAAAGAAGAATTAATACCTACTCTCCCGAAACTGTTCCAAAAAGTAGAAATGAAAGAAAAATTTCCAAACTCATTTTATGAGGCCAGCATTACCTTGATCCCAAAACCAGACAAAGATCCCACCAAAAAGGAGAATTACAAACCAATATCCTTGATGAACACAGATGCAAAAATTCTCACCAAATACTCACCAAAATATAGGATCCAACAGTACATTAAAAGGATTATTCACCACGACCAAGTGGGATTTATTCCTGAGCTGCAATGTTGGCTCAACATCCGCAAATCAATCAATGTGATACAATACATTAATGAAAGAAAGAAGAATCATAGGATACTCTCAATAGATCCTGAAAAAGCATTTGACAAAGTACAGCATCCTTTCTTGATCAAAACTCTTCACAGTGTAGTGATAGAGGGTAAATACCTCAATATCATGTAACCATCTATGAAAAACCCACGGTGAATATCATTCTCAATGAGGAAAAACTGAGAGCTTTTCCCCTAAGGTCAAGAACACAGCAGGGCTGTCCACCATCACCACTGCTATTCAACATAGTACTAGAAGTCATAGCCTCAGCAATCAGACAACAAAAAGAAATTAAATGCATCCAAATCAAAGAAGTCAAACTCTCACTCTTTGCAGATGATATGATACTTTAGGTGGAAAACCCAAAAGACTCTACTCCAAAACTGCTAGAACTCATACAGGAATTCAGTAAAGTGTCAGGATACAAAAATCAATGCACAGAAATCAGTTGCATTTCTACACACCAAGAGCAAGACAGAAGAAAGGGAAATTAAAGAGTCCATCCCATTTACAATCACTCCCAAAACCATAAGATACCTAGGAATAAACCTAACCGAAGAGGCAAAGAATCTGTACTTAGAAAACTATAAAGTACTCATGAACGAAATTGAGGAAGATACAAAGAAATGGAAGAATGTTCCATGCTCATGGATTGGAAGAACAAATATTGTGAAAATGTCTATGCTACCTAAAGCAATCTACACATTTAATGCAATCCCTACCAAAATCCCATCCCGTTTTTTTCAAAGAAATGGAACAAATAATCCTAAAATTTGTATGGAACCAGAAAAGACATTGAATAGCCAGGAATATTGAAAAAGAAAGCCAAAGTTGGTGGCATCACAATTCCAGACTTCAAGCTCTATTACAAAGCTGTCATCAAGACAGCATGATACTGGCACAAAAACAGACACATAGATCAATGGAACAGATCAGAGAGCCCAGAAATAGACCCTCAACTCTATGGTCAACTAATCTTCAACAAAGCAGGAAAGAATGTCCAATGGAAAAAAGACAGTCTCTTCAAGAAATTGTGTTGGGAAAATTGGACAGTCACATGCAGAAGAATGAAACTGGACCCATTTCCTTACACCGCACACAAAAATAGACTCCAAATGGATGAAAAGATCTCAGTGTGAGACAGGAATCCATCAAAATCCTTGAGGAGAACACAGGCAGCAACCTCTTCGACCTCAGCCGCAGCAACTTCTTCCTACAAACACAGCCAAAGGCAAGGGAAGCAAGGGCAGAAATGAACTACTGGGACTTCATCAAGAACAAAAGCTTTTACACAGCAAAGGAAACCGTCAACAAAACCAAAAAACAACTGAAAAAATGATATATATATATATATATATATATGCTACTCTTACTCACGGTAAGTGACTAAACAGACACTACATTAAGAGGGAGAGAAAAGGAAGGAAGGGCTGGGAACAAGGAGCTAAGAAAATTAAAGGAGAACAAATTCAGGCATCACCATTCAAATGACTTGGAACAAGATTCTGTACCTCTTCCTCCTCCCACGCACACAATAGATGTTAGGCACCTGCTTTGCTTTCACTCACATTTTCCTCAAGTTTTCTTATTCACCAGTTTATCAAGTACTTACCCAATGCAAATAGATACCAGGCCTGGAGCTAGGAAAAAGGCATAAGGCACAAGCCCTGTCCTCAGAGAAGTCTAAGTCTAGTGGAAGAGACAGACATGTGAACAAATTGATACGCTGAATGGAATCGAAGCCCCCTTCTCCACGGGCAAATTTGGGTAATTCCTACTGGGTTGGGTACAACTAGGGAAGAGAAGATGACAATTAGAAAACGCTCTCTAGAAGAAGGGATCCTCCAGGATACTTCTTGGAAAATGTAGTGAGCAAAGGTGGAAAGTGCATTCTAAGGCAGAGGAGACCAGGCCATAGAAACAGACAAGGGCACCAAATCAAAGATGACATTGTATACAAGGCTATGGAACCTTATTTCATACATCATGGGGACCCACTAAAGGGTGTTAAGATGGCTTAATGTAAATATTAAGCAGCTTTACTTCCACCCTCTGAGGATCATGCTACTGCTGCTAGCAACTCTCCCAGCCACCTGCTGCTGCCCAGCCTTGGAATCGTCTACTACAGAATCTCTAAGAAAGGAGCCAAGTGGGAAACGTTGACACTTCCCAGGGCTTACTCTAGTCAGACTCTGCAGAGACTGGGGCCTCCCTGCTAGCTCTCAAGAGAAAAGAAAAATTAAAAGACCTTTTAATATATCCTTGAGTTCTGACTTGCTGTGTGATTTCCTCAGGACTGATGAGTCTCTGACCCATCCTCCGAACAAGTGAAACTCTGATCAGGAGTCCAATCCGAACACTAAAAGCTTGTACTAAAATGTAAGCATCATTGCTTCCTCTTCTTTATTATTAATCTCCAAATATAATCATAGGTCACTCTTTCCTGTTTTCCTAAGTCCTATCAGTAGACAAATACTATTTGTATGGACAACAGATACACATGGTGTCTGGGGGTTGGTCTGATGACCCATCACTTAGCACCAACCATTTATGTCACTTCTAAATCATTCTGAAACACAGATGACACCCAAATGTAAACTCTTGGATTTTTTTCTCAAATAATACTGATCCTATCAAATAAGGCAGCTAAATTCTATCCCTTTGCAAATGAATTTCAACAACTTTACATTGTGTCGATCTTTTTAAAAACAAGCCAAGGTCTAAGGATAGAACTTTGGGGGTTTTGAACCCCCAAGAAGACAAAAATCTCCCAGGTTTAGTAAGGGTCCCTCTTCCTTTCACTATTACACTCCTACCCCAACCAGCATCCCAGGGTTTGTCCACAGAGAGGAAGATCCTCAGCACTAGGGAGAAGTTCAGAGTTGCGGACTGAGGATAATCAGGGTCTGATTGCTTTGCTCCCCACTCTTCCCCCATCCAAAAAACCTTCAGGTGGTCTGATTTGCCAAACACAGCATCTTGGCTGCCCCCATACCCAGGGCAGGATTTGGGAAGTACTATTTTTAAACTAGCAATATTAACACAGAATGCAAAGAAACCCATTACATTTGATTTCTTTTCAAGTCACCTCACAAATATGATCTTTAAAGCATAATGAAAACACTGAGACATAAATTGCTGCTTGAAACTATCCCCTGTAGAAGTTATCTCTTCTTCTGTGAAGATGAAAAGGAAAATAGTTCTGAGCACGCTGGGTCCCTTACTCAGCAATCATCATATGAACTCCAGTTGAAAAAAAAAAAATTCACAAAGTGCTTAAAAATCTGCTTTAATTATATTTCCATGAATTCCAAGAAGAACATCATTGCAGTTAATATTACAAAAAAAGCAAAGAAGGACATCTGAACATGCAATAAAAAAATGGATTCACAGCGAAAATAACATATGTTGGTACTAAAATATAGTTACTTGGCTCCATGAAGGGAAAAGGTTTCTTCTAATTATCTATTTACTTGGATTTTATTATGAGAAAATATTTTTCTTCTTCTTCTTTTTGTTTTTTTTTTTTTTTTTTTTTTTTTTTTTTTTTTTTTTTTTTTTTTTTGCTTGACAGCTCTGGGGATGTTTTCAATCTTGTGTTACTATTACTGTTAGTGTCTGACAGAAGTCCCTCATTCTGAAAGCCATTATTTGCAGTCTATAATTTAATCAGAAAATTCAAAAGTACAACAAATAGCTTGGCAACTGTGTTCTTGTTACATACAAAGCCATTAGCAAAAATATGTAACAAAATTTATGTAAAACAATTTTGTCCTTATATACAGAAGTTTGCTTTATGTTCATACCCTCACAGTCTACTCTAAAATGAGAGGGTATGGGGTGTGGGGGGGGAACCGCTACCAATCTCCTCTGAACTCATTCTGCACAGGGTAGGGAAATCTTAAAAGGCAGGGTAACTATTTTAATCTTCTTTTGACTGAGTTATAAAAATGCATCTGGTCTTCTCAAGGAAGAAGAAAAACTAAGAATGATGATAACAGCTTTAAAATAAAGAATTTATCCCTTTGTCCTTTGCGAAGTTTCTTAATGACCTCAACAATGATAGAGTAAAACCGAGTACATTTGTGACTGTGATCTGAGGGCAGAGTAGAAAGCATGGCGGAGAAACAGACAGACATCAGAACCCAAGCTGCTGCTAAGTTTCACAACCAAAGCATGCACATATTTCATACAGAGAGCGTTTACACTCCAGGGGAGAAAGATCATACGCAGAGGGAAATGTCACCCCAATCTATATACAAATGCAGAAACAGGAAGAACACGGGGAGTCAAAGGGAGACCAAATACAAGTTTAAAAATACATTTTTAAAATCATTTCAAAGGCAAGACCATGTTTACTGAAAACTCTGACAATTCTACAGAATACCTTGTAAACATTGAAAATGCAGCTTGATGTAATTCACAGTCTCAAGAGAAAATAAATTTCTGGTTTATCCTCACTGTTGGGCTCGGTCTGCAGAATGGAATGATCCGAGCAAAACGGGTCGCCATAGCCAGGGCGCAAGGCGGCACATGCCCCTTCTGGGATGCCGCGGCCTTCCAAGCCACCCGCTTTGCTGCTCCGCAGGTAGCCAGCGATGTACGAGCCGGTGGAGTGCCGGTTGCCAGCGGGCAGGGGCGCCGAGGGTTTGTTTCGCAGAACCACTCCTCCCGCGTGGCTGGGGTTGATGACTTTTTGCTTGTTGGCTTCCTGCTTTTCCTTGGCACGGCTGGCAATGTTGCGCACTCTGCTCTGGCTTCTGGATGACAACTTTCGGACCAGTGCCCTGGGGAAATGACTGGCATCTGGCTTGGAATAGAGCACCTGACAGCCCTCTTCCTGGTCGAAAGACACAAGCTTCCGCAGCTGCTCGGTCAGGGCGTCTATGGGCTCTAATGACTTCGTCTTCGTGGTCACGCCCTTCTTGTCTCTAATGCCGGTTGTAACAAAACTCTTACTAATGCACTGGTACTTGCTTTCAAAGTTGCAGGCAATGTCCTCTGATGTTAAGTCCCCCAGACTTTTGGATTTGCAAGGGCTGGGCAGCTTCAGAGCAGGCAGAGGAGGGTGCGTGGGCTGCCTGGGTGCAGGGGCGTGCATGCCTTCATCACTGGACAGGGGCCCACAGGTCTGGTTCACTTTTGTGTCTAAATTTGAACAGTTGTGCAGAAAACCAGCACCCGGGTAGGCTAGACAAGAAATACTTTGATTTTTGACATCTTGAATATTGTTGAGTATTTCAGAGACAGAAGGGGGAAAAGTCTCTTTACGGTAGCCGTTCCTCAAACGTCTTTGAAAATGTTCCACCACATCCTGGCCATACTCTGGTTTTAAGGGAGACGCAGAGTGACTTGTGTCCTCTCTTCTATATTCGTAGGTTGTTATGGACAGGTTTTCTGAGTCTCCGTCCACTTCCACGAGACTGCTCTCTCCAGAATTTAAAGAGAGAGTGGTTTCTGCTATGACCTCTCCCAGTGCCAAGTCGGTGGAAGTGGAGGGGCTGTGGTTTTTTAGTGTTTCCCACTCTTTGCCATTGGTGGGACTTTTTGGTAACCAGCAGTGAGAAGTATAGGACCCATGCAGGTCGTTTTCCACAGCCCCTGTCTTGGCCTGACCGGGAAGCATGTCATCTGGCTTGGCTTTGGAGACAGGAGTGCACGTAGTTTCACAGTCCGTGTGTGTTGAGTGTTTGGAGGTCTCAGGACTTGAGAAGGCAATCGGGGCAGGAGACGAGCACAGGAAGGATGATTTGGATTTTCCCATGGAAAAGTCATGCCTGAAGGGCATCTTTTGCTCCAAGGTGGGTAAGGAAGGATGACTTGACGTGACAGTGGTGCTAGGGGGCTGAGAAACAACTGTGAGGTTTGCCTGATCACTGGTCTCCTCAGACTGGCCAATCAGTGCTGAAATAGAACTGCCTGGCTCATTCTCATTGGTTAACGTGACATTGTCAATAAGATGGGAAATTTCACTCTCCTGCTGAATGGCAGTAGAATGCGAGTCAGGTATGTCAGAACAGAGCACAGAGACGTCTGACAAAGAAAAGGAGGTTGCAGCTCGGCCCGTAATCCAACTCCCTTCCAAATTCTTAATCTCCAGGCTGCTTTGAGAAAAAATGTTCCCTGACAATGTACTTTTTTCCTCGGCAAAGCCTCCAGCATTCCCATTTGCCTTGGTTTTCACACCACATGGACCTTGTGTTAGGGTAACTGTAGGATCAAGAGCCAAATGCTGCCTTGGGGAGAGGAATCTGCTGGGGCACTCCTGTTCCTGGCCATCACCTGACACATTTGCTTTGGTTCTCCCACCCTTGGGACCTGCCACTCCCAACTGTTCTCCCGTGATTGGCGTGTTGGCAACAGAAATGGTGGAGTCCCCCTGGTTGATGTCTTTGTGGAGGAGGGCGCTAGAGGAAGAGGATAGCTTTTTGTTGAAATTTGGCAAATGTTGGTCTTTTATACTTGCCTTCCCTTTTCTTCTTCCATCCTTATCTTCTGCTGAATGAAACAAACAACATTTTAGGTAATATGTATCACTTTTTGTAGACCCTGCAAACACTCATGTTTGTCTTCAGACAGACAAATGGAGAATGTAAATCTGTTACATCGTGACAAAATATAGTTATGGATTGCAGAGGTTTGCAACAAAGTGTCTGTGTGATGAATAAATGGTAAAATATATTTATAGGAATTTCACTGAAGCTTCCCTTTGAGTATCTATTACATCAGCTAAGGATGTAATAGTCATTGTCAAAAAAAAATGTCAATGAGTTACCATACTTTTACAGTGAGGATTACCTTAAGTTGTTTCCTATTCAGATTTGTACTACACAGAAGCATGGCAATAAAAATAGAACAAGACAGTTCTGTTAAACAAAGTATTGCGGTACCTGTAAGCAAGATACTACAAGCTTTCAAAGTTACACATGGATTAGTAAAAAATCACAAATCATATTATTTAAAAAAAAAAAAGCAGACTGGACGGTGCAATAAATGTATTAAAATACCAGTATCTACTGATTCTGAGGTGTAAAAGTAAAGACTTGGTGACCAATTCTATGCCATTGTTAATATCTAATATTTTCTTAATCATATTTTTGTTTTTAATATGCAAATTTCATATTGCATTCTCCTCTAAAAGAGGCAGTAAGTTATTAGGCACAGAATAGAAATCTATAAAAACACACAATTCAAAGGAATTTGGGGTACCCCATCATACTTAGGATAATGCTCATACTGTATCAAATGTTCGATTATTTTTTACCTAATTCTCTCAATAGTGTTTTTTTAAATGTTTTCAGTCAGGATATATAAGAAAGAAGAATTTATTTATCTTATTAAAATATCTTCCTAACTAAAGAAAAATTCATCATAAAAAGTTTGACAAATCCAAAAATTATAAAGAAAAAAATTAAATATCCTATGATGTTACCACTCAGAGAGAGCTACTATAAGCTCTTTTAGAGGGACAGAATTATATATAGAATTTTGTATTCTGCATTTTCTCCACTTATTTTTTTTCTACATTATAACTTGAATCATTGCATGGCTTTGTTTGTTCTATATTTACCACAAGTCTCATATAATATAAATGAGAATGACAAATTTATAAAGCTGTTTAAGGGAGGAAATATGCATCAACTCAATACTGTTTTCTGGATTAACCAGTATTTATTTCTATTGAGTACAGCTTTATTTTCTCCCAAAACAGGATTTTGAAATAAACTTTAAAGCACATATTTCATCACTTCTCTGACACTGCTCTTAGTGAATTTTCAAAATTTTAAACTTTTTTCTCCCTTCAAATAAGCCATTCAAAAATTCATTTGTTTCCCTAGAATATCTTATAATAAAAATCAATCCAAGGAACAGGGAGTTTGTGAGAAAGTGGGACACTGAAATTAGACTGTATGATAGAAGGAGAATTTCCCTAAAGTAAACAGGTATCACATTATATTTGTCTGAGATGATCCTGATTTAATTAAAACACTTTTGTCATGGAGACATCAAATGGACAGTTTTGATACTTCCTTTACAAAAGTCAGAGGAAAGAGTCACTGCCACAACTCAGGAGCTCTCTGGTACCTTGCAAAGCAGGCATTATTTTTTACCAAGTTCTTGGTATGAGCGAAGCATTATGCTCAGATTAGGGGAAAAGACAGGTAAGGCTTGATCTGTATGCCTGAGGAGCCTATAACTGGACAGGAGCCATAGACATGCTTCCTTCCCTGCCAACATCCAGGGATCAGGGAAATGAGGCCACAGGAAAACACTGCCTGAGCTACCCTTGAGAAAGCAAAGATTTCTCAAGTGAAGAAGATGACTTGCTTTTGACATCTAGCTTGACTTCTTTCTCCATAAACATTTCTAATCATGGAAATGTGTTGTATGTTGGGGTAAGAAATATTACTGTATCCAACCTCAAATAAAAAATCAATATAATTCTATTTTACCTAGAACAATCAGTAAATATTAAACCCACTTGGAAAACCAAGATCTCTGCTCCAGTTTTGTCTGTTTCACCTCCCCTAGGACACCTCACAGACCCCCGGGCTCCATACTGTCACACCTGATTGCTCCCCTTATCCCCCTCACTATCAATTTCAAATGTCAGTGTTATTTTAAGACTTTAGGGGACTGGGAAATAGTTCTTTCCCCTTCTCCCCGACGTTTAAAATCTGGCCTAAAGTTAACATTAAAAACTATTTTTTAGTATATTTTTACTTTGACTATAAAATGTCAACCAGGTCATAATGGTAATCAGGGACCAAAATATGGCTTCAAAAGAGTTGTTCTTAGAGAAACATAAAGCATCTTACCCAGGGAGTGTTCTTTTCCTTCAGTGTCTTTTGCTGTTGCAGATATAGGCAGTGACAAAGCCCCCAGAAGACTTTTGTCAACAGGCAAAGAGACAGGGCGCTCTTGCAAACTCCGTGTGGTCCTCCTCAGGACACCGTCTTGATCTCTTGAAGCCTCCGACACAGAATCCTTAATCTCTACCATTTCCTGGAAGCCCATTTTGCTCTTTTTTCTGCCTTTGGCCGGAGCACTGGCTGTGCGTCGCAAAATCCTGTCTCCAATGGATCGTTTCCGAACGTAATGGGAATTGTTTTCCGAAGAACCGTGCCTGGGATTCTTATTGAACAATCCCTTCAGACCTTGGAGCTGTCTGTTCTGAAGACACAAAAGGAGGACGCCTGGGTTAAGCAAATCCCATTGTGTCAACAACTTGCCTTCCAAATGACAGCTCCATGAAAAGTGGACACACAGCAACATCGTACAACCATCGAAGGATATTCAAACCAAGAAAACTGCAGCTCACAGCATGTTGACACAATGTCATGCACGCCTTATGGACCTTACTTTGTGATGAGGCAACCTTCCGTTTTTTGCAACCAAGCCACCCAGAAGCTTCCTACCCGGAGATGGCAAGGTGATGGGAAATGTTTCCACACTTAATAGACTGCTATGAACTTCAAGCCACCTTAAAGCAACAGATGCATGTTTCCAAGTGGGAAGCAGGAAATGGAGTGGTATGAGAGCATGCTGCCATGACCATTTAAAAAGAAACATGTCAGCACGAACAGGGCACCATGCCGAGAAACTACCTTTGTAGCTCCTAGAAAGTGCAATATAGTATAACTGGGGTTGAGTATTAAAGGGCTCCACTGCAAGGAAAGAAAACAAACACAACAGAACACAATGTGGGCTCATTCAAGAAAGTGTACAAGTGTACACTTGTACAAGTGTACAAGTAACAACAAAAGATGAGAACGCATATGCGTCTAGCACTCCTTTCACCTTCAGTGATTTCAGCTTCATGAGGTACTCCGCTCATCACCGCCACATTGTGCTTTATGCATCCCAACCCAAATACACCTCCAAAGTAATCCATAATGCGACTTAGAAGTAGGCTTCTATTTAGGAGAACAGAAATCCTATGGAACACTTTGATTCCTTCCTGGCTCAAGTTTTAAATAAATTCTGAATGTTACTGTTTCCCTCAAGAGGATAAATACTAGAGATACTACTTAGTTAGGCTGGGATCCCTAGAAGCTCAAGAATCATCTTCCGACATTTACATTTCTGTGTATTTATGTCAGATGAACAGCACAGACAGAAACCGAGGACTACAAGAAAGTCAAAGAAGAAAACTCCAGCACTCTTAGACATTAGAATCTTTAGTGCCCCTCCCATACCAACTGATGGAAGGAAAAACCTTATACCCCCTAATTCAGCCTGAACTGGTCCACTCCCTAGAAATTGACTTATAGTCATGATATTAATATCAGCCAACATTTTTAAGCATTTACTCTATGTCAGGCAGCTTTCTAAGGATAATGTAGTTTTTTATGAGATGGGTACTATTTTTACCCGACCTTTATAGATGAGGAAGCTAAGGCACAGAGAATGTCTGTAACTCTACAAGAGAAACCCCAAGCAGTGCGGACTTTTCTAATAGAGAGCACTGGACATTCCTAGGTGCTAGCCAAGAAGATCCTAATAGTTCCTCCAAATCACATCTGGTCCCAGGAATTCATTCTAGTGGCCAAGTCCCCAATTACTTGGCATGACTAAAGGACAGCCTATTGATTTGTAAACCTCAAATGAGTTGTGTAATGAAGAGAGTCGCATCAGGAGAAAACTAGAATACATTCTTGTCGTCTAGTTCTTAAAAGAAAGTCCTTATAACATCCTTAAAAGTCCTGTGAGTGGCTTTAAATGCATTCATGGAGTTTCAGGTTTTCGGCTAAATACAAGGGCACCAAATGAATGCATCCCCCCAAGAACGGGCTAGAATCACAGTCTGGTTAGTGCTGGTAATTCATCAAATATCTGAGACACCACATTGCCTGCTACAGTGGCTAGGTCTTCTTAAGTAGTAAAATAAAACTCAATGTTTAGGTTAATATTTACTGTTGTACTAACAATAAATATACAAAGGAGCTTCTGAGAGAATAGCAGTTTTCTCCTAAGCCCAGAGAGGCCATACCCCAAAACAGTGGAAGGAGCATATGTGGATCAGGACAGGACCTGACAGCCTGGCACACGGGGCTTGCTGGGCTTCTCACTGGTTTTCTGCTAGAGAACTTTGTCAAGATGTATGTGCCTTTGAAGCAATTAGTCAAAAAAATAACTTTGTTAAGGACCATATTATTATCGCACATGACTTTAAGCCCTATACTCTTTCTCACCTTTCCATAGATTTCATTGATTGTTATATGGACAAATATAGATGCTTCTGTCAGTCCTTCCAGATAGACATGCCGGTAGCCTGAGAAAAGCAAAGAAAACAGTTTCCTTTTACTTGGACTTACATTTGGCTTTCCCATGGGTGCAAGTAAATGAAGTATTTGACTTTACTATAATTCTTTACATTTCAAAAACATGTTAACACACATATACCACATTTTATATAACATATATGCCAGACGTTGTATATATCACATATCATATATTAAATTTTCCCAAAAAAACTGAACGGTCTGCCCAGAGAGGAGAGGCCCGCCTCTGCCTACCGGGCACTAAGCTGCTGAAGGTCACGGTTCTTTGTCCAACGAAGTCTCGTCCAATTGGATCATGATCCCACACCAAGAACCGAACCAAAGCGATGTCTGGCATGTGTACTGTAAATGTCAGGGTTTCTTCCCACACGGGGTTAAATCCTCAGAGAAATAGGAAGAGAAAAATCAGAAAAGCAAAGGGCTTGGCTAAAAATGAATTGGCAGCAACATCTGCAAAGCAGACTGAAAATTGCTTGCAATGGTTATTAAACTCGCGAAGATGACCAAGCCACTCCAGGGTGCCTCACTGACATAAAGTCTTGGAATTTGCCCCACTGCCAGAAAATAATTGGTAGGAAGATTGCCTGTAAATGATTACATTAATTCTAATAATCTTTGATGCCCAAATTGCATTGTAGGGGACATTTCTTGAGGTGATTTTAAAATGCTTCAAAAAGTATCTTTAGTATTGATCTAAGAATAATGTTTTAGGAGGAAAAAAAAAAAAAGGAAGAAAGAGATCCTGCCTTGTAGAAATGAAAGAATATGCTTCAGACCCACAAAAGATTCTACCGCTATAATAATCACCAGCAAACATTTTATAAGGTGTTATGTAGGTTTCAATGCTACTGTACATATAGCATCTTATTTAATTGTTATAGCAATCCTCTAAGGATGGCAAGGCAGGAGTTTTGTGTTTTTTTCTAATTAAGAAAAAGGAAGGCATTATGATTAGCTTTCAAAGCTATATAATTTTTAAAAATCACACAAGTAACAAATGTTTTTTTTAAACTAAGAAATGAAAGTATTTATAAATCATTTTGTAGTTAAGAAAACCGATATGCAGAGAAAATAGTGCACCTAAGGTCACACAGATAGTTACAGAGTCAACTCAGAATGTGCACTGTTGTTTTCCAGTGTCTTCCTATGAAGCAAAACCTTAATACATGGAAGATAAGTTTTCATAGTTATTGAAAATAAATAGATATATAATTCAGCCTATATTCTGAAAGGTAAGAATACATTTATTTCTTGATAAAATTTTCTCTGATGAAATAATTATATAAATGGATAAAAATTCAAGTACTCTCTAAGTTTCTTTTCTAAAAATTAATAAATTTTATTAAATACATGTATCCAGGAGGCATCAGCTACTTATTACTATTAAATGCCTCAACTAAGGATATAATTATGGACTGAAATCATTGACAGGTCCCTGTGTTTTTGTTACATTAGTAATGACTTCTCAAGTACTTCTTTAGATAAAAAAATAAAAGACAAACAAAAAAACAACAAAAACAAAACTATGGCCATTGGTGGGAAAACGCAATATAGGAAGTCCACTTCCTTTACGCATGTTATTTCCTAAAGTAATAGGTTTCTGCTACTCCCTGAATCCCCAGATTCCTTTCCTTAAGCTAGCACTTAGGAAAATTCCTCTTAAGGAGGCACCTGGGTGACTCAGTCGGTTGAGTGTCTGACTTGATTTTGGCTCAGGTCATGATCTTGGGGCAGAGAAACTGAGCCCGGCATCTGGCTCGGCTTGCACTTGGTGTGGAGTCTGCTTAAGATTCTCTCTCCCTCCCCATCTGCGCCCCCCCCAGCCCCGCTCATGCTCGTGCTCACTCTCTCTCTAAAATAATCTTTAAAAAGAAGCCTGAAACTAGTGATGTACAAAAATGTTGGCTAATGGAATTTAAATTTGAAAAAAAAAGAAAAGAAAAACTCCTCTTAAGCTCTCACTATAAACCTCCAATTTCTTAAATGTTTTGGGGATTGTGGTTTAGAGTATTAATGACTAAAGGTTGAGAAAAATAGGTATTCTGTAATGTTTGTCAAATGTATGAACAAACACTATGTAAGAAGATTACCAAGAAAAAGACATGTGGCTTAGGTTAAGAAAGCTTTTTTTACATCATGGCCAGAATACAAGAATGGTGTCCACCCACCATATGGACATATTGAGAAATAAACTGGACCAAGCATGCTGGACTTGCTTTTAGAGTTTTACATGCTCCAGAAAAAAATGAAAAACCATCAAGACATATAGGAGTCATGAGTGAGAGCTCTGAAGTAACTTACATCATGAAAATACGATTTAAAAATGTAATAGAGGCATTTTCCTAAGTTTTTTTTTCTTTTCAGCGTAGCAGTATTCGTTGTTTATGCACCACACCCAGTGCTCCATGCAATCCGTGCCCTCCATAATACCCACCACCAGGCTCCCCTAACCTCCCACCTCCTGCCCCTTCAAAACCCTCAGATTGATTTTCAGAGTCCATAGTCTCTCATGGTTCACCTCCCTTTCCAATTTCCCTCAACTCCCTTCTCCTCTCCATCTCCCCATGTCCTCCATGCTATTTGTTATGCTCCACAAATAAGTGAAACCATATGATAACTGAGACTCTGTGCTTGACTTATTTCACTCAGTATAATCTCTTCCAGTCCCGTCCACATTGCTACAAAAGTTGGGTTATTCAACCTTTCTGATTTAACTCAGTCCTTTAAAATACTATCAATTCTCTTCATTAGAAAAAAAATTGCTTCAAAAGAAAGAATTTAAGAACCAAATCACAAATCCACCAAAACATACCATGCATCTAACATAAACTCAGATGGCAGTTATGAATTTTAGGGTTGTTTCTCTTCTACATAGCCAAATTTTTCTTTTTCAGAGCAAATTTTATTTCTAGAGCTTCTTGATTAAAAGTCAACAGATTATCATCTTACCATTGTCGTCTACTACACGAGTTTGATCTTTACAACAGTCAACTGGCAATCCAATAATTTCAACTTCAACAAAAGGATCAATGATCTATGTAAATAAAGAGAGAGTATTATTGCAACTCTATCTATGTATGTTAACTAATTTGAGAATATTGGCCAAAATGTCCATGTTTCAATAGTAACCCATTTTATTAGGTGCTTACTGAGAAAGAGAAACTGTATAACAGATTTCGGTATATGAAAGAGAAAAAAAGATTAAATTTTAGTTTGCCAATATTTACTGATGCTACACAAATTTTATCCAATGAACCTACAACTCCAGTTCAAGGTATATGTCTAACAGAAATGAGAGCTCTTGCCCATGCTCAGGGCAGCTGTATTCATATATGTAATATGTATTCATAATGTTCACATACTAGAAACAACCTAATGGTCTAAACTGTGGATTATTCATTTAATGACTCCCATACGGTAATGAAAAAGAAAAAATTCTGCAACACAGACATCATGTTCAGCTATTCAGACCTAAAAGGGTATATACTGAGAGTGCCTGCCTGGTCCAGCTGGAAGAACATGCAACTCCTGATCTCGGGGACATGAGTTCAAGGCCTATGTTGGGTATAGAGATTAGTTTTAAAAAAAAAAAAAAAAGAGCATATACTATAAGAGTCTATTTACATAAAGTTTGAACACAGACAACATTAACGTGTTGTGATAGGGGTTGGTGTTTGATTGGGGGGATTGAGAGTAGATATTTACTGGAAGGGTGAATGGGAGACTTCTGAGGGGGTTCTCAGATGTTCTGCATTGATCTGTGTTGCATAATAATTAATCAAGCTATGCACATCTGATTTGTGTACTTTACTGAATTTAAATCAACTGTGTACTATAATGTAACTTTAAAAGTACCCCAAATAATAAGATTAAAAAAGAATCAATAGAAAAAAATGAATGCTTAGTCTTCCTTCCCACCTCCCCCCACCACCCCTCCCCTCCAGAAGGAGGAACCCTGCTTTGTTGGTCATTTGTAAACTCTCTTTCACCATGCAAGTTCTGAATAAAGAGCAATGAAAGACTGAAATCTTAAGAATCCAGAAAGAGCTGATCGAGAAGTATAAAGGAGAGAGAGTTATTTACTTTGAGAAAACATTTTAGGAGCTTGAAAAGGAAGGAGAAATAACAGAGTTTCAGGGAATAAGAGCTTGAAGTACATTGGAAAAACATGTTGAGAACATTGGGTAGATACACATATTTTTTGCTTACTAAATAAACCATGAAGTCTACTCATTCTCAATTAATCATTTGATGCTAGAAATTCGTCCTTTCAGTTGAACCTTGTGGTAAAACTGAACTACTGGGTATCTCAGATTTTGGAGGGCAGCTAATGAGAATGACTACTGTCCCTGAGGAATTCAAGAAGACCACAGGCCTGAAGAGTAAATTCCTGCTTTAAAACTTGGCTCCTGTGTTGCTCCAAGCAAATTATGTACCTATACTGCTGTCTCCTTATCTGCAGACCTGGGACCCCAGTGTCTGCTTTCCTCAGACTGTAATCTCCATGACATCCTGGAAGAATGGAATTGGATGATGGCAAGTATATTTCTTTTTATTCCAATCATGAAGAAGCAACCAGGTAAATTCAAATGGAAGGACATTTTGAAAATAACTGGCTTGGACATTTTATAAAATGTCAATATCACGAGAACAAAATAAGAAAGCTAGAGAACTGTTCTAGATTTTTAAAGGACCAAAGAGAAATGACAACTAAAAGCCATGTGTGATCCTTCATTGGATCCTGAATACATAAAGAAAAAAAGAAAAGAAAAAAGAAGATATAAGGATAATTTGGGGACAACTGGAGAAAAAGGAATACAGATTTTACATTAGATAATATTATTATACCAATATTAAATGTCATGATTGTATTGTGGCTCTAGAGGTGAACATTCCTATTCTTAGGAGATAAACGCTAAAGTACACAGGTATTTAGGGGTCAAGATATCAATAACTTATTCTCAAATGACTCTATGAAGAAATGCAAATATACGTATATGGGTGTATAATTTTTGAATTTTGTTACATTTGCTTCATCTCTGTGTATACATGTGTGTATACACATACACAGACATACATACATATATACACAGACATATATACATCTACACATGAAAGGGAGAGAAAGCAAATATAACAAAATTTAGTAATTTTATTGGTGAAACTAGATGCTGGAGATGTGACATTAATTTTACTAACTTGACAAGTTTTCTGAGGTTCAAAAATTTTCAAACTAAAAAGTCTGAGAGGAAAAAATATCAAGGGTCTTCATTTTTGCAGACAGTGAAGAAAAGAAAAAAGGAACTAATGGATGAGGATACATTTTCTGATACTGTCCAAGCAGCTGCTAAAAGGACAGAATGGAAGCAGGGAGACCAGTCAGCTGTGGGGCTACCTCAGCAGAACGGACGAGAGACGAGGGAGGTTTGGATTAGGCTGGAGGCAACAGCAATGGAACAAACGATCCCGTATGAAGCTCCTACTTTCTGAGGAGTAGGACATGGTGTCATCTGTGAAAGATGAGAAGGAAAGTGACGGGAACACCCGTTTGAGGAGAGAGAAGGCTGGCAATAGCCCCTGTGGAGAACAGGATCGAAGGCTGACAAGGTAAAGAGGACGGTCACATGGCATCACAGGTCAGATGAGATTTGCAACAAAGAGTTTATGGTAAGCTAACAGCAGGGCTGAGTTGTGTCCCCATGCAACATTCAAGATCCAAAAATGCTGGTTTAACAAGGTGGAGTGGCAAGGGGCCTGAGGTGATAAACCACTCCGGAGAGGAAGAACATGGCATGCCTCCAACATAGATGGTGTATGCATTCCGGAAGGGACTGTCAATGCTTGCCAATAAGTCAGCTGATACCCGATGAGCTGAGGCCAGTGCTCATTTACAAACACATACACAGAGAGAAAGAGAGAGAGAGAGAGCAAGAACTCTGAAGGTATTTCAGATGAAATGTAATCACAATAAAATAACCATGTAATTAAGCACCTGGGTCATACACATGGCTTACCTCGCCTCGGTCTCCAAACATGGAGTCTGGAGGTTTGGGGAGTTGCTGTCCACTGATTACTTTCAGGATGAGCTGCTTTTTGGGGTTGGCAGGAAGTGGGTCACCAGAGAAAGGGTTGAAAGTACCTAAGGCAAGTAAAGCGGAGGTTAAAATCTGAGGCTGGTAACACGGGAACACATACACTCACACCCTTCGAGCACGCAGAACAAACAACAAGTGCTGAACAACTACAGTATCTCCTGGAGCAAAGACATGATCACATAACTATCAGTGTGGCTTCTACCTGAAGGCAATGCTGGCCAGCATTTCTATAGCTGTAGTTTCTGTTAGAATCCATGCTCCCAAAGGCAAAGGAACAGGCCAATTTAAAGTATCTGTGGTGCAATTATCAATCATGGAGAGGGAGAAGAGAGGCATTTTCTTAGAATGCCAACAGTGTAGATGTCAGATTCAAATAATTTTCTAACTTAAACTATCGTAGGTATATAAAGTGAATATAACAAACAGAAAGACCCAAAACAAAGCGAACAGCAGAGCAAGAAAACAGGCAAAGCATAAAATCCTGAAGGCACATCTGTTAACACTTCTTTACCTGAATTGCTAAAAACCCAATTTGGAAAATTTTTAAAGAATTTTAATGAGCAGAACCAAAAACAAGTATTTTTCTTTTCCCTATTGTTAGCACTGCTTTATAATTAGACTACGCTGACTAAAAGGGCTTAATAAAATTGTCTCAGGTGGTATTTTAATTCTGCTAGCAGGTTTCAGACTCACTCAAAGATTGGGCTCAGACGTTACATGGCAGCACAATTTATAAGTAATGCCCAGTGAGTATCACGCTGGGAGGCACTGGATCTCAGATGACAATTCATTGCTATTTATGACCCTCTTCATGTACATAACCTCCCAAGAAAACATTGTAAACATCATGCTACCCAAATGTTAAATAGTTGTGACCAGAGTTTTAATTTGCATGCAACACCTTCACCCATCTCTTTTTTAAAAATCATGTTGCAGGGGCACCTGGGTGGCTCAGTGGGTTGGGCCTCTGCCTTCGGCTCAGGTCATGATCTCAGGGTCTTGGGATTGAGCCCCACATCTGGCTCTCTGCTCAGTGGGGAACCTGCTTGCCCCCTCTCTCTGCCTGCCTCTCTGCCTACTTGTGATCTCCCTCTCTCTAATGAATAGACAAAATCTTTTTTAAAAAAAATTCATTTTGCAAAACACTGATGTATCACATTTTCCAGAGAGCTCCTCCAGTAAGGTGGCTGCAATTGGAGAGATGACTATGAAGTGAACACACACCTTTGCACATTTGCTGGGGTTTGAGGACGTAGCCACAATTGCCATTTGTCTTGAACTTGGCTCGATTTAATTGCATCATTCGCCCTTCAGACTGGTAGTTCAGTGCCACTGTGCAAGTTCAAAGTTTGAGAGGTTAGGCAAGACAGCAGTATGGAGTCAGGACATACAGAGAACCGATCCTTCCTGAGGCATACACACCTAGCTGGCAACCCGCGTTCCAGTAGGGCAGAGGGTTGAAGTTACTGGAATCAATGCGGTAGGCGGATGGGTAAATCCTTGTGAGCTGCTTTTGGTTATAAATCATGAACTGCTCCGACTTCTGCTGAACCACCTGATGTGCTCTTGTTTCACTGAATGACAACACGTTTCCTGTGGTTCCTGGCAGTTTTTAATCATGAGAAAAGAAATGCAAGAACGTCCATCGAGAAACCACCACTCACAAAAGACTTTCTAAGACATCAGATTATGTCCTTAATAAAATGCAGAGCAAAAGAGTGAATTGAACCAGAGTAGGAGTAGCTTCGGGCCAAGAAAGAGCCAGAAAATCCCATTCCTGGGACTCTTTAACCATTTGGGGTCAAATCTGAGCTGCTCATCTTGCAATGGTAACTGCATATTTCTGAGTCCCATGCTCCCCCAGGAATTCAGTCATCTCACTAGTTCATGTCTGTCTGGCTAACAGGAAGAGGACTGGCAGGAAAATTATTTTTTAGGGATATGACTCCAACAGAATATCTTTGGCAAAGATCTAGCCAGTCATGGATAAATAAAATTATGTAACTTAATCCTGATGACAAGGAGGCATTCATTGAAGACATTCATCTAAAAAGCACACGTGAAGTACATATTAACTGATAGCATTCAGGGTCCAAGAAAATAAAAGACCAATTCTAAAGGAGAAAAATGGAGTTTTAATGTTAATTTGTTTAGAATTATGAAACCAGTCAAAAGCTATTTGGGCAAAAGGAATAAAAATGGAGAAAGACTTTAAAGAGTATTATAAAAAGACAAAATCTCAGAAACAAGAACAATCTTTCACTATCCAAATAAACCATGGAAAAAAATAAAGGGAGGTAGAAGCATAGGAAGCCTATATTATAGTTTCTGCTGGACTATCCTCAGGTCATGTCAATCCAGGGCCAAGGAAGCACCAAATCTGTGGGTCATGATGGAGGTAACCCCCAAGCCTTCAATATCCCCCCTTTTCTCCAATCCTGTGTCTATAATGTCCCCATTACTCCTACTCCTTCACTGAACATCCTCATTCCACTCCCAAAATGACCACTCATATGTCGTCTGGACCTACTAGAAGAAGCCGACCCAAATAAAGACCCTCACTTGCCCAGAGCCTCATCATTCTAGTGTTTACTCTGACAAGCCGAGTGTGTCTGAACCCAGATGGAGGGACACGGCTCACGAAGCCAAGGAGTTGAACTCCATAGTCTTGCTGGGTCAATGGGGCCTGAATTGTATCCACCCCGTGCATGTTAATTAGAGCCCATATGGGCCCCACTCAGGGCCCCAGTTGCCCTCAGGACTGTATAACCTTGGGCTTTAAACACCGGCCAAATGACCGACAGTTATACTCTGGGGATGCAACTTGGAGTGACCATAAATACAGAACGGAGGCAAAGAAATTACGGTTTTTAATCACACGATTTCCCTCATATACACTGTTTCCTTTTCACATATATTTTATTGATATACTTATTAACATAGTTTACGTTTGTCAAGCAGATTAAAAATAATCTTACTTGCAGATTTTGATGAGTAATGTTTTAAACATGATGGGAGAAAATCCAGTCTTTTTGACAAGCCTCAGTCAAGTGCAGTAACACTATAATCAGTGCCACTGTTTTCTCTGTCTCACCACATAAATATGTACACCACACTATCAGTAAGATGACCTTGCTAATTAGTCATATTATCAGCTAGCATATGAATATATCTGAGTTGCTTTGCTTTGGGGTAAGACATGCATTCGTTATTTATTGCTCATTTTGTGGCTACACATGCACACACAACAAAAACTCAAGTTCAAGAGCAAAGAGTACTCAATATTATTTTCCATTAAGCTAATAGAATTATTGTTTCTGAAGGTATTTAGTAAAAATTATATTCCTTGGGGCACCTGAGTGGCTCAGCTGGGTAAGCATCCAACTCTTGGTTCTGGCTCGGGTCATGATCTCAGGGTCCTGGGATCGAGCCCTACGTCGGGCTCCCTGCTCAGTGGAGAGTCTGCTTGCACCTCTCCCTCTCTCTCTCTCCCTCTCCCTCTGCCTCTTGCCCTGGCTCATGTTCTCATTTTTTTCCCTCTCTCTCAAATAAATAAATATGTCTTCTTAAAGAATTATATTCTTTTAAACCAGATACACATTTCACTCCATTAAACCACTCACTGAGTTTATTTTCTAGCTATGGGCAGTTATTACAAGGACAGTTTCTCATGTGAAATTAATTTTATTTTTTTTAATTGTCTTATTTGAGGAAGGAATCAACACCAAAGGTAAGACAAAAAACAATACACTTGTGGAATGAGAAGAACAAAGAAGAGAGATCTCTGAGGAGAATCCTAGAGATTTGTGACAGACTTAAGACTTGGCACAATGTTGTTTTTCCTTTACTAAGATTGGGAAAAGTTGGGAAAATGAAAGATTTTTAATTTAGATTTCACTTCCACTAAAATTAGCATCAGGTCGAAAAGCCACATGCCTGGAGTTTGTTTCTATGAGCATTCAGTGACTGAACAAAACAGAAATGAGACAGGAAGAGGATAAAGGGAAGAAGAGCAGCTAGCAGGGAAGCCCGGGGTACGAACACCTGTGACTAGGATTTCTCAATGCAACATGATACGGAAAACAGGGGAAAATCAGTGAAAGAATCCGTGCTTCTGAAACTCCTGCTCTGTTCAAACTTCAATCTGTGGGTTAAATTATCTTCATCAAAGAAAACATTTCCAATGACAAAATATGGGATTTTTGAGGTGCTACTTTAGTTTTCTTCTTTCTTCTGGTCATTCGCACTAGGAACGCCCATCTGTTTCCTGGTCACCGGACCAGGACATCAGGTCTCCACAGTTCACGCCTTGGGCAAGATGCTACTATAATGCATTTGTCTTTATATAATAATGAAGTCTTCCTCTGTCCAGCCAATCAGGGTACCGCAGTAATTAATATAGCCCTCACCGTGAGCAAAGACTTACACTGCCAGCCAGTTTCCTGACACGTTGGATGCTACCAGTTCCAGGAATGCATGCTGATGATCCGATTAACAAACAGTTAGTTAGTAAACAGTTGACAAAGAAAAGTCGAGAATGTTTCCCCAAGAAGAAAAGCTCTCTCCTTACCATCGTCCACGATGTCCTGGGCCGCCACAGAGTTTGTATACACCACCAAGTCAGAGAGCTCTCGGCAGAGCTTCATGGTTTTCCTGCGGCGCCCCAACCTGTGACATACACAGCCAGGACTCAGGTCACTTAGAGCTGGAAGAGGTTTGGTCTCCACCTTCCTTACCTGCCCCTAGTAGAGCCAGGATTAGAACCCAAGCGTGAGTCCTAGGTCAGCTCTCTTACCACCACAATACCCTGGTCATGTGGTTTTATTCACTGCTCAGCTGAGAACCAGTGTCTTCTCCTGTATTTGTGAGTTCTGTTGTGAAGGGTTTGACTGCCACTGTTCTCCAGCCAGCAAGTAACAGAAGCGGAGTTCATCAGGCAGCTCCTCAACTTTGGCAGGAGGGGAACCTGGACTTCTATTCAAGAACATTCACAGCAGAGGTCTCCTGGGAGGTGATCCCACTTCTCTTACATCCTTTACTGTAACTACAGATTCAATTTTCTGTATCCTAAGGGCAGGAACCTCATACATCCTCTTTGTCCTTACTAGTTACTTTTATGTATGGATATTCTGTTGAAGTGAAGCTAAATATAAAATTTAATTGAGCACTAAATGTCCATTCCTACAAGACTTCTCTATGCTTCTAATTTCATTTAACTTCAGTCTTTCAATAAAGGCACACAGGTGTGTGTGTGTGTGTGTGTTTGTGCACGTGTGCACTTATCTATGATATAATTTACATTCCCCTGTGACTTTACAGTGTACACGAGCTGCCAGAAAATCATCTTATCATCTCAAATTCTATTGGCAATAATAAAGAAAACAGCAGCTAATATTTTTGAGTGCTTAGTTAATTGGAAGAGGGCTTATCAGCCTAAATAATTTAATTCCTTTAATCCTCACAATGACCCTAAGAACTAGAAACATATGAGAAGCCTAACTCATCCCATGTCAGCGGCACAGGAACAAGAGCTTCAAGTCTGGCTACCTCAGATATCTAGCTTTGCGCATGTGCTCTTCATCCATCAGCCCCTTCAGTCTCCTAGGAGAGCCCCCCCGGACTAGCTCCTGTGGCCCCTCTCTCTTCTCCGAAGAGACCTCTTCCCTGACCACTGCCACAGCCAGCGCTTAGCAAGAGCTCCCTGTGGGCCAGGCGCAGTGTAGGTCCCCTCCTTGTGTTATTATCTCACACCCAGTTCATCTTCCCACGTCCTGCTGCACTGAGCACTTGACCATGTGATCCACGTCCTGCTGCACTGAGCACTTGACCTTGTGATCCACTTCTCTAGACACATACAACTAAAACAGCGAAGCTGATGGGACTGAAGAGGCCCCGGGAGTCTAAGCAGGAAACACCGAGGTACAGTCTCACCTGTACAGCTGGCTGGTCTCCTTGCCAGGATTCTGCTGTGTGTCCTCCTCGTCATCAGTACTATACGACTTAGACCGTGATTTTGTGGTTTTCTGCTGGAAAATCACAGTAAACTGAACAACAAACTCACTGCATCAGGCACACCTGCAACATCTAGAGAATGGACTGGGCATTGTAATATATGCAAAAAGGACAATTACTTGGAAGAAAACAAATTAGCCAAATATTGCAGCTTGACTTACCATTAATAAAAAGCATGTCTACGATCATAATTATATTTAATATTAAGGCAAACCTGAGGGTTTTTTGCTTAAAATGGACTTTTAAGCTACAAAAGATGTAGGTTTTAGAAAGATGATTTAGTCATTCATTGAAGGTCTCCAAGAGCAGAAGAGTCATAGTTATAATATCTATTCAAATGACTGTAAGAGGATAAAATGTTCTTTTACTTAGGAAATTCACTATTCCTGCTGACTTATAAAAGATATATTTGATAAAAAAGACAAGTAGTAATTTTTTAATGAATAACTTTTTCTTGCTTTTGATTAGCGTGTGCTCAAATAACTGTCTAAGTCAAACTGCACTTTTGAGATGTTGACCCGTTTTAATTTCTACCAACAGAATAAAAATTATTACCCACAGGGTTCAGGCTGAAAGGCTGCAGGACTAAAGGCTGTCAGAAATAAAGACATTTTGGAATGACGCAGTTTTATCCCAGCACATTAGAGATAACCCCACTGTTTGGCAATACATAACATAAAAAAAACAAATAATGGGAAGGGATCCTGTAATTGCAAAAAACCTGCCATCAAAAAAACCAGCTTCCACAAGCAAAGATAAGATCTTTGGAGAGCACCCTTGACCTCTGAAGGCTGTGGCTTAGAAAGGAAAAGGGAGACCACCCTTGTGTTAATCATAGGACCACATCACCCTCCAGATTTTCTCTTACTTAACAAGTAAAACACCAAACCAAACTGCTGGCATAAACACACTCAAGTCTGCTGCACTGACAGTAAGGTGCCAAATAAAGTCTAGAACCTTCTCTGGTGTTACTGATGTTTTGAGAACCTCAGGGTGCATAGTGTGCAAACACTAGCATCTGATGATCTCATGTTCCAGCCTGGCCTCCCACCAAGTGGGCAAGTTGGCCAACCTCTCTAGCTTCCTATTGTGTTTTTTTAAAAGGAAAGGACAATGACAGCTATTTTATAAAGGATTATTGTTGTGATGATTAAATGAGATGATGGTTGTAAAGTCATTCTGTAAGCCACAGAATATTGACTTTCAAAATAAATACTCTTCATATTTATTAAAATAACCCATCAACAGTCTTGTGGACATTCACTCTTATGATTTGAGTTCTAATAAATTTTAATTCTATTGTAGCTAAAGTATTTCTTCATCTTTCAATGGCTGCCTAATTGTACATTATGCAAATGAATTATGGACTGAAGAAGACTTTATGGGTGAACATTTTGGTTGTTTTCAGTTTTTTAGTATAATGACTACTTTGCCCAGACTTTTAATAAATTATCCTATTGATGGAGCAAGAAACTCCAGCTACAACATTCCTTAAAGTACAAGAAATGGCCTTACAGAAGCTTCATGCATAAAGTTTACCACCCAATAACTGATTTCTTATATACTATGTTATACCTTTTCAATAAAAGGTATAACATAGTTTTACCTTTTTATTTAAGCATAGCATACATTTAGAAAAATGTAACAATCTGAAGCCCAATGACTTTCCAAAGTCACAAAATGATACCACCCAAAGGAGGAAATGAAGTATTGGTGCCCAAAAGCTTTCTGATCTTCCATTCAGAAAGCTTCCTTACCTCCTCTCCAAAGGTAACTACTATCCTGACTTACACCTCTTAGATCTTTTTTGCCTATTTTTAAACTTCATCTAAATCATACCAAACTGCATGTACTATCTTGGGTCTGGCTTCTTTTGCTCAATGTCATGTTTATAAAGGTATTACTGTATGCAGTTGTTGTTTTGTCATTTTCCTTGCTGAAAAATATTCTCTTATGTAAACACACCACAATTTTCATTTGTTCTATTGTTGACAGATGTTTGAATAGTTTCCTATTTGTACTATTACAACTAATGCCACTGTAAATATTAGGTGTACGTCATGAGGCTGAAACACAACAACAGAACTGATAAGACATGGTGCATAATACAGCTTTAATGGATACTGAGAAATAGTTGCACAAATGCATACTCCCATTAGAAGTGAATAAAGTTCAAGTTGCTCAGCATCCTCACTAACCCTTGGTGCTGTCAATCGTTTTATGTCTGCTCTTGTGACGGGTATATATATGGGTATATGTAAAATCTCATCATCATTTAATTTGCATTTCCCAGGGGATTGGTAAGGCTCAGTACCTTTACCACACTAGCCATTTGGAAATCTTGTTTTGTAAGAGGCCACTTAAGTCTTTTGCCCCTTTAGGAAAAACTATGGGGGCTCCTCGGTGGCTCAGTCAGGTAAGCATCTGACTCTTGGTTTTGGCTCGGGTCATGATCTCATGGGTCGTGGGACTGAGAGTCTGCTTCATCCTCTTCCTCCACCCCTCATCCCACTTGTGCATGCATTCTCTCTCTCAAATTAATAATTTTAAAAAAATTATGGTATTTTTGTATTGATTATAAGAAGTCTTCATATATTCAGGATATAAGTCCTTTGTTGGATTTGGGTATCAAAAATACTCTTTTTGAGTATGCAGCCTACTTATCAAGTAATAATAAAAAGAATTTCTTAAGAAGTTCTTCAATTTTAAAGTAGCTTATCAATCTTTCTCTTTTCTGAAGTCCTATTTAAGAAATCTTCTGTTATTCCAAGGTTATGATATTGTCCTACTACTTTACAGTCTTTTTAAATTAATTGGACTATGCACCCTTGTCACTCTTAATTCATACCTTATGTTTTCCAAAGTTGGTCATGAGGGATCGTCCATGTGATCTCTTTCCATTTTCCTTCACATCTGGATGCTGAGTAAATAAAACACAATATGACTATTTCTCTTCCTCGCTTTTGTTTTTGCTTTAGTTCTGGTGGAATGGCAGGGGACCCCTCCTTGCCTTAGGTAGAACAAGCAGGTCCCATTCATTTCCTCCTGTCCCATACCTTCACTACCCCAAAAGTTGTGGAGTCTATCTCAAGAGAGGGAGACAATGGACTGGAGAAGTGTGGGTACCAACCAGGAGACAGTAACCACCAACCCCTTCCCAAACTGGTGTCAAGGGCCTCTTAGAAATGTCCAGCTGTACCGGTCCCTCCAGTGCCTGGTCACAAGACTCTCTACAGCACAAGAGATATTCTTCTGAATGCGCTGAGTGGGGATAATCACCTTTCATTAAAATAGATTTTGATTTTGAAAAATGGCTCAAAGTCTTTAAGAGCCAATTCTGTTGACTAAAAAAATAAAACCCAAATATATCTATTAGGTAATAAGACTGTTTTTGTTTATTTAAGTAAACCACAGCAGAGCTTATCTGTTTGTTGAAATTAATTCCCTGCGTGGTAGGCATCTAGAAGAGGCATTGCAGCCTCTGAAATTTTCCTCCTGTGGGTTAGTTTTCCAGGCTAGAGATCTCCTCACCCAAGCCCATCTCTCATTAGGGGAAAGAAAGCCCACACCACCAAAGGGGTTTGGACTCCTCCTCGATGGTCATCCCTAAAAATATGTATTAGCTGGTTCAGGGCTAAGGACACAGTATAAGGAGAGATCAGCAGGCCCCATCCTCCTGGGCCTTCTGGCTAAACAGAGAAGAAGCAGAGATAAGCACATAAATGGAATAAATTGGGTGAGCAAAACTACTTAAAATCAAAATGCCAGGGAGGCACTGATGTCTAGCCATAGAGACTAATCAAAGATGTGATTGGGGGTGGGAGGAGGATAAGGTTAAGAACTGACTGGGGAAAGAGACAGTTCGGAAAATGCTGCAGGAGTAGGAGGGGGTTTACAAGGTAATTTCATTTGACTGGTTAATGTCTATTGACTGCCTTGGAAGATCTACTGAAGCTGAATGTTAACTGTTCAAAAACCCTGGAGCTAAGAAGATAGCCAGATATGGTCATAGAAGTAACACTGCTTTCTAAGTTAGAAGACCCAGTTCTGAGACCAAATAGCTAAATGTCCTTTGTCCATTGGTTGCCTTCTCTTGACCCGTTTTGTTACCTGTGAAATGGGAGAGGAATGGATCACTTAACCTCTGCGTTCCTTTCTATTTTGAATAGCCCTCCTACCAGTCAGGGGACCATGTCATTTATTGTCCAAAACAAACTCTTTTAAGAGTGAAATAGGCACTTTTAACAATTACACTGGGACAATAGGTATGAAGTAGGGCTGTCCTGTGCAAGGTGAAGTGCATGGTCATGCTATTTTGTAGGCACCTCCTACACCCCACAGATTATGTTAAGTGCATTACATATATTCTCATTTAGTATAAACCACCCTCAAAGAGAAGTAGGGTTAAAATCCCATTTTACAAATAAGAAAAATTGAAGTACAGTGAAGTTAGATAATATGCTCAAAGTCACAAAGCTAGGTGGTGATAAAGCAGGGGTGGTACCTAGCTCTAAATCGTCTCTCTGGCTTGCTCTCCCCCAACTTCTCCCATCTCACATGACCTCTTTATGTAGAAGGGTAATCCCCACAAATACCTATCTCCAACATGACCTCTCCCTGAGCATCGGTACCACATTTTTTTATTGAGTCCACAGATCGGACACTGCTAGGAACTTGGCATGTATACAAGGGAACAGCAAGCAAAAGAGATGCAGACTCTGTCCTCCCTGGGCTTATAACCTAAGGGTGGACACAAATGTAACACACTGTAATGAGATTCTGATGGAGAAAGTGCAGGGCATGGCAGGATGGCATGGGAAGGCCACCTACCAGACCTACCAGACCTGAGGATCAAGGAGGACTTCCACGGAGATAAGCAAAAGCTGAAGCCGGAAGAAGGGTAGACCTTTTTTAAGTGACATGAGAAGGAGGAAGTGCATGGTGGCCAAGGGAGGAGCAAACACAAAAGCTGAGTGCTAAGAACATGGCACCTGCCAGGAGACAAAGGAAGTAGGGTGGGTGTGGACTTGTACGCATGCGCATCAGTGGACAAGTCAGCACCGGGGCCAGGGCCTGGGGAAAAAGTCCTATGGGCTATATCCTGGAAGGTGGACATTATCCTCCACACTCTGAGGAGACTTTGAGTGGTTTAAAAAAAATAAGAAAAATGGCATTACCAGAGGCCTGTTTCTGAAATATGACTACAGTCGTGAGATAAATGAGAAATTGGAGTGGGTGGGAGAGCACAGGAGCAGGAAAAGTCCCCTTAGGGAATAATTATGGCCATCCAGACAGTGGCCAGTGCTATGATAATTTAAAAAAAGGGTGGGGGCACCTACGTGGCTCAGTGGGTTAAGCCTCTGCCTTCGGCTCAGGTCATGGTCCCCAGGGTCCTGGGATCGAGCCCCACATCGGGCTCTCTGCTTGGCGGGGAGCCTGCTTCCCCTTCTCTCTCTGCCTGCCTCTCTGCCTACTTGTGATCTCTGTCAAATAAATAAATAAAATCTTAAAAAAAAAAAAAAAAAAAGGAGATTTAAGAACTCCAAAGGACAGGCATCTTTCTTGTGTCTACTATGTTCTTTGAGCCTGAAGGATGAGCACTTCATTTTTCTTTTATTCCAATCCCTTCCAGGGGGAAAAGAGCACAAGGAGAATGCAGTGTTGCATGGCTAGATGACAATCCAGCAAGAAGGAAGCTGGGGTGATGCACTGCCTAGACCACACGGCCCAGCCTCAGCCATGGCTCTCAATACGCATGTGTATCCAACACAGATGGACTCATCTCAACAGTAACTTGTCCTTGCTCACTGAGCCCAAAACCACATTTTAAAAACTAACAGCAGTGTTTAAAAACCTCAATGCTCATACAATGGAATACTATGCAGCCATCAAAGAAATGAAATCTTGCCATTTGCAACAATGTGGGTGGAACCAGAGGGTATTATGCTAAGCAATATAAGTCAATCAGAGAAAGACAACTATCATATGATCTCACTGATATGAGGAATTTGAGAGACAGGTGGGGGGGTTTGGAGGGTAAGGAAGGAGAAAATGAAATAAGATGGGATCGGGAGACAAACCATAGGAGACTCACAAACTGAGGGTTGCTTGGGGGTGTAGAGGTAGGGATAGGGTGGCTGGGTGAGGGACATTGGGGAGGGTATGTGCTATGGTGAGTGCTGTGATGCATGTAAGACTGATGAATCACAGACCTGTACCCCTGGGGCAAATAATACATTATATGTTAATAAAAATAATTAATTTTAAAAAAAAACTTAATGCTTTATAGCCCAGTTTATTAAAGTCACAGTTTCCACTTTAGAAGTCTAATGCATTCTTGTAGTCACCCAGATTGAATGGAAAGTAAAAAATAAGAAAAAGGGGAATGAGTTTTGTTCCAGCACACGTTGGAAATTTGAAATCCCTTACCATCTTACCTGAGAAGGTAATTGTCACTGGGATTTCTTCCATGAATAGCAAAAAAAGGATGGGTTTAGTTTGTTTCTCCCAAATCTGCAAGACCTGCCATGGCCTGTCCAATTGGAATGATCTAGGATGCAGCAGAGACTTCTCCAGAAGCATCAGGGGAAGTGACTGGCCCAGGTTAGCCAATGAGAGTTCACGAAGAATAAGAAGCAGACATCAAGGTGAGCTAACCGAGTGAGCTAACCAATTTTACAGACATTCGTGTGGCTAAAACTAAGTGGCTGGAAGGGGAGGGTGAAGAGGAAGCAGTTTCTATTTATAAAAATCTTTTAGAAAATTCAGAATTGTACGATCAATGGTAAGGGTAGTACTACTGTACTACTACTGTAATCTACATTTCAGTTGCATTCCCTTCTGCCTAATGTGCAGCATCAGAGTGGCTGACCTTGGCACCACTTCCAGTGGTAAATTCTCTGGGATTAACAAGCCAATATTATCCTATACCCTTGGCAAGTTATCATTCCAGCAGGACATGTACTCACGGTGATTAGGTTAGGGGTGGGTGTATGAGCGAAGCTGGCCAACCAGAGCTCAGCACAAACTCTAGAAAGTAACCACCAATGCTCAGTTGTCACTTCGATTCAAGCGTGGTCACCCCATGTGGTTCCCCTTCTGCCTGGGGATCCCTGAGTCCTGGAGGAGAGGCGGCAGTACCAGGGAAGTCAGTTATTAGAGCCAGTGACTGCCTGGATTTCCTCTAGGCCAGAATAAATGCCCCTGTTGCCCTGCAATGTTAATATCAATAAACCCACCCTCCTTTGTCCTTAACCATTTCTGATACTTCTATTAGAAAGCAGAGTTAAAATCTCAGCTGGAGCCCAAATCATTCGTTCATTCAGCAACCTCTTATGAAAGTTGTACTAAGGCCCACGCACTATAACAAGTCAGAAAAATGACGGTTATTAAGACTGGCACGGTTCTTGTCTTCAAGGAATCTATAATCAAGTTGAGAAGTCAGATATTTCGCAAATTATTGCATATGTGTTAAAAAAAAAAAAAAAAAAAACCTTCAGAAAAGAGAAGCTGTCACAGGCTACCATGGACAATATAAAGGGATAACTAACCTAATCCCAGGTCAAGGCAGGACTCATCTGGGGCATCAGACTGAGGCTGGAATTTAAGACTAAGTAGGCATTAGCAAGAGCAGAGGTAGCAATGGAGTGTTCTGGGCAGAGGGAAAAGAATGTGAGGAAGACCATGACGTACAGACAGCCATGGTTGGTGGGACAACTGTGGGAAGCAGTGTGACAGGGAAAAGGAGAAGATCTGAGAGGTAGACAAGAATGCAATGACATAGGTCCTTGAAAGCCTGGTTAAAGAGTTTATAATTTATCCCATTCATAACACGAAGCTACTGCACAATTTTCAGCAGTAGAGTGGCCTGATCAGATTTACATTTTGAAAACATCATGCTAATTTCAGAATGGAGGTCAGATTGAAGGAGGGCCAGAAAGGTCCAGGTGACAGTTGGCGTTGGCCTGGATGAGGACCCAGCCATGGCCAGGAGAAGTGGATGGATGGAAGACACGCTCAGGAGGTCCAGTCAGAGCAGCACGGAGGACGACAGGCTGGGGAGGAAAGAGGGGGTGCCGCACGTGGTGGACTCGACCCTCAGCTGAACAGGCACAGAACAGGTGAGCCACTGTCCTGAGGGTCCCAGTGAAGCATATTTGAGGGACTTCTGCCTCTGTCCATCTACTTTCAACAATTTCTCCCATCATTTTGCAATGCGAGATTTTCATTTCTTGAGCAATAGGAGGAGAGAAATGGAAGAAACTAGAGAATTTCACCAACGACAAATGATCAGAAACAGAGCATGAGGTCCTTTCCTTTTTCCTATCGAAGGACAAGTTACAAGAGGGAACTGGGTACCTGTTTCAGGTGTGCATTTAAGCCTTCATGCGTGGCCTTTAGCAGAGCCCTCACTGTGAAACTATCCGGATCTTCTTTGTCTCGAATTTGGGATTCTTTTAACAGTGACTCCAGTTTTTTCCTTATGAAAGATTCCACCTGATGCTCAGTGGTCCCATTATTCTGCAAAGAATTAAGCAATGAAAATTATTTCCCTTAAGAAACACAGAATGAGAACACAATCCTCGTTCAAGCCAACATTGCTTCTATAATTTGATTAGCTTTCAATTACCTGTAAGAAGTTAAGCACAATATGCCATTTTGGTCCTCCCCCCTCCATACACACTCCCCCCCAAATACAGATTACTATGATTATATTCAACCCTTGAGAACCTTACAAGGTCTTATCATTTTCATTTCAGAGACGTGGAAACTGATGCTCAGAGAAATAAAGTTGCTCAAGGTTATGAAACTAGTAAGAAGCTGAGGCGGAATCCAATCCTTCCCATCATGCTACACTGCACTTTTAATAGAGGGAAAGTAAAGGAGAGTCTTAAAAACTAAGTTTTCTGTATCTGCACAGGTAAATTTGAGGGAAAAAAAATATGCTATTTAAAAAAAAAAATCACCTCCTTTACTGAGGGGAAAAGAATGCAATGGGAATCTCTGGAATTGAGGATTATTCTGAGATAAAAGTGCTTTCCTACCTCTGATCCCGAAGTATAATTAAAGGGAACTCACGACTGACCTGTGCCCTGATTCATCATTAAAATGACTTTAAGATCACAAATAATTTCAAATGTTATGCTCATGTCCAAATGACAACTTAGGCAATTTTTAGGTGATCCAGGGACAGGGTTTTCCTTGACGTCTTTCTTAGCATGGCTTTTCAGCCACCCTGCTCTGCCCGACCCCAGCGTCCCCAGGCTCCTCAGCTCCTTTCATGTCTGTCTACATCCAACACTCATCCTTAGTTCTTCAGCCACCTGCCAGAGGCCAGCCCAGCCACAGGGTAGGAAACCGGTCCTCCTCCACGAGGACCTTCTCCTACATTCCTCACCAAAAGTTTAAGGCCTGTTTTCCACTGACACATTCGTTACTAAGAGGTCATTATATTTAGAGCCAGACAGTTTTCTGGTAATGCCTTCTATTTTCACAGAATCTGATAAAGGAAAAGCCATATAAACGACATAAGGGAAATCTGGGGGAAATAAATACATCAGGAATAGGTTGCTGACTTTCCCGGTATTAAAATCACATGCACGAATGTCTTTGGTAAATCCAATGAACAAGGCACCTCACTTCACTGCAGGCCTTCAGGTCTTGCAGGAGGTGCAAAGATGGAGTTGACCTGCTGGATGGCAGAGATGCTAAAGAGGTCCAAGGAACCATGGATGGCCGATGCACCTGCCTGAGAAGGAGCACGGCCTTCCTGCCCCAGTGACCAAGAGGTCCCCCAAGAAGAGGGGGAAGGCCTGGGGTTCTGCAAGAGCGATGGAGAGGGGCTTCCCTGTCACCCATAGCTCCTGCAAAGGTTTTCTAGAGCACAAGTCGCATGGAGGAGGGGACTGGCCGATAAAGTTGGAAAGGTACCCTAAGGCCAGATGGCAGAAGGACATGAAGGCAAGAGGTAGGGAGCTGCTGAGAGCCTCTGGGTAGCTAAGTGTCTGAGTATAGTATTTTAGAAATAGTATTAACCTGGCAGCCTGTGCAGAAAGAGGACAGGGGCCTAGAGAGGAAAAGCCAGACACACTGGTTCCCACCACCAGCACGAGAGCCTAGGCCAGTGTGCTGGGGAGGGATTTAACACAGAGGAGAGTTGGAGAGCAAACTTCATTTTGCACACAACAAACTGAGCTGCCTGCTGTATGCCGGGAGAGAAACAAGACTAAAACACAACCACCCTGTCACAGAACCCTCAGCATCACAAAGAAGACGGACACACGAACGGCCAACTACACAAGCAGGTGCAAGTGACAGCACCAGGAAGATCACAGCCAGACAGAGGAGGGGCACCTCCTCCAGCCTTGGGAAGGTGGCAAAGACTTCCAAGAGCAGCGGAAACCTTGCCAAGCCTTAAAAGATGAGTACATTCATTTCCTGTGGCTGCTGTAACAAGTTACCACAAATCTGGTCGCTTTAAACAACAGAAATGTATTCCCTTGCGGTCTGAGAGGCCTGAAGCATGAAATCAACACATCAGCAGATCTAGACTCCCTCCTGTAGGAAAAGACGCTCCCTTGCTTCTTCCAGTTTATGGGAGCCCCTCCCGTTCCTTGGCTTGTCAGCCTAACTCCAGTTTCTGCCTCTGTCTTCATGTGGCCTCCTTCTGCGTGTCCCCGGCTTCTGCTGTGTCTCCTTTTGTTAGGAAGAAAACTACTCGTCATTGGATTTTTAAGGCCCACTTCGTTAATCCAGGATGATCTCTTCTCCAAGCCCTAACTTAATAACATCTAGAGGCTCCTGTTCCAAAGAAGGTCACATTCCTACGTACCAGAGGGTAGGGCTTGAACATATCTTCTGGGGGACACACATCAATGTTCTACAATGAATAAGAGTTGAATATATCGCAGAGAGCAGAGTGACAGCATTCCAACAGGAGGGAAAATGTGGAGAAAACAAACAGTAGCAGTAAGCACCAGTGACCATATGCATGTGGAGAAAAAAGCCCAGGGAAATATAGAAAAAGCAGCTAAAGCTGTAAAGCACACTAAGGTTTTACAAAACACAGTCATATAATGATACTTCATTTGAGCTGCCTAGTACCCTTGAAGGCAGCCACTAGGGTTAGCCAAATTCAGTCATGATACAGAGGCAGAAAGATTCAAAACTTTTCCAAACACACATGCCTAGGAAGTGGCTGAATAGGGACTTGAATCCAAGACTTCCGGTTCAAGATTCTTGGTCTATTTCTTCATATAATGCCGCAGCCATCCTTCTAATGTGGTTACAGAAAAAGATAAATTCTTGGGGTGCCTGGGTGGCTCAGTGGGTTAAAGCCTCTGCCTTCGGCTCAAGTCATGATCCCGGGGTCCTGGGATCGAGCCCCACATCGGGCTCTCTGCTCAGCGGGGAGCCTGCTTCCTCCTCTCTCTGCCTGTCTCTCTGCCTACTTGTAATCTCTGTCTGTCAAATAAATAAAATCTTAAAAAAAAAAAAAAAAAGATAAAGATAAATTCTTGAGTCAAATTAAGCATGAGCAGGCTTATGTTTGGACAACCTAGAGGGCATCTGGGAAATCTATCCCCACAATCCCTCTGTGGGAAAGAGCAGGTCTCACTTAAGTGCAGAAGGAAGAGAATTCTAGATGTCCGTCTCCCAACACACGGGCTCAAGTGACCCAGAGTCCTAACAGGGGCCACATCCGTCAGGAGAACCATAAAGGAAGGCATGTGAGAGCACCCACCATGCCCAGGTCACCGAGAGGGCCCCAGATAAACCTCAGTTCCCTTCCGTGGCCCAGGGTCACACAAGTCAGAGACGGTGAGGAGACGAACTGTGGCCGCTACGCCCAGGCACATTCACAGGCAGCAAAGCAAGGCTGCACACACAAAGCCTGACTGGCCGACCAGCGTGGGAAATAATGACGGCTTCATACAAAGGCTCTGGTTATTCACTTCACACCCTCCAAACCCTCGGTGTTGCTGAAGGAATGGTATTACTGCCTGTTGATCTTTCTCTTCTCTCTGATGTACAGCACCAGAAAATTAGCAGCCGTGGAGAACAAATAGATGCATGGCTGAGGTTTCATTTGCGTGTTATCCTTTGGTCCTGGAACCCGGGAGTGTGGCTGAAAGCAAGCTGAGACAGCACTTAACCCTGAGGCCTGTCGGCCAGTGTGCAGCTGCGGCAGGGACCACGGCTGAAAGCCCTCCGCATCTTGCTCTTTTGTTCCCTGAGCCAGCGGTGGAAGGATGTTGCTGCGGGGTGGGGGTGGGGGGGGTTGCGTATGCAGGAAGCAGCCCTTGCAGTCCTTTAACATGGTTGGGAGTAGTTTCCACCCAAGAAGACCTCGGGGTTCCTAATTCCTGTTTCTAAGAGGTCAATGTGATCTAGGAATGTCCGCCCAAAAGAGGTAACTCACACAAACACATTCCTGTTTTTTTCCCCAGAGTGAAATCTGAGAATGACTGGAAAAGCAGAGAGCCAGAACCCGGGCTACCTCTCCAGCCTGGGAAACGGCAGGAACAGGGCTGTTCGAACAGTGGCATTCTATTGCCGCAGCCCACTGGAACCACTGGGGAGTGTTCCAAAATCCCAAACCCCGCCCCAAACCAATTATGTGGGAATCTCTGGGTTGGGACCTGGATGTTGGGATTTTTGAAAGCTCCCCTGTCATTCCAATGTGCAGCCAACGCGGAGGACCTTTACTTTAAAACAAAACTAAACAAATCACTGGAAGAGCTCACCATCCCCAAATGCATCTTTCCCTGCCCCTAGGCTGAAATCTGGAGACTGGAAGGATAATATACAAGCCACCCTTTTGAGGGCCTTTCCAAGCCTGGTATCTTAAGGTCTTGGGCTAAGGAAGAGCTTCTCAGTGGCTCAAGTCTGTGCATGTACTCCTGGTCCTCTACTATCTCCTGTCTGCTTCTTTAGCTCCCTGAGAACACCCAATGCTTAAGGACCAGCTCCAGGCTCACATCAGCAATAATCATGCTGCTTCTGCTATTCTTATTACTAACAATATCTAATATGTATTGAGCACAAATCATGTGTCAGGCATGGTTCTTAGTTCTTTACAGGGTGTGAAACAGTTGTTATGTGTTCCTGGATAAGGGCTCATATAAAACTGGTCCGAAGGCTTACTGTTTATGGGATAAGCGTCACGTACGAGGTGGAGAGCTAATATTTGTACCTAAGAAGCTGGCTGAATATAGATTCACAAGGCACAAGAACAAAGACAGCAAATAACTCAGTGAAGAAGAAAAAAATCACTGAAGTCGAAATACAGGGGTGCAAAGTCCGTAAGTCACACTGACATTAGAGGACCCCGTAAAGATGAATAATGGCGTGTTGGCCTCACTGAATTAAATCGGTTAGATAACTGTACTGTGGTTGAAAGGAAACTGTCCCCCGTGTCTTTGAGCCATGTGGTTTTTGTTTTTGTTTTTTTAAACATATAATGTGTTATTTGCTTCAGGGGTACAGGTCTGTGAAGCATCAGTCTTACACAATTCACAGCACTCACCATAGCACATACCCTCCCCAATGTCCATCACCCAGCCACCTGATCCTTCCCACCCCTCCCCTCCAGCAACCCTGTTTGTTTCTTGAGATTAAGAGTCTCTTAAGGTTTATCTCCCTGCCAATCCCCTCTTGTTTCATTTTTTTTCCCTCCCTACCCTCCACGACGCCCTGCCTCTCAAATTCCTCATATCAGAGAGGTCATATGATAATTGTCTTTCTCTGATTGACTTATTTCACATAGTATAATACCCTCTAGTTCCATCCATGTCATTGCAAATGGCAAGATTTCATTTTTTGTGTTTGTGTTAGGGTGTTTGTTTGTTTTTTGGTTTTTTGTGGGTTTTTTTTTGTTTTGTTTTGTTTTGTTTTTTTAATGTGAGCCATGTGATTCTTGAGTCACTGAACAACACAGTGGCTTTTCCATGGGCCTTATATATCATGGGCCAGATTGTCTCTACAGCTGATGCCTCAAAATCATATGAGGCAGAAGCTTAAAGGATTTAATTGATTCAACAACAGAGAGAATTTATTACACAAGCAAAAAACTTTCAGTGTGGTTTGAATCTCTTAGTTAGAAGTAACAGCAGGGGCACCTGGGTGGCTCAGTCGGTCAAGCCTCCAACTCTTGTTTCTGGCTCAGGTTGTGGTCTCCCGGTCGTGGGATTGAGCCCTGATTCAGGCTCTGCACTCAGCACACAGTCCTTCAGATTCTCTCTCCCTCCCTCCCTCTCTCTTTCTCTCTCTCAAATAAATAAATAAAACCTTAAAAAAAAAAAAAAAAAGATTTAAGAAGTAACAGCAGACCAGGAGGGATAAGAAACCCCATGTGAGGGTCCTACCTCCCATTCTGCTTCTAATGGAAGCAGAATAATGCAGGTAATGCAGGGGAACCTCAAGACCTGCTTCTGAGCTTTGCACTTGCTGTGGCCTCTGCCTAGAATGTTCTTCCCCAGACAGCCACATGGCTAACCCTTCACTACTTTCAGGTATTTGCTCTTACATTATCTTCTCCATGAGACCATTCTTGGCCATGGTATCTAAAGTTTCATAAACTCTTCACATGGTACATATATGTGTCCCCACACACACGTGCCCACACATACACACACACACACACTTTCTACACTTCTTCCCTCCCTTCTACAAAGATTCATTTATTTTTATTTTAGAGAGAAAGGGTGCACATGTGTACAAGTGGAGGGAGGGGCAGAGAGAGAGAGGGAGAGAATTCTTAAGCAGACTCCTCACTGAGCTCAAAGCCCACCTGAGGCTAAATCCCAGGGCCCTGAGATCATGACCTGAGCCAAAATCAAGAGTCCGTCGCTTAACCAATTGTGGTCCCCTCTCTGTCCTTTTTTTCCCTTCAGCACTTATCATTCCCTAGTACTTACACAGATTTATCCTTCTCTTCTCCCATTAGTGTGCAAACTTCACGAAGGCAAAGATTTTTGTGTTTTGTTTACTGACAGGTGCCCAACACCTACAACATGAGGGCTGTATTTCCAAAAGATGCTCAGGAAAAATGTGCTGAACCTGTCTGTGATCTTGTGTAAGCCTCTTGAGAGTTAGTGATCTGGTGTTCATGAATGCTAACATAAAATGTTTATTTACTGCAATAATGCAGACATAATTTGTAAATCTAACCACATTCTGTTAACTTAAAACTGAGGTTAAGAACTCCTCTATGGTACTTATTGGCTTCACATAAGGTATGCACAGTACATCCTCTTTTGCAAAAATGTGATCAAGCAATTTACATTCGACACTCAGATAAGGCATTGGAGCCCTGAGCTGACAATAAGACTATAAACTGACTATAAACTGCTATTTATATATATATATATATTTATATATATATATATTTATTTATTTATATATATTTATATAATATATATATTTATATATATATAAAACTGTACTGTGGTTGAAAGGAAACTGTCCCCCGTGTCTTTGAGCCATGTGGTTTTTGTTTTTGTTTTTGTTTTTTTAAACATATAATGTATTATTTGCTTCAGGGGTACAGGTCTGTGAAGCATCAGTCTTACACAATTCACAGCACTCACCATAGCACATACCCTCCCCAATAAATATATATATTAATAATATATATATATTATTAATATATATATTTATATATATTTATATATAATATATATAATATATAATATAATATATAATATATAAATATATATATATATTATAAAGTTTATACTTTACTTTTTCGAATCCTTTTCCCCTATTTTTGAGCTCTTCTGAAAAAAGGCAATGCTTGTGTTTAAGAAAGCCAAAGTTTTTTTCTGTAATCAGACTACTCTGATATATTATATATATATTATATATATAAATATATAAATATATATATATATATATATATATTTCCAGTAGGATATTTGTTCCTTTAGGTATATTCTCTCCTAGAGTCTAACAAAGAGATGCCTGTAAAACTTTACAGTTCAGGTCTCTTTGCTTTTATGAAAGCCTAAATCAAAGAATCCAAATGAAAGATCCTATCTATCTTTACATAATCGTGTTCTGAACTCTCTACCTGTGTGGCTTCCTAGAAAACAACTAGGAGGCTTTGAAGATGCGAGGAAGCAGCTGGGTATTTTCACAGGTGAAGTGGGTGATTTGTTTCCATAAAACCACAGCCAACTCTCCTTTATAATTATAGATACTTAACATGAAAATTTAGGAGCTCACTGATATCAGAAGAAAAAATTACATAACTGGGTGTTTTTAGAAACTTGAACTTGGGTTTTACTCAGAGCAATAAATGACTACATTGTGATAGTACCTAAATTCCCACTACTCTATTCCCCTAAAAACAGCATTCCCTAACTATCTAACTTAGTCAAGCCTCTCTGTTCCCTGCTTTCAAATGACAGACTACTCTGATGCTGGCAATCAAGAGATTTTGGAAATAAGATGCAAAGATAGGGGCGCCTGGGTGGCTCAGTTGGTTAAACGGCTGCCTTCGGCTCAGGTCATGATTCCAGGATCCTGGAGTCGAGCCCTGCGTTGGGCTCCCTGCTCTGTGGGGAGCCTGCTTCTCCCTCTCCCTCTGCCTGTTGCTCCCCCTACTTGTGCATGCGCAATTTCTCACTGTCAAATAAATAAATAAAATCTTGAAAAAAAAAAAGATGCAAAGATAATGAAGATCAGAGACAAAAATTTGGTTTACAAACTAATGATTAAAAAAACAGAGCTGCATTATCCATAATTGCATATAGGAATAACAAAAAGAGTAAATATCTGGAAGGGTAAAAAATAAACCATTTAATATCTTAACAATTTCGCTTGTGTAAATCTATTTAATTTCTTGCAACCATAGCCTTATTAGTGGTATTTCACTGAGCTAATATAAACTATTAAAAGACAACAGATGAATATAGATAGTAACTATTCCTTTTCAATTCAAGCTGAGTATTTCCCATTTCATCCCTTCTAAAGTACATCAAAGCCAAGAAAAAAGTGTCCACCGAGAGGTCGGCTGTCATTCTACCTATGCCCACTTTGTAATCATGCTGGCTCCCTTTGATAACTACAGGAAGCGATATTAGTTACTACTATTTCAAAGAGAATGGACTGTTCTTAGCAATGTAATAAACGAATTCAGGGCAATGATGCAAATTAGGAGATTTTGTACAAAATTTCTACGTTTTTTTAAGAGGGAAGAATAAGTCCTGATCTCTAGAGGAATACCACTTTTCCACAGAATGAAATTGCAAACCCTGTAACAAACTAACGTGAAGGGGTGCTACTCTCAGGGTGTCAGGTGATCCTGACGATCATGAGTTGTAGAGGTGGGGGAGGGGCATGAAATCCTAAATCGCCCCCCTCCACCATGAAGGCATTTCCTCTGGGTTTGCCTTTGCTTTAGATTATCTGGCTAAATCATGCTTTTATAGGAAGGCAGCTCCTTGATCTAGGACAGTGTTCTGAAGTATCACACAGGTCCTATGCAACTTTATCTAAAATGAGGTAAATTAAAGATTCAGCCAAGAGTCCCATTTCTGGAAGAGCTTGGAAATCCTCTGATCCAAAGTACATTTTCTTAGGGGAAGGATGGGCATCCCTAGAGAAGCAGACATGTACAGCTGGGTCCTGCAAGCCTGCCTTGACAAGTAGCATAGTGGCGCTGCTAGCATGAGGAAGCAGAGAGAAGGCTAAAGCCAGTTTATTTCATCAAAGACCATGACATTTCCAACAGCAATTTGAGTTTCGACAAAGTTGTAACAGTAGAGGATTTGTCCCTAGAGGGAGGGTCAGGCAGGTGAATCATGGGCATTCCTTCCAACTCGAAGACACAAAAATCCTTGAGTCAGTGAGCATCTGAGCATCTATATGCCCAAAAACGAAGTAACTTTCACAAAATAGCCCTTTTGCACCACAGCCACCACAGTGTGAGGATTCCAACACGGCAGCAATTTTTACCCCAACACATCGAGGGGGAAAAGTGCAATTACATCTGTAACTCACATAATGGAGCTTGAACTTGCATTCATCTTCAATTTCATCTGCGCTGTCTTCGTCAGAAACTTCCCCCTCCTCTGCATCATCCCCAAGATGATAAGGCAACTTCTTGCCCTGAAATGGAGCAACACACCCAGCTTGAAAATGACGATAGAGTAGATATGTGCTGTCTGGGGCAGGTTCACCTGGCTGGAAGCATCTAGATCATGTGTCTACAGACACATAGTTCCAAGAACGTATGGGCGCTAATGTCAAGCATTTTTGGCCACTAAGAGGGGATTCCTTAACACACAGGGATGGAGGAGGATAGAAAGACGTTCAGATGCCTGGCAGCCAAATAATGATAAATTTCTAAATATCATCCCAGACTGCAGTCCAGGCTGATGTTGTCTCAACTCAAACCCCAGTGACTTTTAGTATTCCCGCGCTCCACACCACCACTGGCTTCTTCAGCATGCTGGATTTTCCCCTTGCCCCCCTCCCTCCCTGCACAGGATCTCCAGCATAGTCAAGTTTGCAGGAACTCTCTGTCCCTATTTCCTGTACCTTCCCTGACACCCAAAGCTACTGACCCTGGGTCCTTAACACAATCGTAGTTTCAAAGCTTATTACATTGTTTACATAATGAAAGCAAGATCTACATGAAGACTCCAAACTCATGGGGTTTGGATTTTTAAGTGTTTCTTCTTTATTTTCTTCAACTTATAGAGGGTTGTTTATAGGATTAAAAGAGTGAGATTTAATTTTCCTTTGTACTGATATATATTACTCTCCTCATTTGTACGTGCTATCTGCAAAGTGAAAACTACATGCTTTCTTTTTCACACGAACATGTTTAGAGATAGACAGATGCAGATACATGGATATACACACACCTCTAATTCTAAGTAAATGGGCAGGATACCTTTTCACTTTCTCCCGTGTATCATTAATAACAAAGTAGCTCAGAATTAAAGTATTTATGTCTATATATTAAGTCTTTTCTGATATGGAAGGCTTCTATAAAATTTATTTTTTCTCCATGTGAGGGGGCACTGTAGAGTCGCTGTACGAATACAGCGGCACCAGAGGAAAGGTCCTCAACTAAGCGGCAACAAGACATGTTCAAGAACAGACAGACATCAAGCTAATGTCCTCCTGCATTCATTCACCACCAACTACTTACTCACAGTCTCTGTTTTGGGCACAGTGACAGACAGCCAAGATGGACCTATATGCAAGACATTTAAAATGTAATGACAGCAGTTCCATCTTTCGAGAGAACAAAACCAACATAGTTTTTAAACGTAAAGCAGAGCAGAGCTAACAACTATGAGAAGTAACATCTGTAAGGAAGGAGTAACAATCCTTGAATGACAGAAACAGTTCTGATACCACAAAAGGGAAGCAAAACCGTGTTGGGCACACAGCATTGAGCTGACAGGATAGCCACACCGGGCTTTAGCGTCCCTTCAGGTATGGGCTGTGGTGGGTGAGGGAACAAAGACAGAAAGCTGCCTGCTCCGAGCCTCCATAGAAGCCCTAATTTTCCATCCATTTAAACTGAATTAAAAGACACAAGGCCACGTTTTTCACCAACTCTTGCACATTTCTGGTTCTCAAAAGATAATTTATCCAGGCAGATAGGAAGAAAAGCAATGCAAGAGAACGGTGTCTCTTAATGGTTCTTATCAACAGTTACAGCCAAGGGAAATTACAGAATAACATAAGGCAGAACTTGATATGACTCAAGGAACGTAGTTGTGATCCAACTGATAGAAAGAAAAAATGCTCCAGTGTCTTTTAGGGGGTCTCTTTCTGATTTACAGTCTGTTGCACATAGGAATTACCAAGAATTAGTTTAACCGGTCCATGACACGCAGAAATATTATGACACTAGAACCATCGCTGCCGCTCAGCTCCAAGCTGCATGACCCAGGGAATGTGGTAATGACTCTGACTGGCGACTGTAAAAAGTAAGAGGCTTGGACCAATAGTTACAGTTTCTTTCAGCAAGAAGAATCTATGGAAAATGACAAAGTTTGCTATTATTTTTGCTCAAAAGCCACTTTTTATTTGCTTTTCAGGAGATTGGTGTGTCTATATATGGTTGGAAAATATGTGTATTATTATTTTAATAATAAACAACTTGTCAACCTCTAAAGTTATAAGGAGCCACTAAAATGGTGCCTTTTGGACCAAAGGAATGTAGGAAAATCAGTTCCTTTGTTTTTGCTTCGAATGGAAATGCATTGGTCCATAGATCTGGGAGATCTCCTTAAAGTCTGAAGAATGTCGCTACTAGCAAATGAACCTTAAATGTCTTGAAATGCTCGCAATCCGTGCCGAGGCCACTCCTCCCAATGAGTGCCCAAGATCCCCTGGTGCCCATAAGCCCTAAGACATTCTATGACGCATGGTGCGAAGTCCAGTTATATAAAAGGGACTCAATTCATACCAAATAGCTACCTTAGATTCCACTGTCCAAAAGGGAAGTATTTCAACCAAATGGACTTACTCTGCATTTAACCTCAAGAGTACAGGAAACACGGACACATTCACGAAGCTATTAAGGTAACATTTAGCTTTTCAGCCCAGCAATCAATGTTTACCACATAAGAGTTTGTTTTAGCAAGACTTCAGGAAAACTGACCTTACTATTATCCCTTACAGTATTTGAAGCCTTTATTCAAAATGCTTTCACACATACAAATGCCCAACGATAACTCTTTGCCGGATTCAGTCTCTAGTTCTCATTTCACTGACAGAAAAATAGGTTTTGACCAATTCCAAAGATAAATCCTCTGCATCTTTCCCATTTGCTGCCCTCCCTCAGAGCCCCTGTTACTTAAGTAGTCCTAGGAAATTACACTGTTTGACTTTCTTCTGCCTCCTTTGTGATACTTGGTTTTTTTGGTACACATTTCTTTTAAGTAAAATGTAACCCCATTTGAATATTAATATCCTGCCACTCTTCCTTAGATCTTTAGTCTTAAAATAACATGACTACCCAAGATGGACTTAGTCCAAACACACAAAGTTAACTGGAATTACGTAAAATCGCAAAGTCACCCATGTGAGATCTCAAATAACTATTTTTTTCTGGCTATTCTGTGTATTAATAATATTCATTGCAGGTAGTAAATTTCTTCCCTCAGAAAAATCTGTTCATGAAATGTCATTCTATTCACCTACTGCTACTTCGCGTACACACGAGTCCTGTGGGGCATTATGTCTGTGCCCATGCTCTCCGGAAAGCAAGCTCTTCTCACTTACCTAACCACGGCTGATCAACCGTAAAGACTATTGTTTGTCTGCTCATTCTTCTTTTCTTTTCTTTTTTTTTGACAGACAGTTATCGGACCTTGAAGTGCGAGAGAAGAATCTGAAAGAAATGCTTTCAGATATGGACACAAAGAGCCTCCTCTTCCTCTGTACCCCTGCACCCACACATACACCACGGTCAATTACTACCGGCTAAAATAGTAAACATTTGGCTTACAGTATTGATCTTTTCACATCACAAAAACAAATCCCAGAAGATGTGATCAGTCAATAACAAGCTCTTTCTGTAGATATAACTATTAATAAAGCGGAACAAGATGCATCCACAAATCTAGATGACTCTTCATGGATTGACTCTATTGTTCTCTTGATAAATGAGGTTTTAGTCCTTAAGGGAGGGAGGGCTTCGTTGGTCATTAATGCCTTTGACTGCATTCCTTGGGGTAATTACCTTCACTAGGATTTTGCCTTTCAAACTTTGAGGGCTTGGGAGTTGCTTGGTCTCTCCTGTGTCTACAGATGACAGGTCCAGTTTGTCTCCAAATATTCCTTTCAGGTACTGAGCAATCTTCCTCTGCTGCTGGACACTGCAGTGATTCTCAATGGACAGTATGACTGGGAACCTAAGAGGACAGCAACAGATTCTAAAGGCATCACATAGAGGCAACTCACAGGGCTGTCTGAATATCATTCTGTATTCATTATGTCCTTACAATCCTGGTGACAGTATTTGGGAGAGCTATGATGATTAAAATGAGAAAGATGGAAGATGCATTTTTTTTTTAAGATCTTATTTATTTATTTGGGAGAGAGAGAGAGAGAGAGAGAGAGAACAAGTAGGGGAGCGGCAGGCAGAGGGAAACACAGGCTGCCCATTGAGCAAGGAGACCAGTGCAGGGCTCAACCCCAGGACTCATGACCTGAGCAGAAGGCAGACACCTAACTGACTGAGCCACACAGGTGTCCCATGAAAGATGCATTTTTTTAAAAAAGATTTTATTTATTTATTTATTTGACAGATCACAAGCAGGCAGATAGACAGGCAGAGAGAAAGAGAGAGAGAAGAGGAAGCAGGCTCCCTGCTGAGCAGAGAGCACGATGTGGGGCTTGATCCCAGGGCCCTGGGATCATGACCTAAGCCAAAGGTAGAGGCTTTAACCCACTGAGCACCCAGGCACCCCAGAAAGCATTTTTTAAGAAACTCTGCTGACCAAAATTGTTTTGCTAGGTATAGTGGCTGAACAAAATATCAACCATGTGGGACGACCTCATTTAATATTTTGCATTTAAAAAAATGTTTCATTCATTATGTCTCTTTAAAAAAAAAAAAAGAGGCAATTTTAAGAGAGATAAGCCTAAAGAAAGAAAACTCATATATTGTAATTTTGTCTTATTTATTCAAAAATCTAAAGGAGGCAAAAATATATAATGGGGAAAGACAATCTCTTCAATTAATGGCGTTGGGTAAACTGGACAGCTAATGCAAAAGAATGTAACTTGACCTCTTTCTTACACCATCCTCAAAAATAAACTCAAAATGGATTAAAGACTAAAGTGTGAGACCTCACACCACAAAAATCCTAGAAGAGAGAACAGGCAGTAATTTTTCTGACATCACTTGTACCAACATTTTTCTAGATATGTCTCCCGAGGCAAGGGAAATAAAACCAAAAATAAACTATTGGGACTACATAAAATATAAAGCTTTTCCACAGAGAAGGAAATCATCAACAAAACAAAAGGCATACTAAAGGGGAGAAGGGATTTGCAAGTGATATATCCAAAAAGGGGTTAATATATAAAAAATATAAAGAACCCATACAACTCAACACCAAGAGTCCTCCAAAAAATCCAACTAAAAAATGGACAAAGGACCTGAATAGACATTTTTCCAAAAGATATACAGTTGGTCAACAGACACATAGAAAGATGCTCAACATCACTATCAGGGAAACGCAAATCAAAACCACAGGACACATCACCTTACACCTGCCAGAATGGGTAAAACCAAACACCCAAGACAAAACAAGCATTGGTGAAGATGTGAAGAAAAAGAAACCTTCCTGTGCTATTGGTGGGAATGCAAACTGGTGCAGCTACTACGGAAAACAGTACAAAGGTTCCTCAAAAAGTTAAAAATAGAAATACCATATGATCCAATAATTCTACTACTGGGTCTTTACCCCCCCCAAAAACCCAAAAACATTAATTCAAAATGACACAAACCCTTATGTTTATTGGAGCATTTTTTACAATGCCAAGATACAGAAGCAAGTTAAGTATCCATTGCATTGTTAGCAAATGGGTAAGGAAGATGTGGTGTGTACATGCACACACACACACACACACACACACACACACACACAAATATTATGCAGCCATAAAAAAGGAGTAGGTTGTGCCATTTGCAACAACACAGATGGATCTAGAGGGTATTAAGCTAAATGAAACAAGACTGAGAAGGACAAATGTCATATGATTTCACTCATATGTGGAATCTAAGAAGAAAACAAATGAATAAACAAACAAAAAGCAGGATCAGCACTATAATACAGAGAATAAACTAATGGTTGCCAAAGGGGAGGGGGAGGAGGGGCTGGGCAAACTGGGCAAAGGCAGCGGGAGGTATGGGTTTCCAGTTATGGAATGAATAAGTCATGGGAATAAAAGGTACAGCAGAGGGCACACAGTCCATGGTATTGTAAAAACATTGTATGGTAAAGGTAGCTATATTGTGGGGAGCACAGTATATGTGTCAACTTGTCAAATCACTATGTTGTACACCTAAAACTAATGTAACATTGTGCATCAACTACACTCAAATTAAAAAAAATAAACTTCAGGATAAAAACTTAGATTCCATTTTTTAAAATGTCTAAAGACATCTAATAGACCACTAAGTACAGATATTTAAAAATATATTATCAGCCCCCGGCTTGAAAATCACTATGGAGGATAAAATAGCATAATGGAATTTCACGATTTATAGCATCCTATGCCAAACAATTGAAAATCATTTGTATAGAATTATATACTAGTATTTACTTTCAGAAGAAGCAAGCATTCACTCTCCCCCAGTCCTCAGGTTCCTGTGCAGAGAACATGAAACTCAAGTAGACTGATTGCCAAAGACAGCCTCCGGAGTTGGTGGCCAAGGCAGAAAGGGAACCCGGGCTGATCTCTGCTCTTACTCTTCTTCTGACATTTTTTCTTCAGAGTAAGAAATTATTTCAAATTTAGCTTGCTGGTTTTTTCTACTTCTTTTCTGTCATGTATCTTCTGAAGTAATAGGCCATATATATTTTCCAGAGTATATAGCTATATTTAAATTGGCTAATATATCCATGTAGAGAAAAAAAATTCTGGGCTTGTATGGCAACACACGCTTCACAGGAGGGCCTATAACATACTGAAATTACATCCTTTCCTCATTAGTAAAACCTGATGCCAAAGATAATAGAAGAGATGAACCTTTGTAACCAGAGTGGGCTACCTTATTCTGATCTATTTGTTCTTGTGTCCACATGGACTTTATCCCAGAGTGTTAGAAAGAAAAACAACAACAAACTAGCAAGAGATTATCTATGCAATCACATCAAGGTGTTCTAATAACGAATTTTTAAATTACCAATCTGTTTATAAAAAAGTCGATTATTGTCTAATGATACTCAGCGTTAAAGCAGCACTTCTCAATGGGGGACAAGGGAGACCATGACTCACTGTTCCCAAAATAGCTATCTGTCAACATCTGAAGACATTTTTGGTGCTCACAATATTGGGGGGAGGGGGAGAATGTGACTGACATTTAGTGTGAATTCAGGACACTGTAACCATTTTACAGTGCACAAGACAGTTTCCCACAACAAAGAATTATCTGATTCAAAATGTCAGTGGTGCCAAGGCTGAGATACCTGGGTATAAAGAAGGCCTAAGAAAGAAAAGAAAGACTGAACTTTTAAAATGTGCTAAACAAGCATTATCAACTTTTCAAGTGCTTTTCTCCTAAATAGCCCCAAACTTGAAGTAAGCCCCGTCAAACACCCAACTTCACATTTTAGAAAACAATGGCAAAACCACTCCATCAACTTTGCTGAAACTAGCAAAAATGAGGGTAGAAAAGACCTGTCAGTTGATACCAATAACCAAAGCTGCCAGGCAGCATGCATCTCTCATTGCAACAGCATTTTAGCCTCATGGTTAATAAATAAGAAGACCAAATATTAAAAGTTTCAAAGGCTACTAACTTTTAAAAAATTAAATTTTACAGAATTTTAATTTTGTTTAATTCCAAAAAAAAAAAAATCATTTATTAGCTGTCTGGTATATTGCAGGCACCTGCTAGGCCAGAAAGAATGAATAAGACATAGCCCCATATTTCCAATGAGCTCATGGTCTTAAAGACTCAAAAGAAGGCAGGAAGCTAACAGTTACAATTGAGTGCTATATAGATATAACAGAAATCTGCTCAGGGTGCTAAGAACAGAGAAAGGAGCATTTAAATCAGCTGGTATCTCAGTAAGTCTGACAGAGGGACAGTACCTGAACACATGTTCAGGATACTGAACATCCTTCAAGTATCCCTCTTGAAGGATGGATAAGGATTAGGCAGGTGGAAGAATGGAAGAATGTGCGGGGCAGAGAAAGGCACATCGAGGTAGGGAGTTGGGAAAGAACTGGGGTCACTCGGGAATCCAAGGGAAGACAAAGGCAGAATCCCTGCAGAGCAATGATGGAAGACCCTGGAAGAAAGAGAAGAGGCCACGTCCTGAAGGACCTGGAAGACGTGACTGCATAGCACAGGGAGCTTCTGAAGGACTTTAAGACATACGGCAGCATACTTGTGTTTTCGGAAAGGAAAATATCACACTGGAGTGGAGAATGACCCAAAGGGAAATGAAAACGGAGAGAAGGCAATGGAGTCAAAAGATAATTTAGGAAGTAGAACTGACAAGAATTGGCTGAATCTAGAATGACTCAGTTTTTGGCTAAAGACACTGGTAGACAGTGTTACCTCTTACTAAAGGGAAATAGAGCCAGAGGACGTTTGGCAGAACGAAGTGCTGAGTTCGGGTTGGGACGTAAGCTCCGTGATGGTAGAAGTCTTCTCTTTTGTTCAGTGCTGTGGCTCTCTGAGCTTACTGCAGTGTCCCTGGCTTAGAGTAGGCACCATAAAATACCTGAATAAGTAATGACATGTGCTGATTTTGAGGTACCGATGGGATACGTAGGTGAATTTTTACTAAGAATTTTTCTAGGGGCGCCTGGATGGCTCAGTTGGTTAAGCATCTGCCTTCAGCTCAGGTCATGATTCCAGGGTCCTGGGATCCAGTCCCATGTCTGGCTCCCTGCTCAGTGGGGAGCCTGCTTCTCCCTCTCCTCCCCAGTGTGCTCTCTCTATCTCTGTCTCTCTCTCTCAAATACATAAATAAAATCTTAAGAAAAAATTTTTGAAAAAGGAATTTTTCTACATAGTTCTAAAACTGAGGGGAAAGTTCTGGACATATAATTAAACAGCCCAAAAGTAGAACAATGGCACTAATTTAAGAAATAGTGACTACTGGAGTGTCTGGGTGGCTCCGTCGGTTAAGTACCTACCTTCAGCTCAGGTCATGATCCCAGGGTCCTGGGATCAAGTGCTACATCAGGCTCCCTGCTCAGCAGAGAGCCTGCTTCTCCCTCTCCCTCTGCACTCCCCCTGCTTGTGAGCTCGCTCTTGCTCTCTCTCTGTCAAATAAATAAATAAAATCTTAAGAGAAAGGAAGGAAATAAAAAAAGGAAGGAAGGAAGGAAGGAAGGAGGGAGGGAAAAAAGGAAGGGAAGGAAGAGAGAAAGAAAGAATGACAGAGGAATGAGGAAATGGAATAGAAGACCTTAACCCAAAAAAAAAAAAAAAAAGAGTGAGAAACAATGATGGGCTAGAGGGTAATGTTATAATAGAAGCCCCCCAAAAAGCAAGTCTTAAGGAGAAAAGAGTCACTATTATCCAATGCCAAGAAAGAGTCAAGTGACAAGTCACAGTATATACAGGACACCCAGCAAGGCTAAAAACCTAGGTTTTATTTTACTATATTGTAATATAATATCAATAACCTATTTATCACGTATAGTAACCTATGTTTCCAAACTTTATGAACACTGTAGAAATGCTGAAGTCAGTCTTCGCAAGAACAGGCTCCAAGGAGGCAATGTCCTGAGACAGAATAGGGTGAGAAATGGAGCATGAGAAAGTACACACAATGGAGCTCACAATTCTTTGTTGGGAAGGAAGGAGAGAATGAGGATCACAGAAAGGGAGACGAAGACTCCAAGGAAGGGTGTGGTTTTGTAGCTGTGGTACATCAGCCAGTGCTCTGTGTGCTAGCTTAGCGTCCAAGAGTTGTACTTACTCATTCTTCACAAAGGCGTGCTTGTTGATGGTCTCCACAACGTCTCTGAAGAGAATTTTTGAAGTCAGAGTATAACCGTGGTGGACCACTGGCTCTCCATCTGGGCCATCCCAACAGTCAACTGCCAAGAACAGAACTTCACATCAACAATGCAAAGTTTTCTGGTGTTTGTTAATATTTCTGGAACTATCAAATAAATACTATTCTATATTATATCAGATAAATATTATCAGATTAAATATTATTATACCTGTTATGAGCATGACAAAGATATCAGACAGAGAGATGGGTGTTCTGGCATATTTATCAGAATAAGGAATTAAAGATAATAACAATTTGTTTCTCAGTGCTTACAGTTAACAAAGATGTCATATTTATAAGCGCCCTAGCATTTACCAAGAACGCTCGTTAGAAATCAATCTAAAGCCAATCAAGTACACCCACGACTAGTGATACTTCTTAACGGGTTGTTTCTCTAATTTCACTTCTTCATTTTCAGCTTACTCAAGTGTTTTGGTAAATTGCAGTGACCCTCTCAAATCAGTAACAGAATTCTTCATTACTGTTCACTTAAACTCATTATGTTTCTTTTAGATTTTCATTTTATTAATTCTACAGGAGCTATAAAATAACACTGACTTCTTCAGTTCAAATCCTCAGGTCCTGCCGAGATTTATGTGAATACAGGCAAATGATTTAATCGTTTTAAAGTCTTGCTTTCCCGCATTGAAGGGAAAGAATGGTCGTATTTGCATCATAAGTTTGAGTGATGCCTATGTAAAGCTGCTCATAATACTACAGGATACATACCAACTGTGATTGTTACTGATAACACTGATACTGCTCTATGCATAGACAGCCTCACCGGCTCCCAGCTCGAGAACCACGACCACCACCATCTACCCTGACTAGGCATTTGCCTTCCCTGTTTTACACTCGACCAATACACTGGTTTCTCAAAATGATGCTTTCACCGTATTGTTCATTTGCTCCCAAGTCTACTCAGCACATAACACAGCATTTACTCAGTACATGTATGCTGAATTTATTAATATCCTACAGCAGCTCCTGCCGGCTTAATGCCAAGGTCTCCATCTCTTGTGCTAGAGACTGGCTAGCAGCTCCCTCAGCCTGTAACCACTTCCACCCTGGCGCACAGCCGGAATACACTGCCCAGCCTTCTCTTGCAGTAGGATGTGGCCATTGAAATGTGGGCTGAAATTATGTGCACTGCTTCCACATCTGGTCTGTGAAAACTTGCCCTACACACTCATCCATGCTCTCTTCTTTTGTGATCACTACAGAAGACATGTGCTGGAGATGGCATGACCCTAGACCCCTAAGTCATTGCTTGAAAGACTCACTTATTAGGGACACCTATTTTGGACTTTACATAAACAAAAAAGAAATTTCAGTTGTTTTAAGGCACAGAGATTTTAGGTTTAACTCTTAAAGGAACTACTGTTGCCTTAATACCTTAGCTCTGGTCAGTCTTAGTGTTTTACAGTATTTGAGAAAACAACTGTTACAGTTTTATTGCTCTGAGAAACTGACAAAGCAGAAACTATACAGTTTTTGTAGTAAAGGCGTCACATGAAATGAATGAAATGAATGAAAAAGTCAAATGGTTTGCCTCATTCTCCAAGAGCCACAACTCAAGCTGAACTGTGAAAGTGGTTTAACACTGTATCCTAGGTGATCTTTTTTTCCTCCTCCTGTTTATTCTTTTTTTGTTTTATTTATAGTCTGATTTAAAACAATCAGATTCAAGTTGGTTAATTTTAGTTATGTAACAACCTGACATGATGGAGGAAAACAACCTTTAAAGGGATTGTGTCTATGGTTTGATTCACTTAGAAATTTTATTTTCTTATAACTTAAGTGCAATAAAATGTGTTTTTTCATGTTTAGAAAAAAAAAGTCTGACAAGTCAAACTTATTTTCTCTGACAAGTCAAACTTATTTTCTCCTACACCTGACAATCACAGACAGGTTCTTCCATTACACACGTTTCCTCACAGACAACCCTACCTCCAGGACTCTGCTTCTTTCATTTAAGGTCAACCAAAATGCCCTCTTTCACGTTCCTTATCTAAATCCCAATCAAGGCTAAGCTGGGGTCCCCCATACAACCTTGCCAGTTCTGGTGACATTGCCTTCGATATATCATAGGCAGGCAACTCTGCTTGCCAGAGCTGAGAAAACTCAAAACTCTAGATCTTACTGCCATGAGTTTTCCCAATTTTTAAAATATTGAGAATGCATCCATTTTTAAAATCACTACACGAGCCAAACATTCTGCACGCTGGATTTGGCTAATGGAATGCCAGTTAAAACTTTGAGTTTTGGGGAGGTGAACCATGAGAGACGATGGACTCTGAAAAACAATCTGAGGGTTTTGAAGGGGCGGGGGGTGGGAGGTCGGGTTACCAGGTGGTGGGTATTATAGAGGGCACGGATTGCATGGAGCACTGGGTGTGTTGCAAAAATAATGAATACTGTTATACTGAAAATAAAAAATAAATTAAGAAAAACAAAACAAAACTTTGAGTTTCAATTAGGGCCAGACAGTTCATGACCACACCTTTTCCTTATTTTAGTAGTAGCTTCCTTATACATGTGCTTTGTGTATTACATCAGGGCACGATCTGTCCATTTTCCCCCTAAAACTTTAAAGCTGTTCACCATAACTATTAATAGGATTTGATGGGTACTTTTATGTGTCAACCATGCTAGGCTACAATGCCCAGTTATTTAATCAAACGCCAGTCTAGATGTTGCTGTAAAGATATTTTTTTAGATGTGATTAACATTTAAATCAGTAGGCTTTGGGTAAAGTGGATTACTCTCCATAAAGTGTGGGCCTCATCAATCAGTGGAAGGCCTTAAGACGAAAGACTCCCATTTCCCGAAGACGCAATTCTCCTCAAGCCTGTAACATCAACTCCTACCTAAGGTTCCAACCTGCTGGTCTGATGTACGTATTTCTGACTGGCACATCTCCATGATCGGGTAAGCCAATTTCTTAAAATTGACCAATCTTTCTTTTGCACTCTCATATATATGAGAGAAATCCTATTAGTTCCATACCCTAATAGAGTTACCTAAATTATAATTAAACATTGACTGTTAAATTATCCTTAGGAAGAAAAATGGAAAAGGTAAGAGGAGAAAAAGACTAATATCTTTTAAAGGCTGATACCATAAGAATATAGGAAACAAATTTTAAAGATGCTGTTAAGGAGATCCAAGGTTTTGGGATAACAGCATAAAGAGTTGCACTGTTTCTTTGGGCCTACAAATGAGGTAAAACTTATCAAAGACATTTTCTAAGAACAGAAGCTCCATCCATCTCTTGACATGTTCTTAACATTCTTTAATTTGTCTTTGCATAGAGGTATGGAAAGAAGGAACAGATGTTTCAAATGTAATTTGAGTAATTTAGACCCTGATCTAGCCCCCTTGTGGAGGAAAAAGGACATAACAGGGTTTCTCATAAATGAACTAACATCCTCACAAAGAAGGGATGTAGACAGGCAATGCCTTGCCCGTTTGATTATCACGTATACAGAAAAGCAGCTGTTAAAACTACATTGGGCATGAAAGAAGATGTTCTTTTGCTAACATTTATAACATAAGCAGAATATCTGTAGCCGAGGGTGGATCTTCCTTTTTTTTTTTTTTAATTTTATTTTTTTGATGTTCCAAGATTCATTGTTTATGCACCACACCCAGTGCTCCATGCAATACATGCCCTCCTCAATACCCACCACCAGGCTCACCCATTCCCCCCTCTCCAAAACGCTCAGTTTGTTTCTCAGAGTCCACAGTCTCTCATAGTTTGTCTCCCCCCGATTTCCCCCCACCCTCTTCTCTCCATCTCCCAATGTCCAAGGGCCGTTCTTCTAATGCTCACTTTTTAGATCATTTCATCACCTGTCTGCTCAATGAGGATAACAGCATTCCCAAATGGTAATGGGCATCCTAACATGTGGCAGTCACAGCCAGGTTCAAATGACAGTGAAGGTTCCTGTAAGAGCTCATACTGTTTAACGGGAATGCTGGCAAGACGAAAATCCTCTAACCAATCCCCCTGGCCACAAAATTACTAGGGGCCTGTTTTTCAATCACGTCACATATTAGAGGTCCCTGAAAGCACTCTGACAAAGGGTTGGTCAGTTCCACAGGCTAGCCAAGCAGCTAACATGACAGCTTTTCATAATGGAACTTAAAAGCGTTCCATCCTGATAGCCCTCCCAGAGATAACAGGAAAGGTTGTAAACCGATGATAGCAGTGATGCGACATCAGTTCCATAATGAGGGTGAAAATCCCCCGGACAGAACATCCATATTTATTAGGCAACTTGGGCTGAAAATCAAGGGAATGAAAGACCATGTAAAAAATATTATCCAGTTGATTTGCTGACAAACCCACTTCCCCAAAAAAGACCTGTTAGTCTTCCCCAAGACACTGCGTGTATCCTGACCAAGGACATTCCTGCCACTGAACTAATGGAGATGGAAAACACAACTTGATCAAACTAGAAGCTCAAAGGTGGAGAGATTCTTCAGGTCATGCTACCATGAAGAACCTGTCCGGAATCATTACGCTCTACCTCTAAGTGCTATGCTCGGCAAAAGCTGCTTCCAAAAAATATCTGTGGGACCTGAAATTTCCAATCCTTGACCTGCTATGTTCTATAAATCAGGTTCTTTATTCCTAACTCTAGTTATTTCAGAGTAAAAACAACTTGATCCAGATCCAAGGCAGATGACATAGCACTGGTACCTATAAACACTGGTGTCTTGGGCCCAAGCTTCAGCTGTGAGCTCAGATCTTCAAAGCACAGGGCTCACAGAAACTGTCAGGAAAGCGCAAAAAATCATGTCATCAAATTCTCAGTCTACAGGAACATCTAAATATTTAAATGGTGGTCCCAATCTTGAACCGAGCTAATTCCTTCTTTAAAAACCACCCTCCCCTCAGTGCTTCACTTCGCTTTCTCTAGCCTTCCTTCTGGGACCTAATGACCTTCATTTGATCCCTCCTGGGGCTAATCATGCCATGCAATGCTTGCTCCTCCAGAAAGCACATGGACTTCACAGAGAACAGTGGAGTAGGGGAGTTAAATCAACTTGCATTCAAATCTCCAGTCCCATGCTTCCTAGCTATGGGAACTTGAGCCACTTCACCACTCCAAGTCGGGGTGTCCTCTCAAGGAGGCTATTTTAGTCCCCTTAGTGTTGTAAGACTCAAATGAGAATGGATGGAAAGCACTCAGTCAAGACCTGGCTCACAAAAGGGGCTGAAATCACAGTAGTTCCCCTGTTCCTCCACACACAACATTCAAAGCCAAAGTGATAACCATAATTTTGAATACAACACAGATTCCGGACAAAGCTGATCAAGTCCCTCAGATAAATAGAATTCTTCTCCTCAACAAAAACCTTCCAGAAACAGTAGTCTGACTTCCACTGCCCACTTACAATAGATTATTCTAATAGCAATAACTTCAAGTAAGCCAAATAATAGGGGAGGGATTTGCAGCTATAAGCTGATGAGGGAGATATTGGAGAGACTGCCTGTCCTTTAAAGTTACACCAGAGCCGTACATGTTCTCAGTCGGTGTCATGATCTGGAGCAAGGTAAGCTTTTAGAAAAGGAGAGCCAAGTAGCTTCTATTACTTTGGTGAGTGGCAGTTAGGAAGAAGAAGGGAGAGACAAGAGAGGTCAATGTCCAATATCATCTACCACAGACAATTTCTAAAAGCTCTCATTTTAAAGTTAAAAGATCCTTAAGAAAAAAAAAAAAAAGCTAAGATTAAAAATCTCTTGTACCAGGGCGCCTGGGTGACTCAGTGGGTTAAAGCCTCTGCCTTCGGCTCAGGTCATGATCTCGGGGTCCTGGGATCGAGTGCCGCATCGGGCTCTCTGCTTGGCAGGGAGCCCGCTTTCCTCTCTCTCTGCCTGCCTCTCTGCCTACTTGTGATCTCTATCTCTCTGTTAAATAAATAAATAAATACATACATCTTTAAAAAAAAAAAATTCACTTGTACCTTGCTATAAATTGTCTTAATCAGATAATTTCCTTCTCAATACCCCAAACAAAACTGGAGGGTTAGATGTTCTGATTCAGGATAAGGAACTGATCATGGGAACATGATTAGGCTTGGGTAGGACACTGATTTTTGGGGGAGCAAAACCAAAAAAGAGAAGACTGGGTACTAAAGACCTGGAAAGCGAAAGAAATACTGCACAGGACACAGCAGTTAAAAAAATCGCAGGGCGCCTGGGTGGCTCAGTGGGTTAAGCCTCTGCCTTCAACTCAGGTCATGGTCTCAGGGTCCTGGGATCGAGGCCTGTATCAGGCTCTCTGCTCGGTAGGGAGCTTGCTTCCTCCTCTCTCTCTGCCTGCCTCTCTGCCTACTTGTGATCTCTCTCTCTCTGTCAAATAAATAAATAAAATCTTCTAAAAAATCGCAACAGTCTGGAGTTAACAATCACGTCACAGAGTCATTACAAGTCATTTTCCTTCCTTGGCCTCAAAGGACATGTCACCATTTCAAATGATAGGCAACAATCACTGTGAATCCAATGAGGGTCTGTGCCCAGGGAACCCCTATGCATGTCACAGACGTAAAACTTCTTGAGCACTGAACAAACAAAGGGTTGAATAATGGCTGAGAGCAGGATGTCATCTCGAGACTTTTAAAAGGTTTTTCTTTATGTTAATATTTTATAAGCATCTTCATTACTCAGTTACTTAAGCTACTCAATTGTCTGTCACTCGTGACAGGAGGCGTTCTCTGCACCAACTACAAAAATGCTGTCTTAAAGCATGAGGTTCCAGAACACTAAATCTGTAGCAGCTCTAATTGTTTTGTATGCAGACGGTTTTTAATGCCTGTCCACTTTTAAAATGTTAATTGACCCTTAGACCATGCCAGAAACTATTTGACAAAGACCCATCCAGTTACGAGTCTTATCACCTTACTGCTTTATTCCCTTCCCTACACTATTCCACCTCCCCAGCCCAGCACCCCTGTTTTCCACTGCTAATCCCCACCACACCCCCACCAAAAAGTGATTCCCTTTTGCTCCGTGGAATCTCCGTTCCATCACAAATTCCCTTTTATCATCAAACTCTGCAGAGTTCTCCTTCCACCTCTGAACCTTGAGTAGCCGCCAGCTTGCCTTGGAGGACACTACCTTTCTCCACAGGTGCTTTTTGTGTATAAATCCCTGACCAGGGGGCATGCTCCAGGCCTTGATTGGCACTTTTAAATAACTGTTCTCCTAGGGGCGCCTGGGTGGCTCAGTGGGTTAAAGCCTCTGCTTTAGGCTCAGGTCATGATCCCAGGGTCCTGGGATCGAGCCCCACGTCGGGCTCTCTGCTCAGTGGGGAGCCTGCTTCCTCCTCTCTCTCTGCCTGCCTCTCTGCCTACTTGTGATCTCTGCCTGTCAAATAAATAAATAAAATCTTTAAAAAAAAAATAACTGTTCTCCTATATTCATTTAAAAAATAATCCCCCCACTTTGGAACCTCACTTTATCCAACTCTACGTTTCTGGCATCTTCTAAGTGCCTTTCCCAGAGCATTCTTTTTGCACTTAAGTATCTGGTTTACAGTTTTTAATCTCCAACTTCTAATCTTTAAAATTTTTAATAAGGAATCTACCTGTCAACATCCTTCGTGAGTTCAAAGTCCACGTGGGCAATTTACTCAGTCTCTTAGCTTTGACCTTCTCAATGCTAACAAACTCATCCCCACTCTTCATTCATGTTCACCCATGACTCGGCCTGGATACAATCATCACCTGTAACTACATCAAAATCCCACTCTGTGATGACAATTCTCTGTTCTTGTTTTTTTGTATGTGTGATGACAACTTTCTCCGTCTTTTTATCTCTTGGTTGTCTTACCTCATTTTGTAGCCCCATATTCACTTTTTTTTTCCTTTCTAAGACTCATGAACCTACTGACTAATTACTTAAAAGAGCTCCCACCAACACCTTGATGATATTTTACACGACTTAAAAATCCAGAGGCTTGGATCAGTTCTATAATCTATCTTCACTGTTCCTATACCTAATCTTTCTCTCTCTCTCTCTTTAAGATTTTATTTATTTATTTGACACACACACACACACACACACACACACACACACACAGAGGGAACACAACCAACAGGAGTGAGGGAGGAAGAAGCAGGCTTCCCACAGCCCATCTGGGGAGCCTGATGTAGGGCTCAATCCCATCACAACTCCAGCCCATATCTAATCTCCTGGGAATGGGATGGAAAGAGTCTAAGCATGCAGATTTTATATAACAAAAGGATGGTTTTTAGACTGTTTTTGAAATTAATTAGGGTTTCTCCAGTTTATCTTATCAACTCCTATACCATTGTTTGTTGATCTTAAGCCCCCAAACTGACTTCCCCCCACTTTACACTTCATAAATGATCCTCTCTTCCCAGAGAAAGGAGAGGCGATCAGGCTTAAACACTTTGAAAATCTCAGCCCCCATATCCCATCTAAAAACAGAATCTGTGTCCTCGTTTCTTTTTCTTCCAAGTCTCAAAACCTCCCCAAACTGTATCACCTAGTTTTCTTCAAATGGAAAAAAATGCCAAGTGACGAATCCACAGCAGCTCCCCCCAACTTCCCACTAGCCTGTCACCAAACCTATCAAAAGACACCTGCAACCTTCCAGCTGTGAAATGCAACCAGATTGGATGATTAGTGTTTGCTTTAACTTACTTTGCTGTTGCATGGGATGTTTTTGCCCATTTCATTCCTTAGATCCCAGTCACCATTCTGTGTTATCCCGGTGGTTTCCCCTTGCTCTTCCTGCATGTAACTGCCAGATCACTTAACTCCTCAGGCCTCATTGCTTGTCCGCTCCTCTCTGTGGGTGATCTTGTACACTTCCAAGACCTTAACTATCACATACAAAACTCAGAACTATGGAATTTTTATCTTGCCTGGATCTTTCCATTTTGTTCAGATATTATTATCCAACTGACTGATAAAAACGTCCAAGAGAATGTTACCAAATGACAATAAACTCAAGTGATAGAAAACGTGAATGCTCTCACCCCAGATTCCCTACAGTACATGGTGGCACCATTCACTCATTATAGCTCTCACCCTCATTTCCTACGTCCTTCACTTCTTGTACCAGGTCCTGCTGAGTTGTCTTCTTTAATATTGATGCAAGTCCAAGTTTTTATAACCCTTCTACCGAATCATTGTTAAGAGCCTTTCCCATCATTTTCCTTGCTCTATCTAGCTTCACCCTGTTTCTCTCCACAAACACATATTCTTTAAAAACAAAACAAAACAAAAAACAAAAAACTGTCCTCCTACACAGAGACGCATGTGATCTTTCTAAACTACAAGTCTGATGACACCACAGTATGTACTAAGACCTTTCATTGGACCCTTGTTACCAAAGACTAGAATTCCTCAAGCCCTTTAACACTTTACGATGGACCCAACTTTACCTTCCCAGCCTATTTCTCATCACGTTTTATCTCACACCTTACTCTTCATACTTCCACTTCTTTACCATGTATGTGATTGGTCTGGTGGAATTCTCACACTGTCCTACCGTTTTTAATGGCCACCCATTCTGCTAGACTGTCAGCTCCTTGAAGACAGACACCTGTACCTATGTCCCCACAAGCAAGACCCCATTCGAAATTTAATAAACGTTGACTGAGAGACTATGAAGCGTCTTGAAATCAAAGAGTGGTCCAGAACTATGTCTGCCATTGTCGAATCAAAAATACCTTTCTAGGAAAACTTTCATTGTCATCCCAATCTTTCGCCAACTGTAGGTGTGCTTCCTAACTTCCAGCTCATCTCCTTGCCTCCTGATTGGACAGTAAGGAGAAGTCAGAGAACATTACGAGTTAAGAATGATGCTACAATGAGCAAAAAAATGGTTCTGGTTCGTGTGTCTATTTCAAGTCTCCACTGTTTAATACTAGACTTGACTGACTTGACTAAAGGCCACATTCATCAACAGTCAGCAGAGCTCAGACAAGGCCCACACCTTCTACGCAGCGACAGCCCTCCTGGAGCACCCGGGCGTACATGTCCACTTTGGACTGGGAAAGGAGCTGGTCCCCAGTCAGGTATGTGTTGTGAGATGAGGCGATGTAGTAGTTGCACAGGGGCTGATCCATGTCCTGGTACACTTCCTGGTGCAGCGGGTTAAATATGTCACAAGCAGGACTACGCATGAAGTTCGTGAACCCTATGGAAGAAAGAGACCGTGAAGGACTGGAGCTTTCAAAGCACGGGTGCTTACTCAAACCCACTGGGGACAACAGAGGTCAAAGTACGTTCAAAGTCATTAGCTTATTTACACTCAGGACAGCTACTGGGAGGAATACTAAAGCAATAAGATTTGCTTCAGGTCAATGAGTATCAAAAATGTAAATACGACGGGGAAATAGTAGTTTAAACATAACCTACAGTCAACTTTTCAAGAATTTTGATTAAGTTCTTGGGAGAGGGCTTACTACAAAGCCATTCGGTAGCTATTGAACTCAAGCTATGACTGCGGAGCATGATCTAATAATGGGTGACTGATGCAATGGTCAAGCCATATTGACTCAGCTTGACCAGCTCGACCGTTGGTTGATTGACCAGCAACGTGATAAGTTATTAATTCAAAAAACAGTACTGTTAGTGCCATAGTTGAGGCCACAGGTAAAAAGTTAGGCACTGCCTAAATTCAGAGTGTGATTATTGGACTATGAAATTGGTTTGAGAAGATGCTGCTAGTAGCTGGCAACTTTTTAATGAGTTTAAAATAGTGTTTAAAGATCACGAAGAAATATAGAGAGCAAATGGACAGTTGCCAGAGGGAAAGGGGCAAAGGGCTGGGCAAAATGGGAAGAGGGAGTTCTAGGCTTCCAGTTCCAGAACAAACAAGCCACAGGAATACAAGGCACAGCATAAGAAATACAGTCAGTGATACTGTAATAGCAATGTAACAAGACAGACAATGCCTACACTTGTGGTGAGTATGACATATATGTAAGTTGTCAAATCACTAAGTTGTATACCCAAAACTAATTTGACATTGTATATCAGCTATACTCAAATAAATAAATATATATATATATAATGTAGAAAATCCTATGAGTTTTCCATAGTTTTTCAAAACAGAACACCTGAGTAGAAGAGGCACTCATCAAAAATGAATAAATATGGGAATGATCTCCAACAACCTAAGCGGAATCATCAGGGTAAATTGTTTCAAGTCGTCAAGAATTACGTGGGTAAAACAGTGTCTGCAAATATCCTCTGAGACTCTGGAGAATTTCTTCATTGCCTATCCTTATGTCCATAATGGAGAAATCATGTTTAATCCCATTTTGGGGGGCCCCACCAGAAAAAAAAAATTCTTGGCCTAAATTAATTTATCCTCTCTAGTTGTTTTAATAATGGTTCTTCATGAAATAAGTTTTAAATTATTCCTTTCTCTTAATTACCCTCCACCCCAGGAAGTAAACCGGTGATATCAAAACCCTCTTGTCCACACTGAGTCTGAAAGTAGAGGAGAATAGGAGGTCAACAATCTAAATTAGTAAGATAAACTATGGCTTTGGATGCTCTTGAGGGCAATGAAGTGCCCCAGTGGGGGTCCTCCATTAAGATTGCTGGTTCTGCCTGGGACTTGATCTCCTATTGGGTAGCAGCCTAAAGTTTATTTTCCCACATATTTTAAATAAATATAACTTATACATATACGTACCTAAATTCACATTTATATGTAAGATCCTAGAAGCTAATTCTGAATACATAACTGTGGGCGAATTACTTAATTTGAGAGTCTCACTTCCTCAACTATATAATAAAATAGTTGTATTAACAAAATTTAGGATTCCAACAACCTCTCCACTGCTACCAACTAGGGAAAACAAGTTCATTGCCAATATTTTTTTTAAAAAACATGTACTTTCAAGTCCCTAGTGTCATAGGTTAGTTATTTTAAGACCAAATTTCCTTTTTTGCAATTACCAGGTTGAGGCTTTCCAAAATTAGCCATTTGAGAAAAGTCCAAATATTTCTTGAGATCTAGCATATGCATGGTGGGATAGAGTTGATTTGCTTGGAGTGGAAAATGCATATCATCATTTAAGAAGTAAGAGAAAGAGCAATATCATGGCATCTGTTTTGTAGGAAAATATGTTGTATTGTGAGTTTTATTTGAATCATCTGTAATCCATGAATACCTCCTGATTTTCTAAAAATTTTGCTAGAATTTAACTTAACAACCTGAATTGAAAAATGAGAATGGTTATTTTAAGGGAGGCAAACCCTAAGAGATTCTTACCTATGGAGAACAAACTGAGGATTACTGGAGGGGAGATTGGTGGGGGATGGGGTAACTGGGGGATGGGCATTAAGAAGGCATGGGATATAATGAGCGCTGGGTGTTATAAAGCAACGGATGAATCACGAAATTCTATCCCTCAAACTAATATTACACTATATGTGAACTAACCTGAATTTAAAGAAATCTTGAAAGGGGGAAAAAAAAGAGAGAATACTGGTTATTTTACCTTCTATGCCAAGAACATTTTTTGCCTTATTTTCTTCTGAAACTTCAAATTTTCTTACGATGTCAAGACAATATTCTGTTGTCACATTACTCATCTAAACAAAACAGAACATTAGTAAAGCACCTACAATTTCACCAGATGCATGCCTCTACACACTTTTTAAGCATTCCTGATACAGAGCAGAGTGGTTAAATGAGCAGTGTTTGAGATTACTAGTGTCAAAGCAACTTTATCTTTGGGAAATGATCATCTCAATCCTTCCACATTATCTTTCAGATTTAATCAGTGAAAACATCCCTTCAAGTACTAGACAAATGTACTCCACGAAGCAAAATTAATAAAACTGAACCAATAATAAGTGCAAATCCACTGCCAAAATCTACACATTATAAGCTAGTACCTATCTACAAATTAATATTTTCTAGACAAACACTAAAATTTGCCAATCATAAATACAGATAGAAAGAAATTATTCCCTATCAAAACAGAATGCTCTAGGTAAATCCATACGTGTAGGTGTAGATCTATAGATCTTCCTAGTGAATCAGAAGAGCAATCTGCCGTGATGATTCAAGATCACAAAGGTGAGTGAGAGAAAGTAAAACCAGAAAGCTAGGTGAAGCAGCTAGCATAACAAAGAATTCTGGAGCTAGATGGCTCATGTTCAAATCAGCCAGCTCACATCATTAACAGTGGGATCTTGAATGAGTCACTTACCTTCTCTGTGGCTATCTTATAAGGCAGTTGTGAGAATTAAATTAACTACAATCAACATGTGACATCAAAAAGGCAGTGCAGCCTACTAAGTAATTCTCAAGGTCGCTGCATGAACATTACATACTCAGTGTCACTGAGAAAAGCAAACTCTTCTGGAATAATTTCTTTAATTAAACAGCAACATGCAGGATATGATATTTTGATCAAAATTCCACTGAGCCCCACAGTCTAACAATGACATTTAAAAATACTAATGAATAGTGATAGGGGAAGCTAATCCTATGAGCCAGGATTTCATACTTCACAGTGTTTTTCAAATAGTCTATTAAGTCTTAGGTTCAATAGTTACATTTTAGTGAAATCTAATTTTTCTAAACTGTCTATCTGATAGCATTTAAACCTTTTGCAGGGGAACAAAAGCTCTGTTATGCAGCTCTTTTTTGCCTGCTTGCAAAAACAGAGACGGCTTTTTCCCCCAAACCAGCTGTGTAATACGCCTAATGCATCCATTGCATAAATTTCACAACCCTTACTACATTCAGAGGTTTATATTGCCAGACAACATCAGAAAATACCATAAAATAAATGAAACCATGCTACCTATAAGAACTCTATTGCCCTACCCAGGCTTGGAGCAGGCCATTAATTTGTCCGCAACATACTAGAAAGGTTTACCACGTACAATCTAAAAAACAAATAATTTCTCACAAAGTAAGAAGAGCCAAATTGATAACAACAACAACTAAAAATTCATGCGCCGTGGGAAGCCTGAGTTTACACTGCAATTACTCGGTTTATGAAGCAATTTGTTCAGACATGTAGGGGTCTTGTCCTGGACTCAGGTAGTCTACCAGGAGCCCATGGGATCTAAAAAATAAACAACAAAATACCATCATCCTGGGATAGAACTAGTTGGAAATGAACAGGGAACGTGTCACTAGTTCAAGATTCAAAGCAGAATGTGTTAACTAAAAGCATTCTATTGGGGAAGTAAATTGGTGCAACTATCAGTAGACATTCTAAGAAGCGTACAATTTTCTGGGCATGATCTAAAAATAAATGTGAGGGGCACCTGGCTGGCTCAGTCAGTTGGGCATCCGACTCTATGGATCTCAGGGTCATAAATTCGAGCCCCACGTTGGGTGTGGAGCCTACTTAAAAAAACAAAACAAAACAAAAGAACAGGAAGAAAAAAAATGAAAGGTAATCCATTTCCTACCAAAATTCAAGTATTAAGGTGTAACTTGGTGATATACAGTTGTAACACATAATAATGAGAAAGGAAATGTATAACTCACTCAGCTTCCATGCCTCCTCCATTCCCTGGTCTAATTTATTAACCTTCCCAGTAGCTAACCTTCCCAATAGCAAAATCCTGCATTTTCTACAACACAATTTTTTAGACCTTATTTTAAAAATTACTGTGAGATTTTGCTGTATGAAGCAGGGTTCAACATAGATTAATGCCCTGTATGGTTCCTTTCTCCTTGTTTTGTGACATAGCTAATAAGGAAAATAGAAAACAACTTCTCTCTACTGTTCCCCGTGGAGCACATTCGTAAGTTTTGTTTGGTATCAATATCTGAGGCACTTGCTTTTTCCAACACAGAAAACTGTTCTTTCTATACCAGGCAACAGGTGCTAAAAGAGCTTTAAAAAACCTGAATACAATAATGATTCTTTACCTTTATATAATGCAGGCACTGCTGTGCAGTTTAGAAAGAGCCTTCGCGTGCATAATTGTAAATAGTTCTTACAAAAGTCTTGTAAACTTGGAATTTTAATCCCCATTTTACAATAGGAAAATTTACGCTAGGGAAGGTTCACTATGTCAAAGTCACAAAACCAACAGAAAGCAGGACCACAGATCCGATTTCAATCTTCTGACTTCAGATCCAAAGCCTTTTCTTTTACACTATACCTATCATCTGGGAGTTCTTTATTTGTACTGAAACACTGAAATGCTTACTTTCAAAACTGATGGTTTCTTTCAATATAGCTAAAACTCCTAAATCTTAACTTCTTACCTGTGAGATGCCTTTTTTTTTTTTTAAGATTTTTATTTATTTATTGACAGAGAGAGACACAGCGAGAGAGGGAACACTAGCAGGGGGAGTGGGAGAGGGAGAAGCAGTCTTCCGGCTGAGCAAGGAGCCCGATGCAGGGCTTGATCCCAGGACGCTGAGACCGTGACCTGAGACTCCTAGGATCATAACCTGAGCCGAAGGCAGAGGCTTAACCCACAGAGCCACCCAGGCATCCCCTTTTGAGATGCTTGGAGGTCTCAAGTTAGTTACTGCAGTTTAACTTCTTTGACTAGTCCAGGTTGGATTCCATTCTCCTTTCCTTGTTTGCTGTAATACTTAGCCTCATCCAAAAAAGACTATCTGGCCCTCATATTAAAGGTCAACCCACTTCAGATGGACTAGGTACAGAGATCAAAGTCATAGGTCTCTATATCACATACTACTGTTCTGATACTGACTTTTTATCCCCAGCTTGTACAGTATCTAGCAAAGCTTGGACAACGAGTGAGAATTTCAAAACAAAGAAGTAAATAATTCTATTTCTTATAGCTATGATTCCCAAAGCACACCAAACCCAAAAATCATAATGTAACTTGCAGAAAATTTTAATATTGCTAAGCTCTTTTCAATTTACTTTTATCAAAGTAATATATTCATAATTAAATGTCAAAACTAAGATGCTTATGATTGAAAGTAGAACTCCCCCTTCTATACTGAGAACCACGCTCCAGAAAAAACAGTCAACATTTCTAGATATTTCCATTGGAAGAAGTCTTTATATTCCTGACTATGATGATAATGATGATATATATATATATATATATTATGATGATAATGATACTATTGATACTAATGATACTATTTTCTGTTTTTATACACTTCAAGCATTGTCTCTTGACTTTTTTATTGTGTTAGATAAAGATTTAGCCTGTTTGGGCCTGCAAACTTTCTCCCTCTACCCCTCCACCCAGGATAGCTATTTCTTAATTTTTATTAAAATACTGTTTAATGTAGATTATTCTAATTATGCAAATGTTGAACACTGAGTCTATTGTATAATGATTGTGTTTCTTACAGAATTTTTTTCCAATCTGTTAATTACTGCAATTCCTACCCAATGGTTAATTTCTAGTGTCCCTCTCATAAATTCTTCCTAGTGGCTCTAATGGCTTCTCAGTTACCAAAGGTAACAAATAACCCATGAACTCCAATTTTTTACCCCCTACCAAGGTCCTTCTTCTTCCAGGCTAGTAGGATTCCAGCATTTTATTCAGCTTCGGTTCTGACTTCTTCCCCTCATGCTCCTCAGAGAACGCTTGGAAAGCAAATTATTTCTTGCATAAGTGTTCTTGTGTACTTGTGTTTTACTCTGCATACACATTTACTCTGCATACACATTTCTATTGTAGAAATGTGTATGAAAAATTCTAGGTCAGAAAATTCTAGGTCAGAAAATGTTGCCCTATGTTTCTGGTTTCTGGAGTTGCTGATGAGAAGTCTGATGCTGTACTGATTCTAATCCTTTGACAGGACCTGTTTTTGTTTGTTAATTGGATCAGTGTTTCTTTTTTCCTCTCTCTCTCTTGCTTTATGTAAACCTTCAGGGTTTCACTTTATCCTTGGCATTGTGAATTCCATTATGATTTATCTCTGGGTGCATCTTTCTTTTTTTTTTTTTTTTTTTTTTTGAGAGAGAGAGTACACGAGTGCAAGGGGCAGGAGGCATGGGCGGGAAGAGAAAGAAAGAGAACCTTAGCAGTCTCCCCACTGAGCACTGAGCCCACCCCAGGCTCAATCTCACCACCCTGAGATCATGACCTGAGCTGAAATCAAAAGTCGGACACTCAGTCGACTTAGCCACCCAGGTGCCTCTCTGTGGATCTTTATATATTAACTGCACTTCACACTCAGTGGCCCTGTCAACCGAGAGAGTTCTAACTTTCCATGCTAACCATTTTTGGTATTATTTATTTTATAATTTCTGCCCTTATATTTGTTCTTATCTTTTTCTGCAACTGCGATTACTCAGAGAGTGGACCTTCTGGATCAATCCACTAATTACCTTATCTCTTCTTCCTATTTTCCATTTTTTTTGTGTTTGTTCTACTTTATGGGTGATTTTCTCACTATCTTCTAAGCCATTTATTGAATTTAGTTCTCTGCTCTGCTCTTCCCCTGAACCGTCTTTTCCCAGTGCATAGTGTTCTGGCTTCACGGCTGCAGTTTTGTGTTCCATCACTCTGACATTAATAGCAGTTTTTAAGATGCCTTTTCCCTGCATTGCCTCTATTCCCTCCAAGTTTACCTTGGTCTCTGTATTTTATGGTAGAGGATTTCCTCAAACATGGTAACCTTGCCTTTTTAAAACCCCTTTTTAAAATTATTTAAACATGTATTTAAAACCCAGTCAGTAATAAATGAGTTGGAACCTCTGTATTCCTGGCAGAGCTGACTGACTGGTGGGTTTCGCTGGAAAAGTTCCTGGCTGTACTATTTTACTAGCTATCTGATGTAAATATCTTCAGGTTTGGGGTTTTTCTTCCTGGAATTGGTGTATTAGTTTCCTAGGGCTGCTGTTAATGGATTACCACAAACTTAGAATTGATTGTCTCACAGTTCTAGAGAACCCAAGTCCAGACTCCAGGTGTTGGCAGGGCCAATTCCCTCTGGAGACTCTGAGGGAGAATCTGCTCCATGCCTTACTCCTCAAATCCGCTGGCTGCTGGCAAACCTTGGTATTCCTTGGCTTGGGGCTTCACAAGTACAGTCTCTGCCTCCATGGTCTTCTGTGTGTCTAGGTTTTCTTTTCTGTCATTTCTAAGAGCACTCATCACTAGACTTAGGGTCCACCCTAAATTTAAAATTTTATCATCTCAACATCCTTAACTTAATTACATCTACAAAAACCCTATTTCCAAGTAAGATCACACTCACAGGTATCAGGAGTTAGGACTCGAGATATATCTTCTGGGGCCACTATCCAACCACCATGGCTTATAATATCCTCCTATTTCCTACCTATAATTTCCCCTAAATAAATGTGGGAGCAGAGTATTAGAAGAGGGGTATGGCTCTCCCACTTCAATGCACAGAAGTTCACTTTGTCCTTGAACTCATTACCTAGTTCTCTGAAACAAGCCACCCAAAACCTAGAAGCTTAAAACAACCACCACTTTTCTTTTTTTCTTTTTCTTTTTTTTTCTTTAAATCACATTTGTGCAAGCTGGTAAGTGGGACTGGATTGGCTGGACAGTTATTTTGTTGTTTTCACCTACTAGGGGTTGTTCAAGTGACTACAGGTACCCAGTCCCCTGACTACAGTTCAGTGGTCTAAGATGGCCTCACTCACATGCCTATGGTAGGTGCTGGCTGCTGGTCCTGGGCCTCTTTCCCTGAGAAGTCTCTCATCCTCAAAAACACTAGCCCGGTTTTTTCATGTGGTAGTTGCACAGTTCCAACAGGGCAGGAGTGGAACCATCAGGGCGCCCAGGGATTCCTTGTTCATCATTTCTGCCATAATCTGTTAGTCGAACCAAATTCTGAAGCCAGCCCAGATTCAAGGGGCAGGAAAAGAGTCCACTCCTTGATAGGAGAAGAGGGAAGGTCACATTGACAAGGGGCACGCAGACAGGAATAGGGGAATTCCTACAGCCATCTTCACAGACTATCTACCACAATTCCCTGTGTCCAGTACTCAGGGAGGCCTGGCACACCTTGGGACCCTTCCAGGCCATCCTTCTCCAGTTCTGACTTCCCCTGTTATGTCAGGTTGGAGAAGGAACAGTCGTCCTGCTGCAAGAGGTAGGAGAGAGGATCCAGAACCCCACTTCCAACCCATGCTTGTGTCTGTCACCCCGCCTCATCTCCTATTTTCAAGAGCATCATGTGACTTCGATTCTTGAGCCTTTCTGGGATTCCACTGAGTGAGTGAAGTCGATTCATGTTTCTTGCTCTGTAGGCTTGAATTTCAGGGTCTTCTTTAGATCAGACAAATTTCAAGATTTTGTTGTTCTGTCTCCTCCCTTGTTCTCTTTGTCCTTGTCATTTTATGCAGAAGAATAGAAGTCTCTTTCCTGAATCTTGGGGTAATTTCAGAAGGGAGTGGAGGAACATCTCTAAATGAATGGTCCTTCAGTTTGCAACTGAATAAAAAACAATTTACCTCCCCAAACTGGCTACCTCTAACTCATCCTAAAATTCAACCACAAATTTCAAAGCATTAGAAGGTATAACTATTTCACAGAAAATGTCATTTGGGAACTATATTTGAGGCAGCAAAATATTACAAGATATAATTACTCTGAAAACTCTCAATTGCTTTAACTGTGAATAATTAAGTAAATGAAACAGAAACTCAAGAAGGACTCTTAAAAGGAATGCTTTTATGATGAGGAAAATGTTTAACCAAAAAATAAAGGTACACTGGCACTAAAGGTAGTTATAAATGAAGAAGTGTTTATAATTATTTCTCACAGAGAGACAAGGTGGAATGACCCTGACTCTCACCAGATCATTCTGGATTCAGTAAAGGATAATGAAGCGAGATGGTACAAGTGACACTGGTAATTGGATCAGAAGAACCACGGGACTACTTGAGCAGAGAGAATAAAGACACAACGGGGATAACTGGCAGAAGCAACACAATGATAGAATGTATATATCCATGCCAGACAAACAGTAACAGTAAGAAGAAGACCCTCTAGCAGGAGATCCGTAAAGCTCTGAAAGTTCCCCTGGAATTAACCATCCATATGTATATTTCAGATGAAAGTGCAGAATAAAGAGAAATCTGCTTTCCATTGCTCCACGGAGTGTAGCCTTTGCACTCAGTAAACAGCTAGATGGTTGCTCAGACAGCAAGGATGCTTCACTCCTCCTGGCTCTCTCCTCCATCCACGAGACACAAAAGGATAGAAAGTGAACACAAAAGGATAGAAAGAAACTAGACGCTTGTTAAAAAAAGCTGTCAGGGGGATGGGGGAATGAAATCCAATTATCGCTCCTGAACCAAAACTCTGAAAAGAACTGAACACAACACATTCTGCCCCAGCGCCATCAAATGCATAGTAAATCTGGAGAAGACGTAGATTGCTTTTCGGCAAACACAGTGGGTAAAAATAAAACAAAAAACCTCAACCAGACCTAGTACTCTGGAATCACAGACCTGTGGATGTCGGTCATCTTTATTTGCAGTTGCAAGGAAGCAGTGAAAGAGAAGTGTCAGCCCGCTGGTTTCTTCTTAACTGGCACTTCTTCATGGGTATAAAACAGAGAGAGAATTTCTCCAAGCACATCCACGTTTTAAAAATGAAAGGCCCTAATCAAACAGCAGTTGGGCCTGTCAAAGGTATGAATTCAGGTCTCAGAGAGCCTCAGTGAAATAAAAATTTGACCCGTGGCCAATATTTGATTTCATATAATCTTTGACAACATATGTGACCAGCAGTGATATTTCATTTCACAACTGCAAGAATCAGTAAAAGTTGAATACTCTGGTGTCTACACTAATCTTATGCCATCAGAAACGAATGAATTACTGCCACATGAATCGTCAAATTGTCTCCAATTTGTTCCATTGTGAAAATCCCGTTTTAAAACTTAAAATCCCACAAAACTCTTAACTAATGACTCTCTTGGTGCACATTTAGATGGTGCTCAATTTTTCTCTATTTTAAAGAATGCTGAAATGCACAACTTTACATCCTTTTTTTTCATTGTACACAATTATTTCCTTAGAATGAACCATAGAAGTAAAACAGATTGGTCAAAGTTTAATAAATTATATAAAATATGATCATTAAACTGTCCTAAAGAAAGATTATACCATTCCACAACTTCAAAGGAAATGAGACACCATGTCTGATAGAATTTTTTTTTTAATCTTTACTGATTTTGTGGGTAAAAAATGGTCTTTTCATTTTATTTCATATATTTGAATTCCTAATGAAGGGTGAACTTTTCAATAGGCTTATTTACTTTTTATGAAATTTTTATTTATTTATTTTTTTAAATATGACAGAGAGAAATTGCAAGTAGGCAGAGAGGTAGGCAGAGAGAGAGGGGGAAGCAGGCTCCCCGCTGAGCAGAGAGCCCGATGTGGGGTTCAATCCCAGGACCCTAAGATCATGACCTGAGCCGAAGGCAGAGGCTTAACCCACTGAGCCACCCAGGTGCCCCGACTTTTTATTAAATGTTTAATGTTTCCAGTGTTCTGCCCAAGTTTCTAATGGGTATTCATCTTTTTTCCTCAGTAGTCTATGACAGCACTTCCCACATTAAGGAATTTAACTGTTTCTCCCTTTGTATATTACAAATATATTCCTAGTTTGTGCTAGACATTAATTTTATGGTGTTTGATAAATTGGATCACACAGAAACTTAAAAGTTTCAAGACATTAATATTTTCCTTTATGGCTTATGTGTCTTGATGTATGATAATTTTTTAAAAATTCCTTTCAGATTATACCCATATGTAGCTTCAAGCTAATTTAGAAAATTAAACTGGATACAGGTAATCAATCGTCTGCCAGGGGCAGATGTCATAGAACACTGGCTTCTGTTTTCCCTAACAAAAATTTACCCGTTGAATGTCAGTATAACCAAAAGGAGGGAAGAAACACATGCCCTTTAGCAAGTGACATTCACTATTGCTATTCAAATGGACCGGGTTAATTCCACTTGTCCAAATGAATTTAAAGTCAGGAATTTTAAATATTGTAATTTTAATTTGTCACATTGCTGTGCTTCTGAATATCTATGTCAGAGGCCTTCTTCACATTCAGCATTATAATCAATGTTCAGTTTGATACTGTGAGATTGGAAAGGTAGATACCAGCTCCCTTTTATAGATTAGGAAACAAAGGGTCAGAAACAATTATGTATGACCTGCCCAAGATTCTCCTATCAATAAAGCCTGTAGGGCGTGGAATGTAGATCTTCTGAGCTCCCAGTCTAATGTTCTTTCTACAGTATTAGAGGAGTTGTCCAGGTGAGAGTACAAAAGTAGCTACAAAAGCAGAAAACAGAGAAGCAATGTATATAGTAGGGCTTATTTTCTGGGGGGGGGAAATATTCTTCTATTACTCCACATCCCCATGTTGTATCTGTATCATAGCTAACATTGTTAATGGAGAATCTCTTCCTTTGCCAAATTAGCAAACGAACTAAAATAACTGATTTTGATAGAAACATTTGCTAATACTTGAAAGCAACACCAAAATCTGTTAAATCTGAATCTGTTATTCCTAAAATGTATGTGATTGTGGAATGGGGTAAAGTAAATCATTACCAAATCTAGTGTATCTTTTTCTGGCACCAAGCAAGTTTTTGATTCTCCAACAGAGTATCCAACAATGTAATTTAGTTCCGACACGAACTGCCAGGAGTTAGCATTAGACCCCACAGGTAAAGTGCTCAATCCCTTAGACTGCTCCACCTCAGATTCTAGCCGCAAATGAGGTATTCAGGCTACCCCCATTTCTGCTAGGCCTACTACAAATTTGGGGGTTCTGTCAGAGGAAAAACAGACCATGGGGTACCTGGGTGGCTCAGCCAGTTGAGCATCTCTCGGTTTCCACTCAGGTCATGATCACCTGTGTCCTGAGATCCAGCCCCACTGTCAGACTCTGCACTCAGCAGGGAATCTGCTCAAAGATTCTCTCCCTCTGCCCCTCCCCCATGGCCCACATGCACCTGTGTGCATGCTCGTTCTCTCTCTCAAGTAAATAAATCTTTAAAAAAAAGAAAAAACAGGGGCACCTGGGTGGCTCAGTGGGTTAGGCATCTGCTTTTGACTCAGGTCATGATCAAAGGGTCCTGGGATCAAGCCCCATGTGGGGCTCCCTGCTCAGAAGCAAGTCTGCTACTCCCTCTCCCTCTGTGATCTCTCTCAATCTTAATCTCTCAAATAAATAAATAAATAAAAATCTTCAATAAAAAATAAAAATTTAAAAATTTTTTTTAAAAAAAGAAAAGAAGAAAAAACAGACCTAGACACTATTTAAAGCAATAAAAACAGATTTTAATCAGTAACTATTACAATAGGGGAAAAGAGAACTCCAGTATATAATACTGGTTCAGTTCCAGATACAGGATAAATACGAGGGCTTTATACCCAAGAAGCTGGGTGGGGGTCAGTGGAGGAAACATCAGAGATAAGAGGGGATTCTGGGTAAACTTACCTAACAGGGTTCTTGCTAAAGGAAAAGTGGTGATATCACCTAGGAGATGGTGAAAATAAGGAATTTTATCAGCTGTTGAGGTGATCAGGTATCAGAGATGTGGGTTTTAGTTAAAGGGACTTAGCAGGATTCTTGCTAGAGCTGGACTCTTGAAGACAAGGCCCAACAACAGAGCCTAGTCAAAAAAAAAAAAAAAAAAGGACTCAGAAGAGCCTGCCTAGAGTTTAGTCAAGGAGAAAGCCTGTCAGTTCCCAAAATTCACTAGAATGACTCATAGAACTAAGAAAAGTGCTTTATTTACTAGGACTGATTTACTACAAAGTATACAACTCAGGAATAGCCAAATGAAGAAATGCATAGGGCAAGTGTGTGGGAAGGTATTCAGATCCTCCGTGCCCTCTCAGGGTATACCCCTTCCCCTTCCCAGTACATCCTGTAGCTTTGCCAACCCCAGAAGCTCTGCAAACCTTGTGGGGCAGGGGCTTTGGTAGAGGTTCCATTATGTAGGTTGATTGATTAAATCATCCCTCCCATTTGTGACATCTTTAAAACCTAGAGGAAATTATGCTACATGAAATGACAAAGACACATGATCTCACTGAAAAAGTATTATCTAAAAAAGTCAAACTCATAGAAGTTGTCTAGGTGGCTCAGTCAGTTAAGCATCGGCCTTTGGCTCAGGTCATGATCTCAGGGTTCTGGGATCGAGCCCCACGTTACGCTTTAATATGTGAGAGCCAGGGCACTTGGGTGTCTCAGTCAGACCTGCCTTCGACTCAGGTCATGATCCTGCAGTCCCAGGACTGAGCCCCGAATCAGGTTCCCTGCTCAGTGGAGAATCCGCTACTCCTCTGACCCCCTCTTCATGTTCTCCCTCTCCCTCTCTCATTCTCTCTCTCAAATAAATAAATATAATCTTTTTTTTTTTAAAAGAAACGTTCTTATTTTAAATATATTTAGGGGTTCTCTTTGCTAATCAGGACTTAATTTACTTAGTCTTCTGATATGATCCAATGTCGATTTCCTATCAAAATTATCAATGAATTACTATATTACTAGTTAAGAATTATGTCATAGTTGGGGTGCCTGGGTGGCTCAGTCGGTTGGGTGTCTGCCTTTGATTCCGGTCATGATCTCCAGGTCTTGGGATTGAGCCCCATGTCAAGCTTCCTGCTCAGCGGGGATTCTGCTTCTCCTCCCTCTGTCCCTCTAGCCCGCTCATGCTCTCTCTCTCTCCAACAAATAAATAAATGAAAATAAGATCTTCAGGAAGAAAAAAAGAATTATGTCACATTTAACAAATACCTAAAATACCGACCTATATTTTTAGTATAAAGAAAACATAACCATTATATCTAAAATGAAACACATGAGAAACGTCCTTACTCTGTGGAAAAATATTCAACTTATTTCAGTTAAAAAATTATGTGAGTGTTCAATTTATCACTCCCTCATAAAAGCTGCTAGAAATCTGTTAAAAATAACTCATAAGATTTTTTGATGGAATTGTAATATTTACTCCTCTATCCTAAAGGTAGAGTGTACCTATGTCCAACACCAGAAGACACCTATATAGTTGTATTTTTAAGTAAACAATTCAATTCAACAGTCTAATGATACCTTTTGTTCCACCTTCAAAAACTGCGCCAGCTCGTCCACAGTTAGGTGATCTTTCTTGTCACTGTAGCTCAACAGCAGCAAATAAAGGTCCCGTCTCAGTGACATCATTTTGTAGAAAACACAGAATTCTTCAAATGTCAGAGTTCCTTGATTCTCATCTGTATCAGCTTCCTAAAGGCAGAGGAAAAAAAAAAGGTATTGTGAGAGTTTGAAATAGGAAACTCAGTACTGGGAAATCATATTTACTATAAAAAGGCTAGAACACATTTCACAAATGGTAAACACATTCTTTTCAAGCACACATGGGTCGATTTAAGTTAACTATTTATTAGACCACAAAAAAAAAGATTTATGTTATAAAGATTCAACCTTATAAAAACCAATTTCTCTGGTCACAGTAAATTTATATAACAACCAAAAAAAAGTTTTTTAAAAAAATGTCTGAAGACAACATAATACGTTTCTAAATAGGAAACGAAACATACAAGTGAACACATGCACTACAGATTAAAATCCGTATGATGACTTAAAGCAGTAATTAGAAGGAAATAAACTTTTCAACGTATTAGAGAACAAGGTAAACTGAAAACAGATAAGATAATAATTCAACTCAATAATTAAACTCAAAAAGCTAGAGAAAATTAGGCTAAAGAAAATACAAGGAAATAAATTATAAACAAGCAAAAAGCAGTGAAATAGAAAACAGATATATCATCCAAGGGTGACAATTAAACCAAGAGCTGGTCTTTCGAAGAATGAAAAAGAAATGTTGAGGAGTGCCTGGGTGGCTTAAACAATGCCTTCAGCTCAGGTTGTGACGCAGGGTCCTGGGATCAAGTCCTGCTTCAGACTCCTTGCTCAGCAGGGAGTCTGCCTCTTCCTCTGACCAACCACCCCTCAGGCTTATTCTCTCTCAAATAAATAAATAAATAAATAAATAAATGAAAGAAATCTTTTAAAAAGGAAAAAAAAAGGAAAAAGAAATGTTGGACAAGACAAACCAGGAATAAAAGAGAAAAAATATTTAACATGTTATGAAAATACTAGTCTCTGACCAGCTTCTGAACTGTAATTCAATCAAATACAATTTTTAGGGGCACCTGGGTGGCTCAGTGGGTTAAGCCGCTGCCTTAGGCTCAGGTCATGATCTCAGGGTCCTGGGATCGAGTCCCGCATCGGGCTCTCTGCTCAGCAGGGAGCCTGCTTCCCTCTCTCTCTCTCTCTCTGCCTGCCTCTCTGTCTACTGTGATCTCTCTCTGTCAAAGAAATAAATAAAATCTTAAAAAAAAATACAATTTTTAAGTATAATAGAATCTCTCTTAATTCAGCCTCGGTAGCTTATTGCTCTTACAGCCGTCAGAATCATTGGTACTTCCCCGTTTTCCCTCCACAGAAGTCTGAAAAATCTCCCTGGACTGATTTCTAGTTGAAATTATTCATTTCTAGAAATATTGAGCAAGAATCTTTCAACGTGTATCTTCCTACTGATTGGCTGAATTTTTGAGGAAACTCTAAAATTGTTGGGAATATGTAATGAGCAGCCAATCCATTCATATGATCTTCATTTTAAGTGAACACAGTTGTCACTGAACCAAAACTGACAGGGAACGAATGGCATCTTGAATTGCCCAGGTTTTGCAACATCTATACTCAGCTGTTATGGGGTTTTAGACATAGCTTTGCAAGTCAACATGTTCATAAAAAATATATTTTTAAAAATTTTGCTAACCTTGGGATAACTATGAGCACACACTTTAACCAATATTTAAATCATACACAGTTTCGTTGTGGAGCTGACTGGCTTCAGTCCTTTCAAAGGTAGAAGGAGAATGGTCTATAGAATATCCAGTTTGGGAACCTGAGATGCTTGCTTGTACAGTTACTGCGTCTTAAGAAACTGGGTCTAATATTCAAAATTTCTGCCATACCTTTGTTTCAAAGTATCTAACCCTAGATACAGAGGATAAAAACATTTTTCAAGACTTCCTTATAAATATAAACAATTAAGAACAATAAAACTCTGACATATAAACAACAGCATTCAAAGACTTCAAAAGTAGCTATCCCAGCAATGTCCACAATAGCCAAACTATGGAAAGAACCTAGATGTCCATCAACAGATGAATGGATAAAGAAGAAGTGGTATATACACACAATGGAATACTATGCAGCCATCAAAGGAAATGAAATCTTGCCATTTGCGATGACATGGATAGAACTAGAGGGTATTATGTTTAGCAAAATAAGTCAATCGGAAAAAGACAACTATCATATGATCTCCCTGGTATGAG